>NC_133329.1:295266211-295566211 GCF_042186555.1 Aquarana catesbeiana
TTAAACTTGATATATTAATTTTGATTTCAGTTGCTGCTGTGACCTTCCCCCTCCCCCTTGGTACGCACTAAAAGTTCCAGCTCTAGGGGGCTCTTACTGTTAACAGTTTCATGGTCCTTCTGACCTCTCTGTTCTTACGGTCCTCCTTATGGGAAGCTCTCATCCATCCCAGCTCATGCGTCATATAGCCAATTAATCTCCAGGTGGTGAGTGTCAGCCTTAACACTATCAGTGTGCGTTTTTCTTTAGCTGTTTACCCTTTCCTTGCATGGATGGGATTATTGGGTTTTCTTCCCCTCTGATCCCCCGCTTTCTCCCCCTTCTCTCTCCCCCCTTCCCCACCCCTCTCTTTTCCTCCTTCTCCCCCCCCCCCCTTCCCCTCCCCCCTCTCCTCACCTTCTGTCCCCCCTCCCCTCGTCCCCCCTTTTCCCTCCCCTCCCTTCTCTCCTCCCCTCCCCCCCTTTCCCTTCCCTCCCCCCCCCCTTCTCCCTCTCCCCCCTTATTTTCCCTCCTGTTCCTCTGTTCTGCCTCCCCCCTTTTCTCTCCTCTCTTCCTTTTCCCCCCCTCCCTTTCCCTGTTTCCTCCCTTCCCTCTTCCCCCCTCCCCCCCCTTCCCCGTTCTTCCCTCCCTCCTTCCCTCTCTCTCCCCCCCCCTTCCTTCCCTTCCTGTTTCCCCAGTACCCTAAATCTCAAGCAATATTACATCATCTTTTCTGCCCCTTCACTGCACCTCTGGTTTGGAATTTCTGATAGATATTTTACTGGCACTTCTATACCCCACCTTTCTCTGGATATCATAGTCTGGTGACTTGTACAATTCATTTATTCAAAATTTATCCACCAGAGGCTGTTTGTCATCCCCTGTGTCCGCCGCAGGGGGAATCACATGGGGCCTTGCATACCCACAGAGAATCCCTGAATGGGTGAGCTTGTCCTAACTGTTTATATTCTGTATGTAATGGTTTGATGTATCATTAATAACTCTGCTGTGGTATTAATTTTATCATATGCACTTGTTGAGATGTCCTGTATTTGTTACAACTATCTTATGTCACACTATAGATATGGCTCTCCTGAAGAAGCGGTGAGAACCGCAAAAACTGGTCGAGAATCTAAGCTATATTTATATCTACCATCAAAATTGGGTGGAATCCACTGGTCCAACTCTGTGGTATTCCCTCCCCCCCCCCCCCTCCTTTTTTATGGTTGTATGTATTGTTATTGTCTCAAATCGCAACTGTATGGGGTATTGTAACTTTTTAAATACTGTTTCTATTAAAATTGAATTTTTATAAAATCTGTTACTCCCCTTCTTACCCCTTATGTTTATTATATACTTACATTGAGTACCGTAATAGTCCCCCTCTTTTCCCTGTCGGGGGGTGGAGACATTGGCTGACAGGAGCAGCTAACTGCGGCCGCCCCCCTCCCCCTTCCTTTTTCTTGAACTTGATACTTGGGATGATGGTACCTTTACCTTTTGAAATAATCTCATTAACCTAGGCGGTTTTTCCTTAGAGTAACTACCAGGGATTTTAAATACTTTAGATGGACTTCCTCTCACTTCCTGTTTTGGCTATGGCACATAAAGTGCAAGTAAATCTCCCCAATGAGACACAGATGGCAAAAAAAACTGTCTAGGGTTATGACAATTCCTTACTCTATCCAAAAATAAAGACAAAGCTTTACTTTTAATTCTACTATAAGTTGTAAAAAAAATAGTACACTAAAATATTTCCCATTTTTCCCCAAAACGTACACAGGATTTTTAAAACGGAGTCCCATACGCTTCTCATCTGCCCCCCCCCCCCCCCCAGTGCCACATTTGGCACCTTCCAGGGGGCGGGGGGAATGGGTACCTTTCTTTGACGGGTACCGGTCCCCACTTTCGGGAGACTGCGCGTCCCTCGGAAGTTCGGCCCCCCCCTCCTCCTTCCTCTGCTGTCGGGTCAGTAGTACGCACTAGGCTTCGCGCATGCGCAGTAGGGAACCAGCTGAAAGGCTTCACTGCCCGGATTCCCTTACCATGAATGGCGACGGCAGCACCCGAATGCCGATCCGAAAATCAGCTGGGGTGCCGACATCACGGGATCCCTGGACAGGTAAGTGTCCCTAATATTAAAAGTCAACAGTTACAGTATTTGTAGCCGCTGACTTTTAATTTTTTCGTTGGGGGGGGGGGGGGGGGCGTGGGACGCTTTAAATTAGTACCATTTCTTTCTTATCAATGTGTTTAAAAAAACATCAGACTACTCCATACATTTAAATTGTAACATACTTGTTTTCCTTTAATTCTTTCTATATACCGTAACTACTGGTCAAGAAGTGTCATACTTTTTCTACATTATTCACAATGAACGTTTAGAACAACTTCCCTAATACAAGGCTAAGAAATGTTAGGAGGGATAATGAAAAATCAATGTGTTTGCGGGAAGGTCTGACTTGGAAGTTCTCTGGAACACATCTAGTAAGGTAATGTCATTTCAGTGGCTAAGGACAGGAATTATTGTGCCGTTATCAATAGTATGCTGCCAATTCCAGAGATGTTCTTGTTTTGAAGACTACATTAAACTTCTAACCCACACAGATTTTAGCTGGGACTTGGTATTTTATTACATTACAGATTATTATAAATATGTTTGTGTCGTAGTAAAGAACATAGTAAACAAAGCCTAAAAGCGCAACCTTTTTTATAAATGCATACTTTGACAAACAAAACACAAACCTTCAAGCAGAATGGGGGGGGGGGGGGGGATTTGCCCTGATGCATGGAGTACTGGTGTTAAAGAGGGAGTCCCGCGAAAAAAAAAAATTAAAAGTCAGCAGCTACAAATACTGCAGCTGCTGACTTTTAAAATAAGGACACTCACCTGTCCCAGGGTCCAGCGATGTCAGCACTGTGGCTTCACTTTCCGGTTCCCTATTGCGCATGCGCGAGTCGCGCTGCGCTTCCTAACTGGTCCCCCGCTGTCTCTGGGACCAGCAGACATCGCGGTGGGGATGGGAGGGGGCGTAGACTCCCGTGGGAGTCTATGCCGGAAGTGGCTGCAAATACCTGTCTTAGACAAGTATCTGCACCCCCCTCCCCCCTGAAAGGTGCCAAATGTGACACCAGAGGGGGGGAGGGTTCAGAAAAGCGGAGGTTCAATTTTTGTGTGAACCTCCACTTTAAGCTGCAGGCAGAGGGCACAGAAGCCCGGTTCAGCCCAACTGCCGACAGCCTGTCAAATTCTACAAGAGGCTGACAGCTGCACTAAATATTCCTACCACTAGGTGCACTGTCCAGCCACAGCAGCTGTCTTGTAGAGTTTGACAGGCTGCCGGCATTAAGGATGGATGAGACACCAGTGCCCCCCCCCCCCCCCACTTGTAGCTTAATGCCAGAGCCTCATGCACCGAGCTTAAAACCCATTGTGCATGAGGGGCCTTAAAGCAGGTCCACCTTTCTGATCATGTCTCATTTTACACCCCTATTTAGCCATGATTCACACTTAAGCATTTTGAAGCTTTAAATCAATGTGGGTGCATTTATTTTATTTTTATTTTTTTGTGTAATATCACTTTAAAGTATTTGTCTTAAAACTTGGATCTTCCATTTATTATTTTTTTTAACTGCATGTTTAACCCCTTCCCACTGCTGCTCCCCAGTCCTTTAAGAGCTTCTAAATGCCAGGAGGCGTGCATTTGGTTCATGCGACTGCTGTGATTGGCTGTCACATCGGTTACATGATTGGAAAGCTCCCGATCGCAAGTTTGTGTCAGGAGCTTTCCGGTCCATGTTGGTGACTGCATGCTGGGCCTCATATATGAGGCCTCTTGGCGTCAAATCCCACCCGCCGAGAGGGTGGGATACTGTATACAGTATCTCACAAAAGTGAGTACACCCCACACATTTTTGGAAATATTTTATTATATTTTTTCATTGGACAACACTGAATAAATTACACTTTGCTACAATGTAAAATAGTGAGTGTACAGCTTGTATAACACTGTAAATTTGCTGTCCCCGCAGCCATTAATGTCTAAACCACTGGCAACAAATGTGAGTACACCCCTAAGTGAAAATGTCCACATTGGGCCCATTTAGCCATTTCCCTCCCTGGTGTCATGTGACTCATTAGTGTTACAAGGTCTCAGGTGTGTTAAATTTGGTGTTATCGCTCTCACTCTAATACTGGTCCCTGGAAGTTCAACATGGCACCTCATGGCAAAGAACTCTGAGGATCTGAAAAAAATAATTGTTGCTCTACATAAAGATGGCCTAGGTTATAAGAAGATTGCCAAGACACTGAAACTGAGCTGCAGCATGGTGACCAAGACCATACAGCGGTTTAGCAGGACAGGTTCCACTCAGAACAGGGCGACCAAAGAAGTTGAGTGCACGTACTCAGCGTCATATCCAGAGGTTGAAGGGGTGGGGGTCAACCTGTCAGTGCTCAGACCATACACTGCACCTGATGAGACCAAGATAAACTTATTTGGTTCAGATGGTGTCAAGCGAGTGTGGGGAGTGTCGTGGTTTGGGGCTACATGAGTGCTACCGGTACTGGGCAGGTACAGTTCATTGAGGGAACCATGAATGCCAACATGTACTGTGACATACTGAAGCAAAGCATGATCCCCTCCCTTCAGAGACTGTGCCGCAGGGCAGTATTCCAACATGTTAACGACCCCAAGCACACCTCCAAGATGACCACTGCCTTGCTAAAGAAGCTGAGGGAAAAGGTGATAGACTGGCCAATCATGTCTCCAGACCTAAACCCTATTGAGAATCTGTGGGGCATCCTCAAATGGAAGGTGGAGGAGCGCAAGGTCTCTAACATCCACCAGCTCCGTGATGTCGTCATGGAGGAGTGGAAGAGGACTCCAGTGGCAACCTGTGAAGCTCTGGTGAACTCCATGCCCAAGAGAGTTAAGGCAGTGCTGGAAAATATTGGAGGCTACACCAAATATTGACACTTGGGCCC
Source organism: Aquarana catesbeiana (assembly GCF_042186555.1). Classification (NCBI taxonomy): domain Eukaryota; kingdom Metazoa; phylum Chordata; class Amphibia; order Anura; family Ranidae; genus Aquarana; species Aquarana catesbeiana. Next base: position 295,271,178 of record NC_133329.1, read on the forward strand.
AATTTGGACATTTTCGCATAAGGGTGTACTCACTTTTGTTGCCAGCGGTTTAGACATTAACGGCTGTGTGTTGAGTTATTTTGAGGGGACAGCAAATTTACACTGTTATACAAGCTGTACACTCACTACTTGTAGCAAAGTGTCATTTCTTCAGTGTTGTCACATGAAAAGATATAACAAAATATTTACAAAAATTTGAGGGGTGTACTCACTTTTGTGAGATACTGTATGTGTACCATTGGCTGGAAGAGGTTAAACAAAATCTGGTCGTCTCATCTGAGTGAACAAAATATCACATTAAAGTGGATGTAAACCCGAATTTTTTTTTTTTATATATATCATAATGTAGAGTATAAGATTTGCTATCATTTGTGCATAGTCTTGCCACACAGAGTTAATTCATCTCTGAGCAATCCTCTTTTATTGTTCAGTGAGACAATTCTTGACAAACAGAAAAACTTTGTCAAATCCTCCCCCTTGCTGTGAGTGACAGGTGATTTACATCTCGTGCATTAGCCTAAGAGACATGCAGTATTTTTAAATTCCCTCCCACTCCTTTCTTCAGCAGCTCTGCAAGGATTGGCTGTTCCACACCTCACCATGATTTGGCAGGCTGAAGTCATGTGGTTACTTTCCTGTCTTTTCACTGGATGTTAGAGATCATAGCAGAAGTTCTGTGTTAGAAATACACAGAGAGAATGCATATTGACAAGGGGAGTGTAGAGGTGGGCGGGGAGTCTACTGACATCACGACTCCACCCACCGAGCTCCAGACAACAGACCCACCCACAGAATATGCAGTTTTTTGGGTCTAATAACGGAGAGAGGGGAGACATTTGACAGGTAAAGATGCATGCAGGAGGCATGTATATCCTTATAGATAACCCCTATGCCAGTAGTTTAGAAAGGATGACATTGGGTTTACATCCACTTTAATCTAACATGTCAGTTACCAAATGAACACAACGCTGAATAAATAATCCTCCCTCAGCTAAATCAACCCAATAAAGGGAAGAATGGCCTGTGTTGACAGGCTTTGGGCTTGTGTTGATGGCATCAGTTTGGGATGTTTCTGAGATCGTTCAAAATTCATTGAGAGGTAAATTTGACCTGCAGTTTACCTCTTTTTGACCTTCGTCTAAAGCAGGGGTCTTAAACTCAAATTACCTAAGGGCTGCTGGACAAGTTTTCATATATCATGGAGGCCACATGCAAACTTTCAAACTTCAAAAACAATATTTAACTATATACAGTGGTAGTTACTGCTTGCTACCAGTTACTGCTTACTGCCAGATGCTTGGCAGGGTTTGCTCTGAGCCAAGTTTACTTGAGGCTGGGTTTACACTATTGCGAATTGGATGAGGGTTTCCCTGCATCCAAAAAAAATTCAGGTATGGGTGTGGCGCTGTTCCTATTTAACTATAGTGACCTGTGATATCTTACTGTGTTCACCTCTACTTAGGTGAAAAGACTGATAATGGTGATAAAAGTGTAAAAATGAAAAAATAAAATGAAAACAAACAAAGCCACGCTCAGTATGTAACTAGTCTGGCCATGTATGAAATAGTGCTTGTAGCTCCCGTAGACGTCCAATGACGAAACGCGTAGGACGTGGCCTAATCTGTGTCTCCCAAACAACACAGGATTGCTGACGGTTAACCTGAACATTTCTTTCTTGCATATTATGCACTATTAAATTGTGAGTACCGCTCTGTTTACTTATAAATAAACTCTTTTAAAACGGTTTTACGCTATGGGCATCCCTTCTCTTTTTATGTGAAATGCCACGATCCTGAGACTGCCAGGAGTTGCCGCACAGTGACATAGACTGTGACTGCCTGGTGACTGCCTGATACCCCAGTAGGGGTGAAGATAGTTGGTGACTGTTCACACATTAAGAGCACAGGATTTAAATAGCACTTTTATTAATGAAACTAAGGACATTATCACCAAGGGAACCAAAATAACGAATACTGCACTGAAAATCACTGTGTGACGAAAGGACTTTTATGTTAATATTTTTTGCACATATGCACTTTAATTGAATGAATTTTACATAACGCTGTTTATTTAAACAACCTTTTTCTACCATATTTCACCCACATCTCCTCCGCCCCCCCCCCCCCCCCTTACCCTCTCCTGATTTTTATACGTTTGTGACTATTTCACACTTGGAAAAACTAACTACAAGCACTATTTCATACATGGCCAGACTAGTTACATACTGAGCGTGGCTTTGTTTGTTTTCATTTTATTTTTTCATTTTTACACTTTTAGCAAAGTAGAGGTGAACACAGTAAGATATCACAGGTCACTATAGTTAAATAGGAACAGCGCCACACCCATACCTGAATTTTTTAATCTAGCTGTTTCCACTTTATGTGGTAACTGCATTTCTGGGGGGCAGCAGTTCCAGTTCATTTGAAGTTTATTTTAGCGATTTTTCTCAATTTCCACTGCGCGGGTCCACTACCACATTTTTCATTTCCCTGCATCCAATTCGCATGTCAGGAGATTTTGACCGGCTCTCTCTGAGACTTTTTCACAGCCTGGCCACATAGAGGGCCCAACATCCAAGAAGCACCTTTAGGCATTATCCACTTAAAGACCAGGCCTTCTTCTGACACTTTTTGTTTACAAGAAAAATCTATATTTTTGCTAGAAAATTACTTAGAAACCCCAAATATTATATATTTTTGTAGCAGAGACCCCAAAGAATAAAATGGTGGGTTTTACACACTAAGGCATAAATACAATTTAATGAATTTCAATGCACACAAAGACAATATTATACCCAATTTTTTTGTAAAATATAAAATATCAACAGTTACACAAAGAGCTGTCATGGCTGCAGCATCCCCTGCCCTCCCCCCCCATCCCCCATCACAGCACTCATGTCCCGATCTGTGATGTGCTGTGTCCCAGGGAAACAGCCATCACAGGATCTCGCCGCTGCGAGGCACATGTCCTGAAGGAACGTACGGGTACATCCACTCAGAATGGTGAAGCTCCCACCTGACCATTTATGTGCAGTGACCAGGTGGGAAGCAGTTAAAGCAACTTGACTCCTTGATGTAAAATAGGATCTGATCAGGGGGAGTAAAATGTTATGTTATGATGCTTTTAATTGGTCTCCAACCCCACTCTCTCATGTTCTGTGAAACTATAAATAATAAAAAATATAAATTCAAACAATATCACAGTATCATGGGTTTATAAAATATTATTGCACCTTTTAATGAATATTCATCCAGAATTGGGATCAGGGGCCAGGGAATAGCCAAACATACCTAACTAACCATAAGCAATCATATTTTATACACCCATAATACAGTTTTAATTGATATGGACTATTATTTTTTTTATCAAACTCTTTATTTATAGAATAAAGTATCCATCAGAACGGAACAATACAAACATTTTCACATAATGAGAGCGGTATCTCGTATCTCGATAACATTGCCTCAGTGAGAGATAAAGAATATGCAAAACATCTGGCGCCCATAAAAGACAAATGAAAACTCTCATCGAAAATCCGGGGCTAACCTTAATAAATGTTGCCAAAATCACTCAGATGGACACTTTAACTTTCCCCAATTTTTTGTTCAAGAAAGTAGGGGAAAAGAGAGACGGAGGAGGCGAAGGATGCTTAGAAGCACCAGAGAAGTGTTTTACTTTATTGCTCTCTCCTGTTTTGGGCGGTAAGTACTAAGTCCTCCAAAGTGTTAATGCTTCTGACTTTGTTGAGCCACATGGCAATGGAAGGAGGATTAGGGTCCATCCAGCACAATGTGATACAGGCTTTGGTGGCATTAAGCATGTGACGAAGTATTGATTTCTTATATGTCTCAAGGGGAATTTCAGAGCAATGGAGCAAAAGAAGGCAGGATCCTCCGATAATGGGAAATTCGTAAATTGCTGAGTGATCTTTTGCACCTCAGACCAATACTGTTTTATTTTGGGACAAGTCCAGAATATGTGAAGTAAAGTCCCCTGTTCCCCCCCGGCATCTCCAGCAACAATCCGAGGATCCAGGAAAGAGTTTGGACAGGACTGACAGGGAGCTATACCAGCGCATGAGTAACTTGTAATTGGTTTCCTGCATATGCATACATATAGAAGATTTCAAAGTGAGATGTATGATGCTCTGGCGTTGGTCAGGCGTGAAGCGCCTATCTAGGTCCCTCTCCCATTTACTAAGACAAGGCATATCAAAGTCTTCCAGAGGAGAGATCAGTAATCAGTACATCTTAGATAGAGAACGAAGAAGGGGATCACTGTCTTCACAATAAGATTCAAACATGGTCAAATGTCGTCAAAAGTTTGCGGGGGTAACCAAGGGAACGGGGAAAATGACAGAGTTGTAATGCTTGCCAGTCTAGTCCATACCTTCCATCCGGTTGTGTCAATGTGTAGACCGAGGTCCATACGTCCAAAGTCCGAAAGTGAGAGGATAAAAAACAGACTTTCTCAAGAAGCCCATAGAACGGGCCAGATGTCAAACATGGGGGGAAGTTTGGGTTTCCAAAAATGGGAAATAGCGGAGATTGAAAATAGGAAAGCACTGGATTCCGACAAATCAGGGGACAAACCTGAAGTGTAGGGCCTATAGTTGGATGTGTCTTGAGGGAGGCTGGCAAGGCTGCATAACACCATGGTGTCCTACACAGAAGAATGAGATATGGGCTATTATTTATAGCGTCACAACCTGAGGAAGTGGGATTGGAGACCCACAAACCCAGTTGTGACATATTATATCTACACTCCCCCCAACCAGATCCTACTTTTCATCAAGGAGTCAAGATGCAGGGTGGGATCAATAACAATATGCTGCGAAACACGTGTCAAATTTTTTTTTATTACATGGTTGTACATATGAAAGTTTATTTTTTGTGTGTAAAAAACATTGTAAGGGCAAATATTCCAAATGTTTTAATGAATTTACAATAAATGGATGAATTTCAACTAGGGATCGACCCATATCTTTTTTCCGTGACGATACAATACCGATATTTTGGTCACCTCTCCTGCCGATAGCCGACATTTTTTGCCAATATGCTGTACATTAAAAAAAAAAAATTTACACTGTCATTTTAACTTTTTTTTTGTTTTTTTAGAACTGCTATTGCTGTCACAAGGAATGTAAACATCCCTTGTGACAGTAATAGGCATAATAGGCATGTAAGAGGTACTCTTTATGGATGAGAGATCGGGGGTCTATAAGACCCCAAACCCCTCCTCTGCACTTCAAAATATTCAAAACATCAAGATCTGCGTTTTCGAATACTTTATTTTTTAAAACTGGCGCCTTTAGGATGTCAGTAATGCGGGAAGTGATGTCATGACATCACTTCAGGATTACCAGATCCGAGACCCGAACAGTGTTGCCAACCGCCCGTAGATTTACGGGCAGCCCGTAAATTAAAGCCCATTTTCGGGGTGCCTGTAAATGTCCGTTATGGGCAATAGTGCCCGTAAAAAAGATGGCCGCAAGCCGACCATTCAACTGCGCATGCGTCGTTGCAAAGCCGGCCGGGCTTTGAAAGCTCGTACACGCTCGGCCAGGCGGCGCATGCACAGTAACGCAATGACGCCACCTGCTGTCATTTTTAAATGTAAAGTAGCGGCTGCGGGCGGCATTCGTTCTCGGCGCGGGAGTGCCTCCGAGTGTATAGGGCTTCAGGACGGGGCAAGGGGCTTGGCATGGCATGGATTGTGAGCTCCCGGAAATGACACATCGTTTATTTATCACAGGGCATGCCTGCTGCAGAGGGTGGGGGTGATGAGTAGTACAGGATGGACAGCACTTGTACCTTTCTACGGGGAGCCATAACATTATGACCAGTGCCAGTCGTCACACACAGAGCCACAGCCAAGGAGGAGAGGACAGGCAAGTCAGTCCTCCTGTGTCATTCCTGCTGCCTCTGTCCATCTCCTGTAGTATGCCCCCAGCCTCTGTCCACCTCCTGTAGTATGACCGCAGCTTCTGTCCACCTCCTGTAGTATGTCCGCAGCCTCTGTCCACCTCCTGTAGTATGTACGCAGCCTCTGTCCATCTCCTGTAGTATGCCCACAGCCTCTGTCCACCACCTGCACTATGACCGCAGCCTCTGTCCGCCTCCTGTAGTATGCCTGCAGCCTCTGTCCACCTCCTGTAGCAAGACCGCAGCCTCTGTCCACTTCCTGTAGTATGTCCGCAGCCTCTGTCCACCTCCTGTAGTATGTCCGCAGCCTCTGTCCACCTCCTGAAGTATGCCTGCAGCCTCTGTCCACCTCCTGTAGTATGCCCGCAGCCTCTGTCCACCTCCTGTAGTATGCCCGCAGCCTCTGTCCACCTCCTGTAGTATGCCCGCAGCCTCTGTCCACCTCCTGTAGTATGTCCGCAGCCTCTGTCCACCTCCTGTAGTATGCCCACAGCCTCTGTCCACCTCCTGTAGTATGACCGCAGCCTCTGTCCACCTCCTGTAGTATGCCCGCAGCCTCTGTCCACCTCCTGTAGTATGTTCGCAGCCTCTGTACACCACCTGTAGTATGTCCGCAGCCTCTGTCCACCCTCCTGTAGTATGACCGCAGCCTCTGTCCACCTCCTGTAGTATGACCGCAGCCTCTGTCCATCTCCTGTAGTATGACCGCAGCCTCTGTCCACCTCCTGTAGTATGTCCGCAGCCTCTGTCCACCTCCTGTAGTATGACCGCAGCCTCTGTCCATCTCCTGTAGTATGACCGCAGCCTCTGTCCACCTCCTGTAGTATGACCGCAGCCTCTGTCCACCTCCTGTAGTATGACCGCAGCCTCTGTCCACCTCCTGTAGTATGACCGCAGCCTCTGTCCACCTCCTGTAGTATGACCGCAGCCTCTGTCCACCTCCTGTAGTATGTCCGCAGCCTCTGTCCACCTCCTGTAGTATGTCTGCAGCCTCTGTCCACCTCCTGTAGTATGTCCGCAGCCTCTGTCCACCTCCTGTGGTATATCCACAGCCTCTGACCATCTCTTGTCTTTTATCATGTCTGCAGTCTCTGAGGGGATTCTAGAAAGGAGTCAGGAATGGGAGCGCCGCCGGGATGGGGGGTTACAGGAAGAGACAGACATGTGTGGACTTTGGAGAGGAGACTATAGAATAAAACCAGAGCCGTCAAGCTGGAGCCGTCTGACTGAGCCCTGCACGGTGCACCTGAGAGGAGGTCAGTGACAGCGCCGCCAGGCCAGTCTAGGGGGGTCACTGATGTAAGGGGGGTGAATACAATAATGTAAGGGAGCATTGACATAAAGGTTCCCTTCTATATTAGTAATCCCCCCTTACCTTAGTGTATTCACTCTGCGTAAGGTGGTCTCTAGTCACCATCCTGTAGACTCTGATGTAAGGGAGAACTCTGTGCTGGCTGGGTTATAGTATCCTGACCTTCATGTAAATGGTGAAATATGTTTTTTGACTTTTGTTTAACTTAAACACATTGCTAATAGCACTAGCGGTGTGTTTATAGTTTAGCACTAAAAACAGTAATTTCAGGTACTTTGTTGCAGTACCAGTAAAGAATGTGGATCCGTTAGTAAATTTCATGATTTTTTTGGCAGTAAAAAAAATTGGATGGTGCTGTTTGTAAATTTTGGCGTTCTGCCAGTAAATTTCACGTCGGGGGTTGGCAACACTGGACCCGAATGAAGCATCGGCTTTGTTTGGGTCTTCGGCCAGCTGGCGGACGTGCCAACTGGTTGTTTGGGCCTCCCGGTGGGACAGGAGAGCCTGGGCGAGCGGCGAAGGGTGGCAGGAGGGGGAGGAACGCCCCCTCCCGCTGCTTGTAATAACAGCCGAACAGCTGCTGAGCTGCATCGGTTGTTATTACAATAAAGCTGACCGTCCGCTCTAAGGGCACTTTCATACTGGGGCAGAGAGGGCGTCGGCGGTAAAGACGCTATTTTTAGCGGTGGTTTACCGTTGTTTTAGCTGCGCTTTTCGCCCACTAGCGGTTAAAATCACCCGCAAAGCGCCGCTGCCCATTGATTTCAATGGGCAGGGGCGCTTTAGGAGCGGTGTATACACCGCTCCTAAAGCCCCTTAAAGATGCTGCTTGCAGGAATTTTCTTAACACCTGCAAGCGCACCACGCTCCAGTGTGAAAGCCTGGAGTGACAGGAGAGGCGCTTTACAGGCACTATTTTTAGCGCTATAGCACCTGTAAAGAGCCTCAGTGTGAAAGTGGCCTTAAGAACGGTACCGGAGTGATGCATGCAACTGCATGCATCACCCCGGCAAAACCCCTTGAAGCAATATCGGTAATATCGGTCAGTTTTTTGACTGATACTTCTAAAAAAATGAATATCGGTCGCACCGATAATCAGCCGATCTCTAATTTTAACCTTACAGTATATGTATTTAGGCACCTTTAAAGTCCCATAATTGTAGGAATGTATTTTGACTGTTAGTCATTTCACGGATGATGGTGCCTATTAAGCAATCCTGGAAACATATATATGTATAGTGAAAAACGTATAGTGCTTCTTGCTCCGAAAGGCTTCCGTGCTCTTCTCCACTCTGGCTTCTGGGAGTTCCCTCGCCATCCTTCTGTACAATGAAGGGCTATTAGCTATACATTGTACTTGATGGTGACTTCTGTATCTTTGTGCATCATGGTCTGTGGAATCGATCACACAGTGGAGGAAGGAGTGAGGAGTAGTGAAAGTATTGCACCTTATTCCTCATCCCCTAGAATTAATGAACATTTAATACATTTTTTATTTTTTGGTTATGCCTAAAGTTTGCCTTTAACCTGCATCATCAAGAAGGTTTTGCATTCTCATAGACATTTATTGGGTTGCAAAATCTGCTTGAAGCAAACAAAAGCCTACTGACACCGGCCTGTATTAGAGTCACCTAAATTACAGAGTTGTGCTCAATACAGGCCCTACCTATTTTGACTTTTACCATCAGAGTTAAGTTACAAGCATAAAGATAAACAAGCACATAATACCACAACCAAAGGTAATTCCTGAATGCATCACAAAGGTTGTTGATCTCTATCAGTCAGCACAGTGCTACAAAGGCATTTTTAAAGCTTTGCAACTCTGAAACAGAGTGAGGGTCGTAATATTCTAGGGGTAGAATAAAAGAATTCGGATTTTACAGATTCTTAAAAAACATCCAACAAACTGCAGACTTCTTTGGCCTCAGCCAAAATCAGTGTTCAGAAATGTAGTTACCCTTTAACGCACTGAAAGCACACGCTGATTTATAAAGCAAATAAAGAGCACTATTAACCAGAATAGCAAACTTATTTTAAAAACGTGTGCTGTTTCACCAGAATTTAGTTTGCTAAACACCATTTATCTCACTCATCATCTTTAAAACAAACACTATTTGAAGAATAATCTCTTTGAAGTGCATTCCTTTAAAAAAAAAAAAAAGAATAGGTGCTTAAACCATTCTACTGAGCACCATCAGTCTGTGGATGTATTATGCTTCAATAAAAATACTTTTTATGTGCATGACAACTTCTCCACCTAGTGGCAAAATTCTGCAATTTATACTACAAAAATTGCTGTAGTTAGATTCAATCAAGAAACTTAACACAGCCACCGCACAAATTCATAAGACGCCTGCTTCTACTCTCCTAGCACTGTGACTCCCTAAATGTACTAATGAGACTCCCATGTAAAAAAAAAAAAAAAATCTAGGTATGGGGCATGCTTGTGCATTCACACTGCTTCACCCCTGAGCTACCCATCACAATACTTGAGTGCCACCTGGTGGGCAGATGAAGGTATGACTCCCACATATGATAATACTAACTGATGTTTATATAAGAGATCTGGGGGCTCCAGCAGCAGACTCTAAGGCTACTTTCACACTGGGGCCGTGCCGCATTAGCGGTAAAGCGCCGTTTCGTTTTGGCGGGGCTTTACCGTCATTTTAGCTGCGCTTTTAACCCCCGCTAGCGGCCAAAGAAAGGGTTAAAACTGCCCATGTTACGGTGCTTCAGAAGCGCTGCCCATTCATTCCAATGGCCAGGGGCAGTGTAGGAGCGCAAAGATGCTTCTTGCAAGACTTTTTTTCCTGTTCCGCAAGTGCACTGCCCCACTGTGAAGGCACTTGGGTTTTCACACTGGGGAGGTATGAGAGACAGTTTTCAGGTGCTTTACAGGCACTATTTTAGCACTACAATGCCTGAAAACTGCCTCAGTGTGAAAGGGGTCTAAGTGTCCTTTCACATAGGTGGTCCTCTCTGTGGACTTCGCTTTGCTCAGTGGAAGATCGCTCCGCTGATCCCCGCAGAGCAGGTGGCTGACAGGTCCGTCTCTGCTCACTATGCAGAGATGGTCAGTGTCAGTGTTCCGTTCTATACTATAAAGAGATCACATGAAAACAGACCGCCTGTTCGTTTTCATCCGATCCCATCCACCAGACAGATGAAAAATATGGTCACCATCCGTCTGGATTTGGCGGACAGGATTGGATTGGATAGCAGCGGGTGTCAGCGGACATGTCACCGCTGACATCCACTGCCCCATAGGGGCGAATAAAGCGTCCAATCAGGTCCGCCTGAAAAAATGACAGGCGGACCTGATCGGTAAGCCCGTGTGAAAGGGTCCTAGATGCACGGTGCTAGAAAGGTAGGAGTGTAGACAACTTAAAAGTGGAGCTCCACCCAAAAGGGGAAGCTCTGCTTGTCTGCCTCCTCCCCCCATCCGGTGCCACATTTGGCACCTTGTGGGGGGAGCAGTACCTGGTTTTGACAGGTACCCGCTCCCACTTTCTGCTGAGTTCGCCACCGTGACTTCAGCTGGAAGTTCAGCCCTCGCCTAAGATTATGCGATTACAATTTTTTTTGCAAGAAAAAAGAAAAAAAAACGTCAGGGCTACCACACTATGATACAATGTAAATGCTGTCAACTTAATTTAATAACATACCAAATTTAGGCCCCATTTACACAAGCAGACTGATCAAGTCCACCTGTCCGTTTTTCAGGTGGACCCGTCTGCACCACCCATTGTTCTCTATGGGGAGGTAGATGTAAATGGACATGTGTACGTTTACACCTGCCTGAATACGATGCGCCAAAAACAGACAGACCAGGATCTGTTTCCTATCTGTCTAGCGGATCGGATGGCAGTCAGGTGTAAACAGACAGGCGGTGTCTGTGTCCGCGGTGTCTGTGTCCGATCTGCATAAGCGAAGTGGACACGGACCTGTCATCCGCCTGCTCAACGGGGATCAGCGGACAGGTCCCCCGCTGAGCAAGCAGATCAGCTTGATGGAGTCCGCCCCACGTGAAAGGGGCCTTACAGCAAAATAGGAATTTGTTTTGTATTATGCAAACATACAGTGCATTCGGAAAGAATTCACAGCGCTTCACTTTTTTCCACATTTTGTTATGTTACAGCCTTATTTCAAAATTCTTCAAACAATACCCCATAATGACAACGTGAAAGAAGTTTGTTTGAAATCTTTGCAAATTTATTAACAATAAAAAACAGAGGGCGTGTGGCTTGGCGCGCGATGGACGCACACTAGCAGGGCTCCATGAAGAAACCCAGCCTGCAGCCTGATACCCTGCTCGCAGCACCCTAGCAATGGACAAAAAGCTCCGTCAGACCCCACAGCCTCGTTCTAGATGCAGCACGGCAACCCCTACAGCCAGGAACATCACAGATCTGTTCAAAAACCAAGCGGTATCCCACAGCAGCATGGTGGGGAACAAAATGGCGCGGACACAGAGGGAGGAGCAGGATTTCAGCGAAGACTCGCAATCCACAGCAGAAGACTCAGGTAGGGGCTATACACAGACAAATCAACCCCTAACCTATGCGGATATGCAGGTTTTGCAGCCAAAATCAAATCCACATTCTGAGCAGCCATAACTGAGCTAAAATCCAACCTGCTAGTCCTGACAGAAAAACTAGCCACAGTGGAGACACAAGTGGGAAACACAGGGATAGGAGATTACACAGACTGGAAAACGTGGCAATTTCTCACTCCTCACATCTAATTGAGATAAACAGGCACCTTGAAGACCTGGACAATAGGGGCAGAAAAAGCAACATTGTGAGGGTGAGTGAGGGGGATCCCTGAATCCGTGGACGCGGCTCAAATCATCCCAGCTCTGCAAAGAGTCTTTAACAGCCTCTTAGAGAGATAGGAGGACACTGAAATCAAGTTTGTGCGTGCTCACAGAGCCCTTAGAGCCAAAGGCCCTGACACCGCTCCTCCCAGGGACATAATTTGCTGCCTGCAAAGCTTTCCACTGAAAAAAGGCAATATGAACAAAGCCAGAAAAAATGACAGCATAGTGTTCAACGGGGAAACCATTATGTTATTTCATGACTTGTCACAAATAAGTGCAGGAGGTGCAGGGCCCTACGCCCTCTGCTTGATGAGCTAAGAGCAAATGACCTGAAATACACGTGGCGATTCCACTTCGTCTTCACTGTCACCCAAGCTGGCAAATAACATGTCCTGTGCACCCTGACAGAGCTGCCCGACTTCTTTGAATCCCTGAACCTGGAACCCATCGCACTTCAGGAATGGTACCAGGAATTTGCACTACCCAGGGTGGGGGGTGGCCTAAACAGATCCCCATTCTCCTCCACGGATAAAAGAATATCCAAAGAAATTAAACACAATCGGGGCCCCGGCCCACATGGAGGAAACCCTTAATCCAAGACAGACCCCCTCCAGGGCACCAGATGATGACCGAGGGTCCACATCCCTGGTAACCGAGGCATACCACGCATTTAACTGATCATCTTTGGTATGGGTTATAGGGATAAGGAAAATGAGTTTCACTTAACGGAACAGAGACGGACTTTTACTGCTCACTTTGAAAGGCACTCAGCCTCAACTCCGTTTGGAAGATGCACACAGTTCCCTTTTGTTAGAGGCTGGAGCCTAACACACTGTGCTATAGCACCCCATCTCACAGATGGAAAATTAGGGATACTCCTAATCAGGGCCCCACTGCGATGTATGCATTAGCCGCCATGATCAACACTACTTGGCCAATAGACGAACACACACGAACAGCCACTTGCCATGCTAACAGATTGGGGCGGCCCACTCATTTATACCACAAAGATGATTCCAGAACTGTTAGAGTTATAGTTGTTCTCTTTATGCAGGGTTTTTGAATAAGCATTCCAGTTAGGATTGTATTGTTATGCTATAATAATGGAATTTGTGAGCCATTTTCAGCCTGGGTTTCTTCTCATTTTGGCTATGCTACTTATCGCTCATCACTTGGTTTTAAAACAGACCTGGTGCCTAACACACAAAGTGAATAGGCGATTATACTTGCTTCCACTCTTCTGTTGTAGCCTACACACGTTACCACAGAGTGGGTCTGGGGACGAGATTTATCGACCCTTGACCCACTAATTATATACTTTAGAATAGTTATTACTTTCTAGAGTGTTCAGATAATTCTTCCTCCTTGCTCTTCATTTTAACACCTTTCTATTCTCTCTTCTCCTCTGCCCCCCCTTTACCTTACATGATTATATTGTGACAAACTGATTTTTGACTAGCCTAGAGCTTTAATTACAGGTTCGGATCAGATTACTGCACTCGTGGGTCCTCCGGATGGCTTACTCCTCCTTGGGCCGCAGCCCTACAATCATATCACATAATGTACAAGGGTTGAACATTACAGCAAAAGGTCTACATTGCTAAGAGAACTCAAGAAAAGTAGGCCACATTTTGCTTTCATGCAAGAGACGTACTTCAAGACTAACTAGATTCCAAAACTGACAAGTTCATACTTCACCGAGGCATTGCATGCCATGAACAACTCTCCCAAATCGAAAGGAGTTTCGATCTTGGTGAGCAAGGAAGCTCCCTTCACCCTGCCAGACCAACTAACAGACCCAGAAGGAAGATACATCTTCCTCAAGGGCAAATATGAAGGCTCTCCTATAACCCTTGCAAACATCTACTTCCCCAACTCAGCCCATGTGACATTTTGCCAACGCATGATACGAGCACTCAGAGGGTTCACATCAGGCTGCCCTATACGGGGGGGGGGGGGGGGGGGGGAGACTTCAACATCCCATTGAACCCCTTGGTAGACTCTCCATCAGGGAAGACATGCATCACGTACAAGATCCTTAAAAAATTAAATCCCTTTTGCACTCAGTGCAATTAATTGATTCCTGGCAATTACTCCATCCGGAAGACAAAGACTACACCTTTCATTCCATACCTCATAACCACTACTCCCACAGAGACTATTTGTTCATATCCCAGAGGGACCTACCCAAGGTGATAGGGTCCAAGATAGGAATACAGTCTATTTCACACCACGCGCCAAGCTCCTTGACCGTAATTTAGGTCACCCCTAAGGCTGAGTCGAACTCCTGGAGACTGAATGCTTCACTCCTGACAAACAGGATCTTTTGCCTAAAATCACAGCGACGCTTAGGGACTTCTTTAAAACAAATGAAACTCCAGAGGCAGACACCTTAATGGTTTGGGGGGCACACAAATGCTCAATAAGGGGTGACCTGATGAGAATGACCGTAAAAGACAGCAGGAGGCTGAAACTAAAAGACTGACAGGCATAATCTCCCGACTGGAGACAAAACATAAACAGTCCCTGACGGAGACTTCAGCTACAGAACTACTAGAGGCAAAGAAAAAACTACAGCAAACCCTAAAAGCCTAGAAACTAAAACGAAACGCCTTTTTTTTTTTTTTTTTTTTTAAAAGATTTACTATGAGGCAGGAGAAAAATTGGGCAGGCTGCTGGCCAGAGCCCTACGAGAACCTACTACCTCCAAACACATAATGGGCATTAAACGTACAGATGGGACATTAGACATAACAACAGAAGCCATAGCAAAGCACATCCACACATATTACTCCAAATTGTACAGTTTATCCACACAACACAGACCACCTGAGGTAACTGGGGATAGAGCTCAGGCAATACAGGACTACTTAAAGGAGAGCGGACTCCCCAAACTATCAACGGCTGACACAGCCCAATTAGAAGACCAGATCTCTTCCTTGGAGATTTAACAGGCTATTAAAGCCTTAAAATCAGGGAGAAGCCCGGGTCCAGATGGTTACACTTCTATCTATTATAAGACTTTTGTGACTATACTGATAGACCCACTTAAAAGAGCCTTTAACTCTCTGACCAACACTCGCTCTGTGCCCCCGGACTTTCTCACCGCACACATTACGTTTTTTCCCAAACCCAACAAGGACACCACAGATTGCTTCAGCTACAGGCTTATTTCATTACTGAACATAGACCTGAAGCTGCTAGCTAAAATTCTGGCCTATAGGCTAAGGCTAGACGTTATCATAGGTCCTGAAGAAGTAGGCTTTATGCCAGGAAGGGAAGCGAAAGACAACATTATAAAAGCACTCCTCCTCACACAAGCATCACAAACCCGACACATCGAAAGTCTCCTCTTGTCCACACACGTGGAGAAGGCTTTCGACAGAGTCGCATGGGACTTCATGTTCGCAACCTGCAGCCACTTAGGACTCAACCCTCACGTGATGGCATGGATTACAGCCCTCTATCAAAGACCTTTGGCCAGAATAAAAATTAATGGAAATCTGAGGCCATGAACATTTATCTGTCCACGACAAATCTAGCCAGGACCCAAGAAAATTGCCTCTTCAAGTGGGAGGGATCGGCACTAAAATACCTGGGAATATGGCTGACCCCTAAGCTGTCAATGACTTATGACATGAAATTCCCACCTTTACTTCAAACGATGGAAAAAGATTTAAATGTTTGGAATGCGGGTTACTTTTCATGGTTTGGGAGGGCTGCCATTCTGAAGATGGCCATTCTACCCAGGCTGCTATACCTATTATGGGTGCTACCGATTAAAATACAGAGGTTTTTTAACTACTTCAGCCCCGGAAGAATTTACCCCCTTCCTGACCAGTGCGTTTTTTGCGATTCGGCACTGCGTCGCTTTAACTGACAATTGTGTGGTCGTGCGACGTGGCTCCCAAACAAAATTTATGTCCTTTTTTTTCCCACAAATAGAGCTTTCTTTTGGTGGTATTTGATCACCTCTGCGATTTTTATTTTTTGCGCTATATTTTTTCCTTGGGGATTCATTCACATCTATGTGATTCTTGGGTTTGTGACGTAATTTTACTTCACGTAAATTCATGAACATTTTTGACACTTTATTGCTATTTTGCACATCTGTAATTTACATTTGCGCTTTTTGGACACTATATTGCAATTCTTGGCACATTGTTCTTTTGTTTATATATTATATATTGTTTATATATTGTATATTATTGTTGTTATTCACTTATTCACCCCACACAAAAAATCACATGTACATAATTATTCACAGTCTTTACTCAATATTTTTTTGAAGCACCTTTGGCACCAATTGCAGCCTCAATTCTTTTTGAGTACGATGCTACAAGCTTGGCACACCTATTTTTGGGCAGTTTCTCCCATTCTTCTTTGCAGGACCTCTCAAGCTCCATCAGGTTTTAATGGGGAGCGTTGGTGCAAAGCCATTTTCAGATCTCTTCAGAGATGGTCAATCAGGTTCAAGTCTGGTCTCTGGCTGGGCCACTCAAGGACATTCACAGAGTTGTCCCGTAGCCACTCCTTTGTTATTTTGGCTGTGCGCTCAGGGTCGTTGTCCTGTTGGAAGATGAACCTTCACCCCAGCCTGGGGTCCAGAGAGCTCTGGAGCTGGTTGTCATCAAAGATGTACATCCTAACTAGTCTCCCAGTTCCTGCCCAGATAAACATCCTCACAGCATAATGCTGCCACCACCATGCTTCACTGTAGGGATGGTATTGGCCAGGTGATGAGCGGTGCCTGGTTTTCCCCAGACATGACACTTGCCATTCAGGCCAAAGAGTTCAATCTTTGTTTCATCAGACCAGAGGATTTTGCTTCTCATGGTCTGAGAGTCCTTTAAGGTGCCTTTTACTGAGGACAAACTCCAGGCAGGCTGTCATGAGCCTTTTACTGAGGAGTGGCTTCTGTCTGGCCACTTTACCATATTGATTGGTGGAGTGCTGCAGAGATGGTTGTTCTTCTGGAAGGTTCTCCTTTCTCCACAGAGAAACGCTGGAGCTCTGTCAGAGTGATCGTCGGGTTCTTGGTTACCTCCCTGACTAAGGCCCTTCTCCCCTAATCGGTTTGACCGGGCAGCCCGCTCTAGGAAGAGTCCTGGTGGTTCCAAACTTCTTCCATTTACGGATGATGAAGGCCACTGTGCTCATTGGGACCTTCAATACTGCAGATATTTTTCTGTACCCTTCCCCAGATCTGTGCCTCGATATAATCCTGTCCCGGAGGTCTATAGACAATTCCTTGGACTTCATGGCTTGGTTTGTGCTCTGACATGCTCTGTTAACTGTGGAACCTTATATAGACAGGTTTGTGCTTTTCCATCCTCTCTCTCAGGCTGCTTTCCCACTGAGGCACTTTATAGGTGCTATAGTGCTAAAAATAGCAACTGCATAGCACGTGTAAAGAGCCTCTCCTCTCACTCCAGTGTGAAAGCCCGAGTGCAGGACGGTAAAAAAAAGTCCTGCAAGCAGCATCTTTCCAGCGCTGTAGGAGCGGTGTATACACCGCTCCTAAAGCGCCCCTGCCTATTGAAATCAATAGCCAGAGCCGCCTAACCACCGGCAAAGCGCTGCTGCAGCGGAGCTTTGCCGGCAGTTTTAACCCTTTTTCGGCCATTAGCGGGAGTTAAAAAGTGCCCCGCTAGCGGCCAAATAGCACCACTAAAAATAGCCGACGCCCCTAACGCCTCAGTGTGAAAGCACTCTCATCCTCAACACACATCCCTCGCCAATGACCCTAACATTTCCAAAGGCAAGGACAGGGCCTTGAAAGCCAGGGGTGGTTCAGGATTCAAACCCTCATCCATATAGGGTTGAGATCCTGAAACAAAGGGGGAAACTCCTGAGCCACTATAGGAAGGCTCCACTACCACCTGCAGTTTCAACCCATCATGGTCATCCGGTCAGGAGAAAAACAACAAAGCTATGCTGCTCATCCTTAAAAAAAACACCTAAAATCTAAACTGAGGGATGAGGAGTTGGGAGGAGTTTTTCACTGCTTGCTTGATTGTGTTTCATATTAGGGAGGAGCCAATCATCTCAGGTGTGCCGTCCTGGAAGATGACTTGAGAAATCCTTGTTTTTTTTTTTTGGATATTGCTTTACTACAGTGTCTTACATACACAGGCAGATGCTGTGCTTATTTTGTTTTTTTTTTCCTTTAGTACTATCATTCTCTCCAAGAAGGCAGAACACAAGTTGGTTACTGTTTTCTGCTCTACAGGAAAAAGTGAAGTTCTTACTCACTACTCACTATCAGTCATACTGTTTTGCATTATGTACATATATTTTTTTTAATACTTATGAGTTCCAAAGCCCTTTTGTTCAGGATTATGTTTATATTGTTACTTAGTCTTACTCATGTTACACTCTACCCCAGCTTCCATTATATTGGCTACCCGCTATCTAGGATCTCGCACTAAGGTCATACTGTGTCGGCAACTGCCTATACCAAATGCATGTATAATTATAAATCAGTGTAAAAATGGTTTATGGCACACATGAGGGTAGTTTCCTGGAATGTTATCGGCCTTCAGTCCCCAGCAAAAGAAATACCATCTTGAGACACCTTTAAAGATTGAAAACAGATGTGGTTTTATTACAGGAGAACTCCTACTGATGATTTTTCCAGAAAGCAAAAATTGTGGGTAGGTGAAGTGATAGGATCCCCATCCACAGGGAGGTGTGCTGGTGTATTAATACTTAAAAGAACTTTAAATTATTCAATTTTTTTCAAATGATGTGATGAGAAAGAAAGGCTCATCCATGTCCGATCACAATTTACTTGTAAAACCCTCTCCATCAACAACATTTACTTCCCGGCCTTCAAATGCCACCTTTCGAAGACAACCTTGTGGACTTTGATGCCACTCCTGACGAAATGACGGTAGGGGACTTAAATTCTGTAATGGATGTTGTGGAAGACAAAAAAAGCATAAATGCTTAACCACTTGCCCACTGGGCACTTAAACCCCCTTCCTAACCAGGCCAATTTTCAGCTTGACCCGGCGCGTCACGGATCAAGGTAAAGGGCCAATGACAGCGGCCCTTTACCCCGATCTGCGACACGCCGGGTCAAGAGAACCCGACGGTCACAGACATTCCCGGGTGTGCGCCCCAGGGGGTGCGTTGGAAGCGCGTTTCTGGGAAGACGTCATTGTACGCCCTCCCAGAATAATCCGAACACGCTGTAGCTGTCCTTCGGCTATGGGTCGGTCGGCAAGTGGTTAATCTACACTGACAACGCACAATAACTGCGTCTACTATATCTGTCACTGGGGAGATCATGTGACTGGACCAGAGCATCCTTAGATTTGTTAAGCATACACGTTTTCTCTACAGCAGTAGTTCTCAACCTGGGGGTTGAATGACGATTTGCCAGGGGTCAATGAATCACCGAAGCCCACGCTGCTATCCCAGCCTTTTTGCAGCCACCCAGCAGCGCTGTCCCTGGAGCTTGTGGCCGCCCAGCTGGGCTGTTCCTGGAGCCTGTGGCTGCCCACTCAGCCTCTTCGGAGCCGCCCATTCAGTTCACGGCATGGCTAAAGAGGCAGAGACTAGAGGTCTGCTGATTGGTGAGGAATGTGAAGTGGGAGGGGCTGGAAGAGACCCTATCTCCTGATTTCGGCATAGGTGTCACTGCTACTAGACACCACAAAGTCGGAGACACAGTGAGTAACACTACCTGTGATTAGAGTTGCCATTAAACGTCTCCACTACAGTTCCCAGATCAGCAGATGACCTTGATCAAGAGTACCTAAGTTGGCTGATCAGAACTCCCCCCCCAGCACTGCCACTCATCCAATTACCTTACCCCCCCCCCCCCCCCCCACCAAGGAGTAAGACAAGGAATAAAAATAGAGAATACATGGAAGGGTGAGGAAAAGCGGGGGAAGAACAAAGAAAACGGGAGAGGAAAGAATAAGAGAAAGAACAAGAAAGATGGCTAGAGAGAGGGATGGGTAAAAAAAAACAAGAAATTAGGATAGTGAGAGATAAAATGAGAACAAAGAGAAAGAGTGGTACATCCTAAAATATACCATAAGGGGTTTAATACTGTACGAGTGGTATGGACTCAGGGAGCGCTAAATGTCCGTGGGTTAGGGGCGAAAATTACTTGTCTTGCCATGGGTGCTGACAATCCACTCTACAAAAATTATTTTACTGTTAGGGGTCTCCAACAACTAGGGAAATTTTATCAAGGGGTCACGGCACTAGAGGGGTTGAGAACCACTGGTCTACAGGCTAGTTAGCATAAGATTTAGAATAGGGGTGGGAGCAGGTTTAAGATTAAATTAAGTTTAGACTGGACTTCCACTTTAACCAGGCCTATTACACTTGAGGAAATATCAGGCACAATTAACCAACTACAAATTGACCAGAGTGCCTCTTAAGGCCCGTATACACTATGAGAATATTTGATTAAAAAAACGCATTTGGAGCGAATGTCCAACAATCTATTCATCAGTACACAGAATTTGAAAGCCGATCATGACAGTTAATGCGACAATATCCGAAGTAAACATTTACTTCGGATATTTCTTTTGTATGATAACAGAACTATTTTAGTATAATTAGTATAGTATTTGTATGAAAAAAACGTGTGACCAGGACCACACACACTTGGAAACTAAATAATACATTACAATACAATACATTTGGGTTGATTTACTAAAACTGGAAAGTGCAAAATCTGGTGCAGCTGTGCATGGTAGCCAATCACCTTCTAACTTCAGCTTGTTCAATTAAGCTTTGACAATAAAGCCTGGGAGCTGAATGGTTTCTATGCAGAGCTGCACCAGATTTTGCACTCTTCAGTAAATCAACCCCATTACATCACTTCCAAAGTTGTATTTTGTCTTGCAAGAATTTTCATAACTTTAATAACCTATTGCTTTTCTATATGAGACTAGCAGGCAAAAAAAAAAATAAAGACAAAAATTTGTCAGATATTCTCATCTTGTGTACTAGGCTTTAGATTAGATAAGTATAAACATCTTTCCTTAAGACCCCTTTCACACTGAGGTGTTTTTCAGGCGCTTTTGGGCTAAAAATAGCGCCTGTAAAGCGCCTGAAAAACGGCTCCCCTGCCGTCTCAGTGTGAAAGCCAGAGTGCTTTGTGGGTCGTTTTAACCCTTTTTCGGCTACTAGCGTCCGAAAGCCTCTGCAAAAATGACGGCTAAAAATATGCGTACTTTACAGCTGATGCCCCAGTGTGAAAGGCAGCTAGTTTACAGGATAGTTAGTATAGTGCTTAGAATGGGAAAGGGAGCAGGTTGAAGCTTAAATAATACTTTGATAATACTAGCCCAGACCACTTTAAAGAGGAGTTCCAGGCTCCTTCAGAAAAAAATTCAGCAGTTACAAATACTGTAGCTGCTAACTTTTAATATTAGGACACTCACCTGTCCACGAATCCAGCGCTGTCATCACCCAAGCCGATTTTTCAATTGGCTCTCGGGTGCTGCCGTCACCATCTTTGGTAAAGGAAATCGGCAGTAAAGTCTTGCAGCTTCACAGCCAGTTCCCTACTATTACGCGGCAGGGGAAGGAGGAGGGGGGCCGAACTTCTGGATGAGTTTGCCATGGCAAAATCAGTCGGAAGTGTGAGCAGGTACCTGTCAAAACCAGGAGCCCTCTCCCCCTGAAAGGTGCCAAATGTGGCAGCGGAAGGAGGGAGGAAGCAAATAAGCGGACCTTCTCCTTTTGGGTGGAGCTCCGCTTTAAAGTTTATCGAACTGTGCATAAAATCATAGTTATTGAGTTATGGAGAGAAAACCAGTATAAAATAGTACTGTGAGCCTACATGCTATTCCAACATCATCGTCTCAATCTAGAAACATGAAACTCCTGCCCGAAATGTGGTGAACCACAGGCCTCTTTGGCACATTGTTTTTGTTACGGTTATCGAATACAACCATTCTGGAAACAAGTGGTTGATTAAATCTCAATGATCTGAGGCCATGGTGTACCCATGGATCCACTACTCATCTTATTTGGACAACCTGACCCACACAGCTCCTTCCAACACACAGTGAATGGGTACACGACTAGACAGAGTATCCTTAGGGAATGGCGCTCCCCAAATTCACCAACTCTTCTTGAAGTTCAGAATTAACTGAGGGTCTTGCATTTGAATATGACTTCACCAAAAACGAATAGACAAAAAAGGTTTTTTGCAAAGATAGCTATCTTTAATTAAAAAGACCTTCTCACACAAAGAAAGAAATACTATTATTTCCTCCTTTCAATATATTACTCATTACGATAAAGGGGTGTCACAAAGAACTGTATACATTTTATGAATACAAAAGAGATCATTAACTACAGCACAGTAAACTTTAATGACTATCAGAGATATCTTGACACAATGCACTACATAACTGAAATCAATGTATTTTGCATAGGGGTTATGAGTACATTTATGTTTACTGTTCTTTATTTTACTTTTTTTATTCTTCTTGGTTACCTCTGAGCCATGTGGTTATTGGTACGGGAATATACAGCTGTGCTTGTCACTGTGTAATGTAACTGTATAATGCTTAGCCAGGTACTTGGCAGATGTTTTTCTCTTATTTCCCATCACCCTCGGATCATGATGAATGACGTCCTAAATGCTATGTATATTCAGAAACCTCTTATATAGGAAGAGGGCAATACCTACGAAAGCTACAATAATAATCCCCTGCACATAAGTGTGAAAGCCCAACATGAAAAGTCACTCTGTTGTAGAAATGGATAATCCCCTCAAGAACTGAGGTTGTCCTCAGAAACACTAAAAATAGATAAAACAGAGGGCGCACTGGTCTAGTGCATTATCCAACACAATTTTTATTGAAAGTTAAGCATAATAAATATCTACTTGCAAACATACATAGTTAAAATGCTCATCAGGCCACTACTCGTGGCTCCACTCTCCCAGACTGGTCAAAGACTTCAGCTCAGGGGGGACCTCACTAGGGTCCTTGCTGGTTGACGCATTTCGAAGGTATGTCCTTCATCAGAGCCCTGATGAAGAAGCTCTGATGGAGGAGGACAAACCTTCAGAAAGCATCAGCCAGCAGGGACCCTGGTGAGGTCTTCAGCTTTTTGATTTGTGAACATAGCATCATGTGCTGTTTTGGGCCCTCTTCTTGAGATACATTGCCTAATGTTGATAAGCATCAAGACTTAAATAAATATAGATGTTTTAGGACAGTTGCTAGGTGGCTGGGAAGTAATACATTTCCTCCTTACCACCTGTATTAATCTTCAAAAAGCCAAACCTCTCCTGGTCCTCCCCCAGTGTCCCCGTGTCCTACTCCCCCACAGTGTCCCCGTATCCTCACCCACCCCACAGAATCCCCCTGTGTGCCTGTGTCCCCCCCACGGTGCCCCCCTGTGTCCTACCCCCACCCCACGTCCCCCATCCCCCGGGTCTCCCTGTGCCCCCCCCATGGCGTCCCTCTCTGTCCCCATCACACTGCGTCCCTCTCTGTCCCCGTCACACTGCGTCCTTCTCTGTCCCCGTCACACTGCGCCCCTCTCTGTGTCTGGTGTCCCTCTCTGTCCTCGTTGCACTGAGTCCATCTCTGTCCCCGGAGTTCATCTTTGTTCTCATCGCACTGCATCCCTCTCTGTCCCTGACATCCCTCTCCTTCCTCATCATACTGCATCTCCATCTCTGTCCCCGGCGTCCCTCTCTGTCCTTAACGCACTGCGTCCCTCTCTGTCCCCGGCATCTCTCTCTGAACCCGTCACACTGCGTCCCTCTCTATCCCTGGCGTCCCTCTCTGTCCCCGGTGTCCCTCTCTGTCCTTGTCATACTGCGTCCCACTCTGTCCCTGGCGTCTCTCTCTCTATCCTCTTCGCACTGTGTCCCTCTGTCCCCGGCATTCCTCTCTGTCCTGGTCGTACTGCGTACCTCTCTGTCCCTGGCGTTCCTCTCTGTTCTGGTCGTACTGCGTCCCTCTCTGTCCCCGTCATATGGTGTCCCTCTCTGTCCTCCTTTCACAGCATGCCTCTCTGTTCTCCTCCCTCGGCATCCCCTAAAAGGCAACTATGATAGGGGGCTCAGGACAGTAAGGACTAGTTTACATTTGCAGTTTGGGGGTGGTAAAACCCCCCATAGATGAGTCCTGTTTTTACCACCCCCCAACTGCACCCCACCACAGTGGCCAGGGCTGTACACGTGTTGCAACAGGAATTATACACCCTGTCACACAGGTATATCACCTGCCAATCATGACCCATTCAAGTGAATGTGGCCACTCTGCAAGCACCCTGCAACCTTGTGCAGCACAGCGACCAAGGGGCTAAAGCAGGCATTTTATCGCTTTTTCACCACCCGCTTTAACCCCTTGGATCCCACACTAGCATGCTGCAACTGCATGCATTGCACACAGTTGCAGGGTGTTTGCAGAGTGGCCCCATTCTCTTAAATGGGTCATGCTTGGCAGGCTACACCTTGTAAGTGTGATAGGGTGTAGAATTCCTGCTGCAACATGTGTACACCCCTAGCCAGTGGGTGGATTTGGTAGGATGGCCAGTGGGCAGGCCCTGGGGGATGTTGGTGGTCAGACCCGGGGGGCCCAGGCCTAAAACTGTGTAAGGGGCCACTAAAATGTCTGATGGCTGCCCTGAGAGACATCATGCTGAGTCTGGAGGATCCCAGTGCTGGGACACTGCAGGAGCAATGTACTTTGCTGTGTGCCCTATGTTCTGCTGTTATATGTGCCCTGTTATATGTCCTACTATGTGCCCCATGCCCTGTGATGTGCTCCATGCCCTGCTGTGTATCCCATGATGTGCCCTCCTTCGTACCCCATGCCTTGTGGTGTGCCCCGTGCCCTGCTGTGCACCCCTTGATGTGCCCTGTGCCCCATGATGTGCCCTGCTGCGTACCCCAGTGGTCATCAACCCTGTCCTCAGGGCCCACTAACAAGCCAGGATTGCAAGATAACTGAAATACATCACAGGTGATATCATTTGCTGCTCAGTGATTGCAGTATTCTAGTCTGCATCTCCCCAAGGTAATACATAAAACCTGACCTGTTAGTGGGCCCTGAGGACAGGGTTGATGACCACTGGTGTACCCCACTGTGCACCCCATGCCCTGTAATGTGCCCCCTTTCCTGTGCCCTACTGTGTGCCCAGTGATGAGCCCATAACGTGCCCTGCTTTGCCGCTCCCCTGTAATGTGCACTGGTGTGCCCCATAATGTGCCCTGCTGCTCCCCATGTAGTGTGCCCTCCTGACCCCCTGTGCTCTGACCTGCTGACTCCTATACTGTGCCATGCTCCGCCCCCGTGCTCTGCCCTGCTTTCCCCTGTGTATTGTGGATGTTCTTTTGGTACATTTTGGAAATGTACCATAGTTGCACTTTAATGCAAGTTTATTGTTCTTTATTTTCTTAACCCTTTGGGCCCTTTCACACTGGGCCGGTTTGCAGGCGCTATTGCGCTAATAATAGCGCCTGCAAACCGACCCGAAAGTGCCGCTGCTTTGTCTCCAGTGTGAAAGCCCCGAGGGTTTTCACACTGGAGCAGTGCGCTGGCAGGACGGGAAAAAAAGTCCTGCCAGCAGCATCTGTGGAGCGGGGAAGGAGCAGGGTATACCCCGCTTCTGCCCATTGAAATCAATCGGACAGCGCGGCTATACCACCGGCAAAGCGCCTCTGCAGAGGCACTTTGCGGTGGTTTTCAACCCTTTCTCGGCCGCTAGCGGGGGGTAAAACTGCCCCGCTAGCGGCCGAATACGACAGTAAAGCGCCGCTAACAATAGCGGCACTTTACCGCCGACGCTGCCCCCAGCCCCAGTGTGAAAAGGACCTTTCATGCCTAAGCCTATTTCTGACATTTGTTGCTTGCAAGTTAAAGTCCGGATTTTTTTGCTAGAAAATTACTTAGAACCCCCAAACATTATATATATATTTTTTAAAAAGTCCCTAGAGAATAAAATGGCGATCATTGCAATATTTTATGTCACACGGTATTTGCGCAGCGGTCTTTCAAATGCAATTTTTTGTGAAAAAAGACATTTTCATGAATTTAAAAAAAAAAAGAAAAAAACTAAAAAGTAAAGTTAGCCCAATTTTTTTGCGTAATGTGAAAGATCATGTTACGCCGAGTTAATAGATACCCAACATGTCATGCTTACAAATTGGGCACACTCGTGGAATGGAGACAAACTCCGTTACCTAAAAATCTTCATAGGCGACAGTTTAAAAAAAAAATGAACAGTTACCACAATTTATTCAGATTACCAAAAACTGCGATTCGGAATACTGTAGTTTTATTTTAAAACGGTGCCATTGGCAGCCGAGTACACCGGAAGTGACGTCGCTTCCGTGTTTACACATAGGAGACTCGAACGAAGACGTTTCCGGCTTAGTTTCAGTCTCTCTCTATCCGGCGGAAATGCTAGATCATTGCCCAGGTCTGGAGGCTATTTGGACTATCCAAGCCTTACTCCACAAACACTATCTCTGCATGTGTCCTGCAATATGCCTGGGATGATTGAATCCTCTCCCTAAAAACCAGCAGTTTTAGGCATTATCTTTTTTATGATACAACGGCTACAGTTGCGGACACTAACCGAATCAAAACTACAGCCCAAAATCATCAACTGATCCAAAGGACATCTCAGCAGATTGAATCTGGAAATCCATCCTGGACATACAGAGACCTGTAACTGCGATACAATCGGGGTAAGATGCCCATACACAGGCCAATATTGTTCAATTACATTCCCATTTTGATGTATGCAGCAGGTTTAAGACTTTGTTTATCGGTGGATACGATTCATACTTTGGAGCCAACAGATGAGCCAACCTTCAACTATGTAGTGCAAGGGCCTTACTGATTGCATACAAATTGAGTGTTTAAAGTTGTAAAGACTCAAAGTTTTTTTTTACCTTCATGCATTCCAGCGCGTGTGTACGGCTTTAAGACACACAGCGTGCGGATCAGTCCCCCTCCTTACTGACTGTGACAGACAGCAGCAGGAACCATTTGCTATGTCTGAGCCAATGGGGAGGGAGAGACCCAGGAGAGCTGCTGTTCTCATCACATCGCTGGATTGAGATTGGACTCAAGTAACTATTAGGGGGGCTGAGGGGGGAGCTGCACACTGAAGGTTTTTTTACCTTTATGCATAGAATACATTACAGGTAAAAAACCTTCAGCCTTTAGAACCACTTTAACCGCTTGCCGCCTCCCACCGTCAAATGACGCAGGGACGATGCGGCTCTCGTTCTAGGAGGACGTCATGTGACAGCGCCCCAGAATGGCCGCCATCGCTCCCCCGCGGAGGCACACAGCGCAGCGATCGTGGCTGCGCCATGTTGCTAGGACAGTGATCCCTGTAAAGACCCGCGGCTCTTTAAGCATGTGATCGGCTGTGTCCAATCACAGCCAATCACATGTAAATACGGAGGTGTCATGAATCGGCTCTTTTTGCCTCACACTGACAGAGTGTGTGGTGAGGAGTGCCAATCAGCGGCATCACCTCGCAGAGGCGACCTTGGCAGGTAATCAGAGCACTGATCATCAGTGCCCTGATTACAGGAAAGCCCCAGCAATGCCCATCAGTGCCACTAATCAGTGACCATAAGTGCCACCAATCAGTGACCATAAATGATGCCCATCAGTGCTGCCCATCAGTGCCACCTATCAGTACTCACCAGTGCCGCATATCAATGCCACCTATCAGTGCGGCCTCCTCATCAGTGCCACCTAATCAGTGCCCATCGGTGCAGCCTATCAGTGCCCATCAGTGCAGCCTCATCAACGCACATAAGTGAAGGAGAAAAATACTTATTTACAAAATTTACTGACAGAAAGTAAGAAAAACTTTTTTTTCAAAATTTTCTGTCTTTTTTTTAAATTAAAAAATAAAAATCCCAGCAGTGATTAAATACCGCCAAAAGAACGCTCTATTTGTGTGAAGAAAAAGATAAAGAAAATCATTTGGGTACCGTGTTGCATGACCACGCAATTGCCATTCAAAGTGTGACCGCGCTGAAAGTTAAAAAATGGCTTGGACAGGAAGGGGGTGAAAGTGTCCAGTATTGAGGTGGTTAAGGTTTAGCACTGCACAATACTAAATATTTGTTCACATTTTTTGTTTTGTCTATGAGTGATACACAGCAGTGTGCTGGCTTTACAAAATCATTTTTTGTTGCAAACATATTCTTAGTTTAATAAGATAAGTTACTGCTACAGCTTTTAAATTCTCTAGTTCAGCTTGTCATTGGCAGGTATTGAAGGTAACCCATAAGGAACACAAGGGGGCAGCAGAGAGAGAATAGCTCTAACAGACCTCCTTGTACACAGGCCATTTGCATAGCTCCTCTGAGTTTTGCTCTTGACAGGAAAAAAAAGCTGAAAAAATGCACCTAAAACCTCCTTTTTGCAATTGGGCATTCAATCATTCTGTTGTCCAGACTTTTTTTTTTATTCTGGCCACTGGAATGTATGAACACTTTAGCACTAAACTCTGCTAGAGTTTAGGCGCATCAAGCGTTTATTTTCTACTCAAACTCTCCTAAATGCTCATGTGAAGTTTTTTTGTTTTTCTCAGCCTCTAAACGCTTCTCTTCTACTATGCCAGTAAATACCTATGTGTCCATGGCCATGTATGCCAACTCAGAGGTGTGTTTAGAAGCCAAAAAGAAAAATATCAAATGTCTGTAAAAGCAACGTTTTCTACCTCCTGTGTGCATGAGAATAGAAAAAGAAATCAATGGGATTTTTTTAAACTGAAAGTAGAACTAAAAGAAAATATTTTACTTCATTTTTGATAGAATAAGGGACGTTTATAACCCCTGTCAGATTTTTGCCATCTGCATCCCACTTGGAAGATTTCCCTTCATTTCCTGTCCCATTGCCAAAACAGGAAGTGAGAAGAAATTCCTCCAAAGAGAGGAAACCCCTAGTTATCACCAGGGTCACCAGCACTAGTGTCCCTATTGGCAGACTTCCCCTCCGTTACTGTTTCAGTGACAACAATGACAAATAGAAAGGGTGAATCTCCCTAAAGAGGGCACAGACAGCAATATAAATCTGACAGGTGTTCTAATTTCTCTCCATTCCTTAAAAAAAAAATTTTTGCCTTTAGACATAGAGTACTTAAAGCTCTTGGTCATTGGGCCCTATTAATCGTTTGCCGACCGTATAACCCAGATATACGGTGGTAAGGTGACTCTGCTGCGCCATGTGCCTAGTACATGACCTGGCAGTTCCGGGTAGGGGGGGGCGTGCGCACCGCTGGCGACTCGGCTTTGCTGTTATTTTACACAGCACATGATGATCAGTGGGTGCCAGCTAATAGATTATCGCTGCCACCCGATGATTGTCTGGAACACACACAGGACAGGGCTCTGCCTATGTAAACAAGGCAGAGCCCTATCCTGTTGGTGGGAAGTAATAGATTTTCTTTCCCCGCAAACCAGGGAATGAAACTGATTACTTCCCCTAGTAAAAGCACAACATATAGTACACATAAACACTGGCTAGGCATGCATTTCACTCTCTGCCCTAGATGTTTAACCCTTTCCCAGCCAGTTTCATTGGCACAGTGACAATGCATATTTTTTAGCACTGATCACTGTATTAGTGTCACTGGTTCCCACAAAGTGTCAAAATGTCCACCGCAATATTGCAGTCCTGCTATAAGATTACCGCCACTACTAGTAAAAAAAAAAAAAAAAAAAAAAAAATTCAATAAAAATATCCCATAGTTTTTAGACGCTAGAACTTTTGCGCACGCAAACCAATCAATATACACTTATACAAATATGTAGCAGAATATATATTGCCCTAAATTTATAAAGAATATAGATTTTTTTCCATTTTTTATGGGATGAGTTTTTTATAGCAAAATGTAAATTTTTTTTTGTTTTTTTGATCGTCAATCTTTTTATTGTTTATAGCGCAAAAAATAAAAACCACAGAGGTGATCAAATACTACCAAAAGAAAGCTTGATTTGTGGGGGGAAAAAAACATAAATTTTATTTGGATACAGCATCGCATGACTGCGCAATTATCAGTTAAAGGAGAAGTCCAGCCTGAGCTCCTTTGACTGGGCTTCTCCTATGGGTCACAGGAGTGCAGTGCAATTCGTTTTGCACTCCTGTGACCCGTTTTCAGCAGAGAGCAGTCTGAAGTCCGCTCTCTGCTGACGTCACCAAGATTAGTCCAGGCACCGTGTCATCCAGACAATAAAGGTGCCTGGACTGATGCCTGCCTCAGTCTCTCAGCAAGCCGCTAAGAGACTGATACAGCTGCTCCCTGCCCCTCAGCACTCCAGTGAGTGCAGGGGGGTAGAGCAGAGAGCTGCTGATTGACAGGCAGCAGCTCTCTGCTCAGGGAGCTGAGAGAACAGAGTCATCGGCGGTGTTCGATCGCTCGGTTCTCAGTGCAGAGGCGGCGGGGGACAGATGCAGCATCCACCTAGGTAAGCATATGGATATAATGGGTAAATAAAAAAATAAAAAAAATACTTCTCTTTTAAAGTAACACAGTGCCACGTCACAAAAAACACAAAAAATGGCCTGGTCATGAAGTGGGGTAAATCTTCCAGAGGTCAAGTGGTTAAAGGGAATGAAATGAGTATTTCTGGGATGTTTCCAATTTTCTAATTACAGTATCTCACAAAAGTGAGTAACACCCCTTACATTTTTGTAAATATTTTATTATATATTTTCATGTGACAACACTGAAGAAATGACACTTTGCTACAAAGTAAAGTAGTGAGTGTACATCTTGTATAACAGTGTAAATTTGCTGTCCCCTCAAAATAACTCAACACACAGCCATTAATGTCTAAACCGCTGGCAACAAAAGTGAGTACACCCCTAAGTGAAAATGTCCAAATTGGGCCAAAAGTGTCAATATTTTGTGTGGCCACCATTTTTTTCCATCACTGCCTTAACCCTTTTGGGCATGGAGTTCACCAGAGCTTCACAGGTTGCAGCTGGAGTCCTCTTTCACTCCTCCATGAAGACATCACAGAGCTGGTGAATGTTAGAGACCTTGCGCTCCTTCACCTTCCATTTGAGGATGCCCCACAGATGCTCAATAGGGTTCAGGTCTGGAGACATTCCTGGCTAGTCCATCATCTTTACCCTCAGCTTCTTTTAGCAAGGCAGTGGTCATCTTGGAGGTGTGTTTGGGGTCATTATCATGTTGGAATACTGCCCTGCAGCCCAGTCTCTGAAGGGAGGGGATCATGCTCTGCTTCAGTATGTCACAGTACATGTTGGCATTCATGGTTCCCTCAATGAACTGTAGCTCCCCAGTGCCAGCAGCACTCATGCAGCCCCAGACCATGACACTCCCACCACCATGCTTGACTGTAGGCAAGACACACTTGCCTTTGTACTCCTCACCTGGTTGCCACCACACATGCTTGACATCATCTGAACCAAATAAGTTTATCTTGGTCTCATCAGACCACAGGACATGGTTCCAGTAATACATGTCCTTAGTCTGCTTGTCTTCAGCAAACTGTTTGTGGGCTTTCTTGTGCATCATCTTTAGAAGAGGCTTCCTTCTGGGACGACAGTGATGCAGACCAATTTAATTCAGTGTGCAGCATATTGTCTGAGCACTGACAAGCTGACCCCCCACCCCTTCAACCTCTGCAGCAATTCTGGCAGCACTTATACATCTATTTCCCAAATACAACCTCTGGATATGACACTAAGCACTTGCACTCAACTTCTTTGATCGACCATGGCGAGGCCTGTTGTGAGTGGAACATGTCCTGTTAAACTGCTGTATGGTCTTGGCCACCGTGCTGCAGCTCAGTTTTAGGGTCTTGGCAATCTTCTTATAGCCTAGGCCATCTTTATGTAGAGCAACAATTCTTTTTTTCAGATCCTCAGAGTTCTTTGCCATGAGGCACCATTTTGAACTTCCAGTGACCAGTATGAGGGAGTGAGAGCGATAACATCAGGTTTAACACACCTGAGACCTTGTTAACACTAACGAGTCACATGATACTGGGGAGGGAAAATAGCTAATTGGGCCCAATTTGGACATTTTCACTTTGGGGTGTACTCACTTTTGTTGCCAACGGTTTAGACATTAATGGCCGTGTGTTGAGTTATTTTGAGGGGACAGAAAATTTACACTGTTATACAAGCTGTACACTCACTACTTCACATTGTAGCAAAGTGTCATTTCTTCAGTGTTGTCACATGAAAAGATATAATAAAATATTTACAAAAATGTGAGGGGTGTACTCGCTTTTGTGAGATACTGTAGATAATGAAAAATCGTCTGGATGCCAAGTATATCTCCACCTTGGGTGCTCGAGCTAGATTGGAAATGGAAGTAAATTAATCGCTGACAGTCCGTTCCTCAAATGAATATGTTATTGTCTCTAGTTCATCGGTTGATGAAGTATGTCGAGGATCTCAAGGCTGTATTTTACGGACTAGATAATATGAACAGATGAGAGCAGACTGTTCAGTGTTGCAGCTTTTCAGCGTCATTGGGTGTAAACCCCACTGTGATGCAATATACAGATCCGCTGACCAGGGTGTCAGCTCTTCAGCCTGTAGCTAAGATAAAACATCAGTCTTTGTTGGGTAAATTATAGAATGCAGCTATAGTTATACAGTGCTCCCGTGATACTAGTACTAGTTCATGTACAGTAGGGATCGACCGATATGATACCGATATTTCAGCCACCTCTCCTGCCGATATTTTGCACATTTAGAAAAAAAAAATTTACACTAATTTTACAGTTTTTTAGCACTGTTATTGCTGTCACAAGGAATGAAAACATCCCTTGTGACAGTAATAGGCATGTGAGTGGTACTCTTTATGGAGGGATCGGGGGTCTATAATACCCCAAACCCCTCCTCTGCACTTCAAAGTATTCAAAACATCAAGATCAGCGTTTTTGAATACTTTATTTTTTAAAACTGGCACCTTCAGGATGCCAGTAATCCGGGAAGTGATGTTATGACATTGCTTCCGGATTACTAGATCCGAGACCCGAACGAAGCATCGGCTTCGTTTGGGTCTTTGGCCAGCCGGCAGACATGCCGGCTGATTGCGACGGGAGAGGCCGGGCCAGCAGCAGAAGGAGTCCCCTCCTGCTGCTTGTAATAACAGCCGAGTGGCTGCTGAGCTGCATCGGTTGTTATTACAATAAAGTCGACTGTCTGCTCTAAAGAACAGTACCGGGGTGATGCCAGTAGCTGCATGCATCAGTACTGCTGTGCTCCTGTGGAGGGCGGGGGGGGGGGGGGGGGAATTGGATGGCACACAGGCTGCATTTAATGGGACACAGGCTGCATTGTATGGGACACAGGCTGCATGTAAGGAGGGACTCCGCTGGGGACACCTGATGGCATCTGGTGGCAGGCGATGTGGCTAGCGACACGCTCAGGGCTCCCACTGATTCTGCATTATGGTGAGTTAAATGATTTCATTCTATATTACAATGTAATAATAGAAATAATGCGCTTCAATCATCCTGACACCATAACAACCATGGTGCCGGGATGACTGAAGTGCTAACACCAGTTGTTTGGAGTATCTTTATCTGCTGCCCCCCCATCCTAAAACTTCACCAGCCGCCACTGCACTTCAGCTCCAGATAGTTTACCCCTCTTCATGACCAGGCCATTTTTTGCGATACGGCACTGCATACCGCACGGTCATGCAATGCTGTACCCAAATAAAATTGATGTCCTTTTTTTCCCACAAATAGAGCCTTCTTTTAGTGGTATTTGATCACTGCTGTGGTTTTCATTTTTTGCGCTATAAACAAAAAAAGGCCAACAATTTTGAAAAAGAAAACAATATTTTTTACTTTTCCAGTATAAAACATATCCAATACATTTTTTTTTTTAAAAAATCGAATTTCTTCATTAATTTTTTTTTTTTTAATAGAAAAAAGTTTTCATATACCATAACTGTGATAAAATAAAATGAACATAGGTACTAGAGGTCGACTGATATATCGGCCGATATTTGGCTTTTTTTACTTAATCGGCATCGGCAGATTGTGCTGATAAAAAAAGCCGATTATAACTTCAGCGGGACTTGCAAATGACTTCTGTAATAGAAGTCAATGCAAGTTGCCTGAAAGTTATTTGTAGAGAGGATTCTCTCCTCCCTGGGCAGCCTGCCAAGTCTGATAAGAAGATACATTGTATCTTTTCAGGTTCTTTTATCAATGAGCTGAGCTCCCTGTGTAGAAGCTCTCAGTTTAACCATTTAAAGACTAAATCTTTTCTGACACTTGTTGCTTACAAGTAAAAATCCTGCATTTTCTGCTAGAAAATCACTTAGAACCCCCAAACATTATATATATTTTTTTAGCAGAGACCCTAGGGAATAAAATAGCGGTTGTTGCAATATTTTATGTCACACGGTATTTGCGCAGCGGTCTTTCAAACGCAATTTAAAAAAAAAAAAATACACTAATGAAATAAAAAAAAAAAAAAAAAAAAAAAAAAAAAGCAGTAAAGTTATCCCATTTTTTTTCGTCCAAAAGTTTTGATTACCTGTTTTTGTGTATTTAATAGTTAAGATATCGTTATTTTTTTTTAATCTAAAATTATACATACAAGTGAACTGATTGGAGGTTTGTTTTGTTCAATAATGTTTAAATATAAAAAATTTTCTGTATCACTTAAGGCCGCTTTCACACTGGAGCGGGCATGCGTTGACGGTAAAACGCTGTTAATTTTAGCGGCGCTTTACCGTCATTTTAGCGGCGCTATTCGGCTGCTAGCGGGGCGCTTATAACCCAGCTAGCGGCTGAGGAAGGGGTTAAATGCGCCCCTGAAGCGCCGCTGCCGAAACGCTTTGCAGGCGCTTCGGCAGCGGTGCGCATTCATTTCAATGGGCAGGAGTGGTGGAGGAGCGGTATACACCGCTCCAAAGATGCCGCTTGCAGGACTTTTTTTTAACATCCTGCCAGCGGATATCACACTGAGACTGCAAGGGAGCCGTTTTACAGGCACTTTACAGGCGCTATTTTTAGCACAAAAGCACCTGAAAAACGTCCCAGTGTGAAAGGGGTCTAACTGTTAGATTTTATAAGATGAAGGGAAAAAAAAAAATAAAAAAATATCGGCCTAAAAAAAAATTGGCATCTTATATCGGCCATCGGCCACCGCAATTTCTAAATATCGGCATCGGCCAGAGAAAAACCCATATCGGTCGACCTCTAATAGGTACAAACACAAAAGAAGACTGTGCGGCACACAATTCACTACATCATACAGCAGAAAGTTGGATTACTCATAAAAAGTCTCTTTAGCAGTGTACACTGAACTCTAATAGACTGTCAGACAATTAGAACATATAGAGTATAACCTTAAAAGAACTAAAATTAAAGAAAAAAAAAAAAAAAGGAACTGTCGGGGTAGTACATGGATTAAAAAAAAACGGGACACAGTAGTATCACAGCATGCACTCTGCAATAGGTAACCATTAGGCCCCTTTCACACGGACGGATAGATTGGTGCTTTTAGCTGCGGATTTTCTAATTTTCTACCGCAGCTAAAAAGTACACAATGCTTTCCTATGGCCCCATTCACACACTTCGTTTAGCTGCGAATTAGATACATGTGGTTCCGTGCGGATAGAAAAAATAGAATTGACTGCGTCCAGGAGCGATTTAGCACAGCCATCCGCACATAACAGCAGTGCACTGTGTCAGCTGCAGATAACAGTGTTGAGCTGCTCATCGGGAAAGGAAAAATTATTTTTCCTTTCCCAATGAGCGACAAGAATGGGGATCCGACTCGGATCCCCGCCAATGCCCAGCACTGTTTGGTATGAATCTTGAGGGGGAACTCCACGCCAAACTTTAAATAAAAAACCGGCGTGGGTCCCCCCCCCCCCCAGGGGCTTTCTAGGCCCTTAGGTCTGGTATGGATTTTAAGAGGAACCCCCTGCGCCAAAAAAAACGTGCGGGGTCCTCCCCAAAATCCATACCAGACCCTTATCCGAGCATGCAGCCCCCTCGGTCAGGAAAGGGGGTGGGGAGGGGCAAGCACCCCCCACCCCTGAGCCGTACCAGGCCGCATGCCCTCAACATAAGGGGGTGGGTGCTTTGGGGGAGGGGGGCGCCCTGCGGCCCCCCCCCCCCAAAGCACCTTGTCCCCATGTTGATGAGGACAAGGGCCTCTTCCCGACAACCCTGGCCGTTGGTTGTCGGGGTCTGCGGGCGGGGGGCTTATCGGAATCCGGGAGCCCTCTTTAATAAGGGAACCCTATGTGAATGAGTATGGGGTACATGGTACCCCTACCCATTCACCTAGGGAAAAAGTGTCAATTAAAAAAAACACTACACAGGTTTTTAAAGTAATTTATTAGACAGCTTCGGGGGTCTCTCCGGTTCTTCTCCGCGCTCTCCGGGACTTTTGCCGGGCTCCGCCGCTATCTTCTGCTCTTTTGCTAGCGAAGGAGCCCGGTCTGCTGCCTTCTTCCGATGTTGACACGACGCTCTCTCCGGCTGAAATGCTCTCTGGGCGCTCTGCTCTGACATATATAGGTGGTGACCCCGCCCCCTTATGCCGTCGAAGTCCCTGGGCATGCTGGGACTGTGACGTTTTAGGGGGCGTGGTCACCGGGTGATGTTCACCACACCCCCTAAAACGTCACAGTCCCAGCATGCCCAGGGACTAAAAAACATGCTTTTAACTGCAGCAGAATAGCCGTCCGTGTGAAAGGCGCCTTAGGGTGTTATGGGTCTCCCCAGATTTTGTTAAACGTTTTTGTACACTTGCGCCTCATATAAGTGAGTTTATAGAGTGCTAAGACAGCATCGATAGTTGACCTACACTGCCAGACCATGGGGGGGGCTTGCTTGCTTCCATGTAGACAAAATAGTTTTCCTGGCATAGAATGCTGCATAGAAGACAAACAGCTGTTTGTGTATACTGGGATCAATGGTGTCACAGATTTCCAACAGGAGTATCCTGGGATCTACATACAGAGACAGATCTCCCACAGCATTGATCTCCTCCACCACCTCTCTCTGTAATTGCTGAATTAATGGGCACGACCAGACAACATGTATAAATGTCCCAGTATCAGTCAGGCATTTAGGGCAACGACTGGGACAGAGAAAACAGTAATTTGCTCCAGTTGATCCGGATACCTGAGAAACCCCCAAAGCTGTCTATAATGTCCAGAGCCGCATCAGAGGAGTCATCGGGTAGATATAATAGGGTATTGTCTGCATATAGGGAGATTTTTTCCCGCAAGGGACCCACTGAAAGACCAGGGACCCATGTGGAGGATCTAATTAAAATAGCCAGGGGTTCCATTGTCAGCGCAAAGAGCCCGGGGGATAATGGGCATCAACATTGGAGATAAAATAGGATTTTTTACTTACCGTAAAATCCGTTTCTCTGAGTTCATTGACAGACACAGCCTTCTATCTTCATAACAATAGGGTTATATCGCCTCCGCAGGAGTAGGACTAGGCAGAACAAAAAAACAAAACACTTGGCCACTCCCATGAGACGTCCACAGTCAGTCTATAACCCCCTCCCTGCTCTAGGTATTCAGTTTAGTAGTAAGCAGTAATAGAGGTGTCAAAAGGACTCCATAGAGCAGTGGTCATCAACCCTGTCCTCAGGGCCCACTAACAGGCCAGGTTTGCAAGATAACTGAAATACATCACTGGTGATATAATTTGCTGCTCAGTGATTGCAGTATTCTAGTCTGAATCTCCCCAAGGTAATACATAAAACCTGGCCTGTTAGTGGGCCCAGAGGACA
Source organism: Aquarana catesbeiana (assembly GCF_042186555.1). Lineage (NCBI taxonomy): Eukaryota > Metazoa > Chordata > Amphibia > Anura > Ranidae > Aquarana > Aquarana catesbeiana. The sequence goes on from NC_133329.1 coordinate 295,308,984, forward strand.
GGGTTGATAACCACTGCCACAGAGGGGTGGGTGCTGTGTCTGTCGAACCCAGAGAAACTGATTTTATGGTAAATAAAAAATCCTATTTTCTCATTCGTTCATTGACAGACACAGCCTTTTATCTTCATAACGATAGGGACGTCCCAAAGCAGTGCCCACATGAGGGGTGGGAAAACAAAAAATCTCAAGGCTAATGCAAGAGTCAACCAGGTAACAGGAACTTCACCCAGAACAAGCTGGAACCCAACCTGAACGATACCCCTTCAAGGAGGGAATAGACCCTCTAAACAGCGGCCTGCAAAAAAAACTTGTGGCCAAAAGAGGCATCCACAGATACCAAACATTCCACTTCATAGAACTTGTGAAAATGTACACTGACGACCAGTGGCCGCCTTGCCAACTTGCGCAACGGCCACCTGATGACAGAAGGCCCAAGAAGCACTAATTGCCCGAGAAGAATGCGCCATAACTGGGAAAGGAGGAAACCAATCCCTGACAGTATAGCCCAGAGACATCATCTGTCCGATCCATCCAGACCAACAGACTCAGTGGCTGGCAAACACATCCGAATCCCCCAAAACACATCCTGGACAGATAAAGCCAATTCCTTGGGATGTGCTGACCAGGGACACAAGAAGCCAACCCAATGTCCTTATCCAAATGGAAATCCAAGAACGGAAGTATGTAAAGAAAGGACGAAGCATCACCTTAACCTGGCTAAGGTGAACGACAAGATAACTCCACCATTCACGACATCCTGCGAGTAGAGGTGATAGCCACCAAGAGGTCACCTTCCGAGACAGAGTAAGCAGTGGAGCCTCCCGAATATTTTGAGAGAAAGATAGAGAGGCCTTTGGAAAACCTGAAAACACCAAGTTCAGATCCCACGGCGGTCGAAGAAACAACCACGGTGGAAACAGACGTCTAACCCCTAGCATAAAAAGGCACGCACCAGGGAGTGCGAGACCAGGAGACGCTGAAGACCGCCCAGGCCGACACCTGGACCTCTAGAGTACTCAAGGCCTATTCCTTCTCATCTCTCCGTAAATGGAGGTAGGAAAAACTGAGTCACCTAAAAGGAACAAGGACAAATCTGATGAAACTCAGCCCAGAGAAAGGCCCACCCCGTGGCCCAACCCTAGCCAACTGAGGTATCCGTCTGACAGCATTCCACTCCTGGAATGCGTTCGTCGGAAAGGGCCGGAACTAGACGTTGTGCCCACCGGAGGAGGATACTGGCCACAGCCAGGGTCGCCAACAGCCTTTTTGGCCCACCCTGGTGAGGGACACAAGCCACCGCTGTTGCCTTGTCCGAATGGATCCGTACTGGGAGCCCCCGAAGTCGAGCCGTCCGTGATCCAGACCTAGTCTGATCAATTGAAGTCCTGGGATATTACACGGTAGTCCGGATTCCACCAATGTCCAACGACCACGAGCCGAGCTCAGTCCCAGGACTTCTTCCCACCCGGACAGACTGGTATTGGTGGTCACCCTGTTCAATACAAGGGGAGAAAGGATCATCCCCACTGACGAACCGGAGAACGAAGCCACCAGACTAGGAAACCTCTGGTTTCCTGACTCAGCCAAATCCGATTGTTCAGAGACCTTGGGTATTTGACCCATTATGCCAGGATCTCCCCGAAGGGAGCCTACATGGAACTGTGCAAATGATCTTGCCTCAAAAAAGGGTAGATACCATCAGACCCGACATCCACATGTGGATCCGCAGAGGAGCCCACCTGCCGGATAGTAAATGCAACAAACGCTGCATGCCACCTTTGGAGTCTGTCCAGGGAAAGAAGCACGCTGGCCAGAGCTGAAGCCCGGTCAGGCTCAGATAAATCTTTCTGGCCGGACCAAAGCAGACTTCCGATAGTATAAACGCCAACTGAAATCAGAGAAAGTCTGTTTAGAAACTACATTTCTCCTCAGGATAATTGAGAATTTGGCGAAGAAGATCGCCCAGGCAGCCCAGGACCGTCAACCCCCACTAACGTAACCCTGCCAGATCCGGGGCCAACTCCTCGTGAACACCCGAAAAGTGGTGGCCAGATCAAAGGACCACACCACGTGCCGATAATGCTCTGCACCCACAGAAAAAAACAGAGGAAGTGCTGGGGTCGGGCACATAACAGAATGCTTAAGCATTCGTGATGTCGTAGAAGTCAGGAAGACCCCATAATGGAGTGTCACCGATGCATGGACGGACTCCATCCTGAACTCCTGTACCCACACAAGGCAGGTCAGGGCCTTGAGGTCCAGAATTAGATGTACCCTGCCCTCCATCTTTTAGACTGCACAGGTTCAAATAAAACCCCTGACACTGTTCCCAGCACGGGAACCGGGCAATCACACGCTGTAGCAACGGGGCTTGCACAGCCCTCCGCGAAGGACAGCAAGCAGTCTGGCGACAGACGACCACTGGAAGCAACAAACTGTTTGGCGGAACACAACCGGAAAACTATCTTATTAGCAGACAAACTCAAGACGCGACATGAAGTCATTCAGAGTAACCCCTCAAAATACATGTCTAAGCACCATTTGAGGCAACAGACTCAGCAACCATGGGAACTGCGGCCAAGAGGCATAGTAGACAAACCGCAGCGCCTACCCAATAGGTCCCCAAGCAGCAAAGGCAGGGGAATCACAGGGGGCACAGACCAAGGCCCCTCACAGGGGGCACAGACCAAGGCCCCTCACAAGGGGCACAGACCAAGGCCCCTCACAGGGGACACAAACCGTGGCCCCTCACAGGGGACACAAACCGTGGCCCCTCACTTAGGGGGCACAGACCTGGGCCCCTCACAGGGGACACAAACCGTGGCCCCTCACTTAGGGGGCACAGACCTGTGCCCCTCACAGGGGGCACAGACCTGAGCCCCTCACAGGGGGCACAGACCTGAGCCCCTCACAGGGGGCACAGACCTGAGCCCCTCACAGGGGGCACAGACCTGAGCCCCTCACAGGGGGCACAGACCCTCGCAGCTCCAACCCTCAGGAAAGGGGGGACCACCGAAGCCACGGCCTAGTAGGCCGCAAGAGCCGCGGGCTAAATTTGAGGCCGTCCGCCACAAGCACATGGCTCGCGGGAGGACCGGACCGACGAAAGCCGGTAGGCCGCAAAAGCCACGGGCTAAATTTTTGGAAGCCCGCGTGGGGACCAGACCGACCCTGAGCCCTGAATGGACACACGGTCAGTAGGCCAAAAAAAAGCCGCGGGCTAAATTTTTGGCCACCTGGCGTAAGCCCGCGGCCGGACCGGAACGAACCTGAACGGACCTCGGCCGGTAGGCCGCGGCCTAACTTTTCGCCCGCCGCCCGTGAGTGGGGGGACCGGACCGATCGTAGCTGGTAGGCCGCAAAGCCGCAGCCTAAATTAGTCCCAGGACCCCCGATCACCCTCCTTCCCAGGCCTAACTACCAGAAACCCCCCCAATACAAAACCCGAGGGTGGAAAAAAGGGGCCGTGTCCTAAAAAGTCCCTAGGCCAGAAGCCTGGGCCTCACCCGGGAAAGAGGGGGGGGAACCCCACAGAGGTTCACAGACCAAGGCCCCTCACTTAGGGGGCACAGACCAAGGCCCCTCACTTATGGGGCACAGACCTGAGCCCCTTTACAGGGGGCACAGACCCCCCAGGCTCCACCCCTCAGGAAAGGGGGGGGCGGGCTAAATTTGAGGCTGTCCGCCACAAGCACGTGGCTCGCGGGAGGACCGGACCGACGAGAGCCGGTAGGCCGCAAAAGCCGCGGGCTAAATTTTTGTATGCCCGCCGCAAGCACGCGGCCTGCGGGGGGACCAGACTGACCTTGAGCGCTGGATGGAAACTCGGCCGGTAGGCCGCGGGCTAAATTTTTGCCCACCCGGCTTAAGTACGCGGACCGAGGGGGGGCCAGACTGACGAGAGCCGGTAGGCCACAAGAGCCACAGGCTAAATTTTTGGACGCCCACCGCAAGCACGCGGCCCGCGGGGGGACCGGACCGACCTGAGCCCTGGATGGACACTTGGGCGGTAGGCTGCAAAAGCCGCGGGCTAAATTTTTGGCCACCCGGCGTAAGCCCGCGGGCGGACCGGACCGGACCTGAACAGGCCTCGGCCGGTAGGCCACGGCCTAACTTTTCGACCCGCCTGCCGTGAGTGGGGGAACCTGACCGATCCTAGCTGGTAGGCCGCAAAGCCGCGGCCTAAATTAGTCCCAGGACCCCCGATCACCCTCCTCCCAGGCCTAACCACCAGATACCCCCCAAATACAATACCTGACGGTGGGAAAAAAAGGGGCCGTGTCCTAAAAAGTTCCTAGGCCAGAAGCCTGGGCCTCACCCGGGAAAGGGGGGGGTGGAGAACCCCACAGGGGTTCACAGACCAAGGCCCCTCACAGGGGGCACAGACCAAGGACCCTCATAGGGGGCACAGACCAAGGCCCCTCACAGGGGGCACAGACCAAGGCCCCTCACAGGGGGCACAGACCAAGGCCCCTCACAGGGGGCACAGACCGTGGCCCCACCCCTCAGGAAAGGGGGGCGCCGAAGCCCCTGGGCTAAACTTGAGGCCGCCCGCCACAAGCACGCGGGAGGACCAGACCGACGAGAGCCGGTAGGCCGCAAAAGCCGTAGGCTAAATTTTTGGACGCCCGCCGCAAGCACGCAGCCCGCAGGGGGACCGGACCAACCCTGAGCCCGGGATGGACACTCGGCCGGTAGGCCGCGGGCTAAATTTTTGGCCAGCCAGTGTAAGCACGCGGCCCGTGGGGGGACCGGACCGAACCTGAACGGACCTCGGCCAAAATTTTCGCCCGCCGGCTGTGAGTGGGGGGGACCAGACTGATCCTAGCTGGTAGGCTGCAAAGCAGCAGCCTAAAGCCGTGGCCTAAATTAGTCCAAGGACCCCCGATCACCCGCCTCCCAGGCCTAACCACCAGATACCCCCCAATACAAAACCTGAGGGTGGAAAAAAAGGGGCCGTGTCATAAAAAGTCGCTAGGCCAGAAGCCTGGGCCTCACGCGGGAAAGAGGGGGGGGTGGAGGAGAACCCCAGAGGGACAACCACCCCAGGGGAGTACCCGTGTCCCACACCTCTCCGGGGAAGGCGAGGATGGAACTACTTAGCTCTCCAGCGAAATGCGCAGGTAACACTCCCGGACAGATCCTCCTCACCACCAAAGTGGGGGGGCTGTCGGCGATGAGGAACGCTGCAACACAGGCCGAGACCCGGTCGTATGCGACCTTGCGAGACGTTTAACTCGCACGGCCAGCCCCTGTCCAGTGGGGCTATGTCGCGGCCGACCTAGCGCATAGCTGCGGTCTGCACACGCTCGCTGGCCAGACAGGGGTGACCCCTGGACCAAGTGTCCAGTCCGTCGCCCAGCCCGGCAGTTGATTGGAGATCTCGTCGGAAAAAATCTAGGAAAAGCAAAAAACAAACAAAAATTCCCAGGACTAGCGATCCCAGCAGGGAACTAAGTCCTTACTTCTGACTAGGCAGAAAAAAACTGAATACCTAGAGCAGGGAGGGGGTTATATACTGACCGTGGACGGCCCATGGGAGTCTGCCTAGTCCTACTCCTGCGGAGGCAATATAACCCTATCGTTATGAAGATAGAAGGCTGTGTCTGTCAATGAACGAATGAGAAAATGCCATTAGTTCTGTCTCTAGCTGAGGGGGATCTGTAGAGTAGCTGTAGCCATGATTTAAATTTGGGCCCAAAACCAAACTTCTCCAATACTTGCCACAGGATGGCCCACTCACTCAACTGAGTTGAAGGCCTTCTCTGCATCAAGGAAGGCCACAACTCCAGAGGAGGACCCATCTCCAAGGTTATCAATGTTGGTATAGTCGACGGATGTTGATGTCCATGCCCTTGCCAGGCATGAACCCAGATTGAGCTTCATGTACCAAAGAGAGTATCACTGAATTGAGGCGATTAGCGTCAACATTCAGATACGACACACACAATTCAGGATCCTTTGCCAGTTTGGGTACCACAACAATCACCGCTTCTGTCATAGAGGGGGGGGATGCAGTCCTCCTCCAACACGGTCTGGATGAATTTCTAAGTGGGAAACTATGACCTCAGCATGGGCTTTGTAAAATTCAGCCGGTAGACCATCTGGTCCTGGTGTTTTGGCTGTTTGGAGTGTGGCTACTGCGATCTACACCTGCTTCATGGTGAAAGGAGCACACAGGGAACTCCACAATTTCCAGAAAAGCCTTCAGGCTTTCTATACTATAATGTTCTCTGGAGGTGTAGAGGGGTTCATAAAATCTCATAAATTTAATATTTATCTGGGCTGGGTCTGAGTGCACAAAGCCGTCATCATCCCTAATATTCGCTATACATGTGGTTGTGGAACGCTCCCTGGCAAGCCGGGCCAAGAACACCTGTCTTCTCCCAATGCTCAAAGATCCTCCGAGTTTGAGATAGAAGAATTTTCTGGCAAGAAGTAGCATGTAGGCCCGCTATTTCCTTGTATAACCCCTGCAACTCTTTATAGGTGTACTGCGCTCTTAGTAACCACATATTGGGCCTCCAAGTCCCATGCCCTAGCCTCTGCTTCTTCAAGGGTCAGGGAGGACTGCCTTCTGGCTTTACCTATAGCCAATTGATATTTGCCTCAGGCATAGGCCTTAAAGGCGTCCCAGACTACTGCTGGGGTCGCTGTGCCCTGGTTATGCACCCAAAAATCTCCAACCTCCGAGGCCATCGGGGGGGATTATATGCTCATCAGAAACCCAGAAGTGGGATAACCTCCATAGAAAGGGACCAGGGTTAAGGTCCATTCTTAGCTTCAGAAGCACAGGAGCATGGCCTGAGATGGCGCGGGGTAGTATGGAAACATCCAGAGCACGAGATGTCAAAGAGTTACTCAAATAGACAAGATCTATGTGGTATAATGTGGCATAGGTATTAGGTTGACATGTAAATTGTCGCTTTTCTGGATGTCTCCAGCGCCACACAAACCATAGGTCCCTGACCATTGAGATAGGGGAGAGTACACACAGGGATTGGGAGTAAGTTTACCCAAGCTAGGATTTGGGGGCATATTAACCACTTAAGGCCTGGAAGAATTTCCCCCTAATGACCAGACCATTTTTTGCAATACGGATCTGCTTCGCTTTAACTGACAATTGCGCAGTTGTACGCCACTGTACACAAACAAAATTCACATCCTTTTTTTCCCACAAATAGAGCTTTTATTTTTGGTGGTATTTGATCACCTCTGCGGTTTTTATTTTTGCACTCTAAACAAAAAAAAGAGCGACAATTTAAAAATTAATAAATAATTAAAAAAAACTATTTTATACTATTTGCTACAATAAATATTCAAAAAAAAAAATTCTTAATCAGTTCAGTGGCTCCACCCACTTGACAGGAAACACACCTCCAAACTTTAAAAGGAGGCTCCTTCCCACTTATCATCAGTAGTAGTAGAGAACCTCCGGCCCAAGCTGGAACACATAATCAGAATATGGTTAGTCACAGCATAGTAATTTAGTACAATAAGGGCGGGTTGCTGCTGTCCTGAAAGACTCCTGGAAAACAAGTTACCGGTAAGTCTAACTTGATTTTTCCCTTAACGTCTTTCAGGACAGCACCTTGAGAGGATAATAGAGACTTACCCACTTAGGGAGGGACCACAAACTGCAAGACCTTTCTGCCAAAAGCTTGTTCACTTGCTGACAGAAGATCCAGTCTGTAATGACGGACAAACGTAAGGTAACTTGACCATGTAGCCGCCTTACAAATTTGATTTGGGGTGGCACCAGCTATTTCTGCCCATGTAGTGGCTTGAGCCCTGGTAGAATGTGCTTTAAACCCCCAGCGGGGGAGATACCCCTGATCGAGAGTAGGCTGCCAGAATAGCAGATTTAAGCCATCTAGCTATTGACCCCTTAGAAGCTTGTTGGCCCTTCTTTTTTCCAGAAAAAAGTATAAACAGAGAGTCAGAGGACCGAAAGTTTTTTGTTACTTCCAGATACTGTAATAAAGTTCTTCTTACATACATATTGTGGAATTTGCTTTCTTTTTTTTTCCCCGAGGGGTTAGAGCAAAAGGTTGGCAGGATGATCTCCTACGACCTATTGTGGGCTGACGCCACCTTTGGTAAAAATCCTGGTTTTAAGTATAATCCTATCTGTGTACATGGTTAAAAAGGGTTTTTCAACAGATAGGGCACGCAGCTCACCAATTCTCCTTGCTGACGTTATTGCAACCAAAAACAAGGTTTTAAGAGTAAGATTCCTTAGAGAGATTTCTTGTAGTGGTTCAAAAGGCTCCTTTGTGAGGGCTTGCAGGACCACTGATAGGTCCCAATTGGGAAAGTGCTTAGCCGAAGCTGATCTGGATCTGGTAAGCGCCTTGAAAAATCTTATAACCAAGGGCTCAGAAGAGATTGGTCTTTCTAAAAATACTCCCAAAGCAGCTATTTGTACCTTAAGGGTGCTGACTGACAAGCCTTTGTCTGCCCCATTTTGAAGGAATTCTAAAATTGACACTAAATTTTTTACCTTTCTGTCGAATGACAGAAAGAGTTGTAGACTTTCCAATATTTAGCATAGATTTTTCTGGTCACTATTTTTCTACTGGAAAGTAAGGTAGTTACCAAAGGTTGTGGGAGACCTTTGTTTCTTAACAACTGCTCCTCAGATACCAGGCCCTGAGGCTTAGACTGGCCACTTCCGGATGCTGAATCGGACCTTGTAGGAGCAAGTCTTGCCGGTGAGGTGGCTGCCAAGATGGTGGTAAACCATGCCCTTTTTGGCCAAAATGGAGTAATTAGAATTACTGCCACTTTTTCCCTCTGTATCTTCCTTAATACCAACGGAATCAGTTGGAAAGGAGGAAAGGCGTAACCCAGATGGAAGTTCCAGGGCTGAATTAACGCTTCTGTCCCCTGGGCACTGTCGTTTTAGTGAATCGAGAAGAATACTGGGAGTTGCGTATTTTCTTCTGACGCAAATAGGTCTATTTGTGGTTGACCCCAGGCCCTGGTAATCATTGCAAAAATTTCCGGATTCAAGCTCCATTCTGACTCCTGAATCCGCCTTCTGCTTAGATAATCTGCCACTACATTTAAGGTGCCTTTGAGGTGGACTGCTGATAAGGACAATACATGATTTTCTGCCCAAATCAGGATCTTTGAAGCTAGCAACTGCAGTGTTTTGCTTCTTGTGCCCCCTTGCTTGTTTAGGTAGGCTATGGTAGTGGCGTTGTCTGAGAGGACCTGGACATGGGAACCTTGAAGGATTGGAGAGAAGGCATCTAATGCTAAGGCGACTGCCCTTAGTTCCCTCCAATTTGAGGACCTCTTTCCTTCTGTCTGAGACCACACTCCTTGCGTGAAGTTTTGACCTAAGTGAGCTCCCCAACCCCACACGCTGGCATCTGTCGTTACCACCTTTTCTATTGGAAACGACCAGAGCAGGCCCTTTGACAGATTTTCCTGTCTTCACCACCAAAGCGATCTTTTGACTTTGGTGGGGATTTTTACCTTTGCTTCCAGAGATTCTGCCCTGTGATGCCATATTCTCAGGAGAAAAGTCTGGAGAGGTCTGAAATGTAACCTTGCCCATTGAATGGCTGGCGTGGTTGAGGTTAGGGTTCCTAGGGATGACATGACTTGTCTGACTGATGATTCCTGATTTGTCTGTAAGGATGCTACCACATTTTGGACTTTTACCTTTTTCTCTTCTGGGAGAAAAACTCTCTGTTCCCTTGAACAGATCTGATACCCCAGGAATAGTACTTCCTGGGCCGGATAGAGATTTGACTTTTGCATATTTATAATCCAACCCAAGACTTCTAGATGACCTCGGGTTTTTCCGAGGTCATCTAACAATTTTTCCCTGGAAGGAGCAAAGAAGAGTAGGTCGTCCAAGTACGGAATTACCGCAATCCCCTGCAGGCGAAGAGGTGCAAGCGCTTCTGCCATTATTTTTTTAAATATTCGTGGGGCAGAAGAAAGGCCAAAGGGAAGGGCGTTGAATTGTAGGTGCAGAACCACTTTTCACAAATGTATCGCCATCCTTAGGAATTTTTGAGACTGCGGTGCTATAGGGATATGCAGATAGGCATCTCGAAGGTCTATTGATGCCATAAAGCATTCCTTTGTCAATAGGTTTCTGACCGTGAGTATGGAAAAGGACATTCCCTTTGCCTTTTCCCCCTCTGCCCTGACCAACTTTTCTTTTTCTCTTGAGGCTTGTTTTGTTCCTGAGCCCTTTGAGGACGAAAAAACGTTTGACTGGTTATTTCTTCCTCTTGACAGGAAAAGATTTCTTTTTATCAGCAGTCCTGTCCAGAACTGAATCCAAATCAGGGCCAAACAATAAATCCCCCAGGAAAGGGACACCGCATAATTTATTTTTAGATGCTGTGTCCCCCTGCCAGGTCTTAAGCCATAACGCCCGTCTAACTGAATTAGTAAGGGCTGCAGCTTTAGCTGTCATCCTGATAGATTCTGCTGATGCAGAGACATAGGCTACGGCCGCTGAGAGAGCAGAAAAGGAATCAAGGATTTCTTGCTTAATGGAATCCGCTATTATATGAGCTCTAAGCTGATTTACCCAATACTCCCAAGTTTGTGGAGACGCAAGCAGTTGCCATTGCTGGCTTAAGGTTGCCCATAATGGATTGCCAAGTCCTCTTGAGTTGTTGATCCATTTTTTTATCCATGGGGTCTTTTAAGATCCCCATGTCCTCAAATGCCAGATCAGTAGATCTTGACACCTGAGAAAAGGCTGCATCAAGTTTTGGAACCTTATTCCAGAGAGCCGCTGGGTCTTCATCAAAAGGGAACCTTCTCTTATGAGCCCTAGTGAAGAATGGTTTCCTATCAGGATCAGCCCATTCTTTTTTGATCGTTTCAGAAATCACTGCGTGGACTGGAAAGGTACAAGATTTGGGCTCGCTAAGCCCTGCATACATTTTGTCGTGTAAAGACATTTCCTTATGCTCTTCCTCCAGGCCTAGAGTAGCATAAATAGCCCTCAAAAGGCCATTCACTTGATCCAAAGACAATTTATATTTGGAAGTCATATTCTCCAGCTCATCCTTATCCTCATCTGATTCATTCGAATGAGAGGGGGAAAGCCCTTCCTGGTTCAGAGGACCCATTTCTGCCTCCACTGCCGGGACTAACAGTGAGCCTTAAGAGGACTGTGAGGTAGTAGGCTGACTTGCGGATGGATTTGTGAGTGAGGATCTGAAGGATTGAATGGTAGCATCCAATTCCTTTTTGGCAGTTGCGATTAGATCACTGCATGCGGAAGCAGTTTCTTCCCTCACCAAGGAGTCAATGCATGTTTGACATAAAGTCTTTTTCCAGCCTTCATTTAACTTAGTTTTGCATGAAGGACATTTCTTTTTAATCCCAGGGTCAGAGCTCTTGCTCTGCCATGATAAGGGAACAAAAAAGAGAAAAAAAAGACAAACCATCCTTTAGAGTCAGCCTGAATACTCAAGATGCTCACCACATGTGCACAGTGAGAAAAACACCAGACTTATGTGCCCTGACAGGCCCCTCCGCCACCAGGGGAAAATAATACCCTCAAGCCCCACTAAACATTAAGGCCTCTTTCACACGGGGCAGATCAGTCATGATCCGCCCCGTGAACACCCGCTTGCTCAGCGGGGAACGCTCCGCCGATCCCCGCTGAGCAGGAAGATGACAGGTCCATCGTTGCACGCTGTGCAGCGGCGGACCTGTCAGAGCGCCGCTCTCCCCTATGGGGGGATCGGATGATGACGGACCGTAGTGTCCGTCGTCACCCGATCCGAAAACAGATGGAAAAGTAGGTTTTTCCTCCGTTACACTTTTCGGAGCGGGTCGGATGTCAGCGGACATGTCACTGCTGACATCCGACACTCCATAGGGATGAATGTATGTCCGTTTTTCATCCGAAAACGGAAGGATGAAAAACGGACATACGGATCGTCCGTGTGAAAGAGGCCTTAGGGAGAAGAGAGCTAGAGAGAGACCCACAGTAAAGCTGAGCAGAAACTACAGTCTGCTCCTTACCTGGGCCTTGCTGGTGCCTGTCCCACTTGCTGCGGTTCCTGAGTCCATGCTGAGGTAGCAGCGTGATGCTTGTGGCAAAAAACGCCGGTTCCGGACTCCAATAGCACCTGTGCGCCGGACCGGAACTATGTAGGCACCAGACCTATTCCTCCCTCCTCCCCGTGCGCTTCCAGCAGAAATGACGCCTAGCGCCTGCTCGTTGGATGCCGCCCCACTTCCGGTTACCTCACATCCGGCGGATGCAGTCCTCTGACTGCCCTTCCCAAGATGGCGGCGGCGTCAGGAAAAAAACATGTGCTGGCCAAAACAAAAGTGCCTGCCATGCCTGACGCCCCCCGCCCGGGAGCAGCGATTCCTGGAGCAGTCCTGGTTCTCTCCGAGCACTGACGAGGGAGAAGGAGCCCATCCACCCGGCACCCGTAAGCCTGTGGAAAATGGGAGGAACAAGCTCTCTTGAGGTAGGAAAAAAATAGTGGGAGTAGGGAGCCTGTTCTCTCAGGACAGCACCTTGAGAGCTCCAAACTCCCACATGTGTTCCCTCCGGAGGAAACACAAAAACCGATAAGTGGGAAGGAGCCTCCTTTTAAAATTTGGTGGAGGTGTGTTTCCTGTCAGGTGGGTGGAGCCACGCTCTCCCAAGGTGCTGTCCTGAAAGACGTTAAGGGAAAATTCTTCATCAGTTTAGGCCGATATATATTCTTCTACATATTTTTGATAAATAAATAAATAAATAAAAATCGCAATAAGCATATATTGATTGGTTTGCACAAAAGTTATAGCATCTACAAAATAGGGGATAGATTTATGGCATTTTAATTTTTTTTTTATTTTTACTAGTAATGGCGGCGATCTGCAATTTTTAGCGGGACTGCGACATTGTGGCGGACAGATTGGACACTTTTAAAACATTTTTGGGACCACTGACATTTATACAGAGATCAGTGCTATAAAAATGCACTGATTACTATATAAATGTCACTGGTATGGAAGGGGTTAACACTAGGGGGCGATCAAGGGGTTAAATGTGTTTCCTGCTAGGGGTTTCTAACTGTATGGAGATGTGACTTACTAGAGGAGACAAATCTGTCTCTCCTCTTCTGACAGAATGGGGATGTGTGTGTGTTTACACACACACACACACACACACACACACACACACAACCCCACTCTGGCTCTCGTGCCCACGATCGCGCGTGGCCCGCAGACATCGTGGCCGACAGCCATGAGCATCATGTCTCCCGCTGTGCAGGGGGCGCGGGCACCTGCTAGAGCTCTTTAAAGGGCCGACGTGCAGCTACTGCGATTTGCGGTATAATGACAGCGGCTGGTCGGCAAGTGGTTCAAGTCCCCAACCAGGAGAATATGTGCAATATGGTATTGCGCTACAATCGGTGCTATTTGAATAAGAGTTTCATAGTGGCCGGAGGTAGAATATATATGTCCACAATTACCAGCTCAAGCTTGTCACAGACCGCATGGAGCACAACATATTGCCCAGCAGGGTCCAAGTGGAGATCCGGGAGACTAAAGTGCAAAGACTTATGAACCAAAACTCTGACTCCCCTTGAGTAGGAAGAATAGGTGGAATAGTAGTACGAGCCTACCCAAGGTTTTTTAAAGTGCCAGTGTCTTGCTTCCCATGAGGTGTGTTTCCTGTAGAATGCAGATATGAGGATGGTATCTTTCAAAAAGTTAAACATGAGAGATCTTTTGAACTTGGAGTTTAACCCTTTGATGTTCCAGGAAGTTATAGAAATGGGGACCATATTTGGTAGAAATGAAACATAAGTACTCTTCGGATCTCCATCTGGGACATATGCAAAACAACAAAGACACTGTTTTCTATGAGCTCAGTATGAGCAATAGTTGTAGTAGGTAGGAGAGATCGGCCTTCATCTATGAATATAGGGATACAAAACCGTGCTCCTTGAGAAAAAACATTGCAGAATATAGAGTTAAAATTAAAAACAAAACAACAACCAGAGCTAAAATACAAATAAAGAAAAATTGAAGTGACAAAGTCCTCAATCGTTAGGGAGAGTCTCCAGTGATCGGGAAGCATTCTCAGGGGACGTGAAGAAAAGCACTGTTCTGCCATCTTGTACCTGCAGTCTGGCAGGAAAGAGCATGCTTTACATTATCTTTTTGTATCTGAGAGTGAGCTTGATGTGATCAAAGGATCTCAGCATCCGCTGGGAGTTGACGGAGTAGTCAGGGAAGATCATAAGCTTGGTCGCCTCATATCTCAGGGTATCAATCTTCCTGGCCTCCCTTAGGACTAGACCCCTGTCCCGGAAATTGAGGAGCCATAATATGAAGGTACATGGGGGGTCCCCCCGGCGGGCCCCGTGCTGCAGGCATCCTATGTGCCCTTTCCACCACAAAGTAGGCCGAGAACTGAGCCTGAGGGAGTAGTAAGCGGAGCAGGCATTTGGGAAAGGTAGTGGGGTTGGCCCCTCCGCCCCCTCTGGGAGTTCTATGATGCGGAGGTTGTTCCTCCTGTTCCTATTTTCAGCATCCTCTCTGCTCTGGATTCAAGGGCTTTTACCTTAGTCTTCAGGGTGTGCAGAGATGCCGTGTGATCCTGCAGAGTGTCCTCCGAGTCCACACGGTGATCGACCTCCATCAAGCAGCGGTGGATTTTATCCATGTCCTTACAAATGAGGCCTACCTCTAGTTGCAGGGAATCAATTTTCCCTGTGAGGGTAGATTTGCAGTCTGTAATCGCTTGCATGAGGGCAGCGAAGCTGGCCTGTTCCAGCAGCCTGGGTTCCGGATCGCCTGTCTGCATTCCCATGTTGGTGTTAATGGTGGGAAATGCGGACGTTCCGCTTGTAGAAGATGAGGATTTGCTGAGGTTGCGAGGGACAGGGGAGTTCCTGCCCCTAGTCATGCATTGCCGGTGGTAAGAACTAAAACTGCCAGTGGATATTAAGGGCAGATTGCAGTGAAAGGAGCATATAAGAGCAGAAACTGCCGGAGCTCTCTCAATGTGCTGCTGCTTTGGTGCCCATCTTGGACACGCCCCCTTTTTCATCAGTTAAGGCTAATATGTATTCTGCTACATATTTTTGGTAAAAAATCCCAATAAGCGTATATTGATTGGTTTGTGCAAAAGTTATAGCATCTACAAACTATGGGATTTTTTTTACTAGTAATGGTGACGATCAGCGACTTATATCAGGACTGCAAAATTTCGGCGGACAAATTGGATATTAAGTTACACTTTTGACACTTTTTTTGGGGACCAGTGACACTAATACAGTAATCTGTGCATTGTCATTGTACTAATGACACTGGCTGGGAAGGGGTTAACATCAGGGCCATCAAAGACTTAAATGTGTTCCCTGGGAGTGCTTACTAACTGTATGGGGGGTGCTTTGACGGGGGAAAGACAGAGATCCGTGTTAATGCTTAGCAGAAACACAAGATCTCCATCTTCCTCTCTGACAGAATAGCGATCTGCCTTGTTTACAGGGGCAAACTGTGGTTCTGCCTCTGTCGGGAACAATCACCAGGTGCCAGCGAACATCGGGTCAGCTGATTGACTCCCGCTGTGTCCAATCACAGAGGGAGCTGGTCCCTGGCGGCGGGCCCCAGACCCAGGAAAAGAACATGTACAGGTACCTGATTTCGCGCTGAAGGGCCACCCTGCCACAGTATATGCACATGGAGCAGTCATAAAAACAAGGCATGGTCGGTAGGAGGAACAGTACCCAACCACTGGTATCAATGAGAATAATAGTACCCCATTGTTGGTGTCACTGGGAGGGATAGTGCCCCAGGGGCCAGATAAAAGCTAGCAAGGGACCACAGTTTGGAGATCACTGCTCCACAGAAATAGGGACAGGATAGCTGGATGCGTGGATGGACATAGGGGAATCAATCAGCCTTGACACTACAAACTGCAGCAACCACATGCAAATCCACCATTACAAGAAAAGGCAAACAAACAACATTGAAACAATGTACAATCCAAGCATATCAGTTTGATGAAGCATTCTGCCACACATAGACATCATAAAAACCTCTCAAGTAAGCAACTTGACCAGGAAGACAGACGCACCAGGACCTAGTCACCTGAGGGAGCCCAACAACCAGAATTATCACGGAGCCAAGGAAAACAAACATGAGGAAGTGTACTCCTGGATAGTCAGAAACACAAAACAACTGAGCATGAGGGGGAGAGAGGGGCTTTTTAATCTGTTTCCGGTTTGTGATTCCTGATTAAGGCAGAGTTAATCATCTCTCAGGTTGGTGTTCTGGAAGATGATTTGGGAAAAGGTATATATTTACCTTTCCCCAGCCTGCACCTGCAAGGTCTAGGTGAGGGCGATGTCCTCATCCCTGCAGAGAGATCCCAGGAATGCAGAGTAATTTCCACTGCCCAGAATTTACTGGGATCTGGTCAGAAGGATGATGTTGTCCTTCCAGCAATATGAGTGAGTATATGTAAGTACACGTACTAAGCCCCTAAGCACACGTACTAAGGCCTGCCTGTCAGCTTAAGGCTGGTCATACACTATACCAGTAGTTGCCAAGTGGTCTGTGGACCACTTATGGTCCACGAGCAAATTTTGGTGGTCCCCTGGGGTTCTGCTGCATATCAACATTGTGGCAGATGTATACTGCCCAATGTTTTTTCCATAGTTGTTCTCAATGCCTCCTCTGTAGTTCCAGCTCCTGTGAACTCAGAGGGAGGTGCAGAGTGCATGAGGTGAAAAAGGATGGCTCTTCCAATGGCAGCACTAATCACAGACTGTGGGAGGGAGCACGGAGCTCGAGCACATGGCTGGATAAGGAGGGGAGGTCCAATGATGAGGCTGTGTAAGGCAGCAGTGTGATGCAGATTGGGGACGTGGGGGCATTTTGTGTATAAAGCAGCAGTGTCATGCAGAGTGGGGGGGGCATTGTGTGTGTATAGGGCAGCAGTGTGATCCAGAGGGAGGGGGGGGCAGAGAGCTGGAGCACTATGCATATAAGGCAGCAGTGTGATCAGGGGGGCAGAGAGAAACAAATGCTCCTGAGCTCGAAAGATTGCAGTTGGGTAAATTTGAAAAGGCAGGAGGGAAATCTTCACAACTCACACCACGGTATAGGCTGTATTGCCACTCTTAACAGGACTGGGGGGAACCCAGCAAACAATCTAAGAAGAAACAAGGACAGAGGGCGCACTAGCCTTGCGCATTACCTTTGCGACACTAAAATGTATTAAAGTGGGAGTCCGGCGACCAATTTTTTTTTTTAGGTCATTGAGACACTTTGCTAATCCCAAAATAATACTCACAGTTTGGGTGTAATATTTCCACCTCTGTCTGTTTTCGTACTGAAGAATAACTTAAAAAATGTGATGCTGGCTGTTTCCATCTTGCTTGTGGACATGTGAAGCCCACAAGCATTGATTTCCTGGATGCGGTGAATGCTGTTCATTCACAGCTTGTTCACAAGCATAATCATTGTTCCCACACTGAATCTTGGGAAGCCTGGCACTAAGCTCCCAGGAGACAGTGCGGTGCCGAGGAAAGGTAATAAACACACCTACTCCCATGGGAGGAGAGACAGGAAGTGCCACAATAAAGTACAATATAAAGGTAATTACAGTGATAAAATTTTTTTCGTGCGGCATTTGAACATCTATGCAATTAACTGAAGGGGGTACGATTAAGTTAAAAATTTGAGTGGAACTCCGCTTTAAAGATACAATAATGTACTCAAAATCAGGCCGATAATACAAAGTCCATCATTAACCCCCTCCGTCACCCATGAAACACATCAGATTACCTTGGACATTTTTCATCCCACCTAAGTCTACTGGCCAGCAGATCCTGCTGGATGAGGTCAACTAAAGATGAGCTCCGGCGTGTTCGCACAGCCCACGTGCAGAGCCCGCCAGGAAGTCGGAACTGTGCTGATCACAGGCAGTGGGACATTGTCCCGATGCAGAGATCCAGAAATGTCTCACTGCCTGTGATTAGCGCAGTGCGGGCTCTGCACGTGGGCTGTGCGAACACGCCAGAGCTCATCCTTAAGGTCAATGATGGACTTTTTATTATCTGCCTGATTTTAAGTACATTATTGTATCTTTCATACATTTTAGTGTTGCAAAGGTAATGCGGAAGGCTGGTGCGTCCTCTGTCCTTGTTTCCTTTTGGAGGGGGCAGAGAACAGGAGCATTGTGTGCATAAGGCAGCAGTGTGATGGGGGGGGGGGGGGCAGAGGTTTTGTGCATTGTGTGTATAAAGTATGTAAAGTGGTGTTGGTGGTCCATGGGATTCGAAATTGTGAGTTTAATGACCCGTGACGTCCAAAAGGTTGGCAACCACTGCTCTATACAATCAGATTGTACAATCTCACTTAGATTTACCAAAACTGTATAATATGAGGTCAGATCTAAATAATCCATTGAATTTATATAAAATCAGGCAGGCCCTTCCTCTGCATAGTTGATGGTACATCTGAAGGAGATTCTACAATCTGACCTTATAGTAGTGTATGGCCAACTTTAGACAATGTAAACATGATTTAGGTGGGCAAATAGTCTATACTAGTAGATACACTTGCAAGCCCCTAGACATGTATGCTGTGCTGATCTCTGGTGATGGAAGAGATGGTCAGAGCTGTCACTCATATCAGACCCCTATATATCAGGAGAGCCGAGCTCCTGTCACGGGGGGGGGCAGTACTGAGTGTGTTTACAGAACAATACTTCATGTCAGCCATTGTCTCCGGAGAAGACTCACGTTTATACTCGGCCATCAGCCGCTTCAACGCCGTCCCCGCCATGCCTTAGCTCCAGCAGCCTCCGCTGTTTATTTACGGAAATGAGCGATTCTGCTTCCGGGACACGTCATTGGCCCGGAGAAGATTGGCGCATGCTCCGTACGCCCGGCGCTGCAGTTCAGTGTCAGGCGGCCCCGGACAAGCGCATGCGCCGTGCTCCGACACGCGGTGGTGTGCCCACCCATAGAGCGGCAGTTGAGGGCGGCTGTGCTGTCGGTGCGCCTTAAATGGAGGCAGTGTTCACCCGAGCACCGTGAGCCCGAATATTGATAAAATGCTGTCACTACAATAAAGTGGTGTGATAAATGTTGGGTATGAATGGAGAGCTCCTCATTATAAGAGCTGTGTATTCTATAAGAAGGCCTCATAGGTGAGGATGGAAGGGAGCTCCATATTTGGGAGCCAGTGAGCAGAATGTACAGGAAACCTCCTTCCTCACAGCTCTAATCGTACAATAATGGCGCCCACACACACACTGCTCTGGCTGGATAGTGCGTCACCCCGTGTCACGTGACCAGCATGGCGCGCACACCTCTCCCCTCCCCCACACATCACCACCTTCCCGGTCTTCTTCCCTCCACAACCCCGCGAAGACCTCTCTCTCTTTGTCCCATCCCCCTTCCCAGCACAAGGACATCTCTCCCCATCCCCCTCTTCATATTACACAAGAGCCGTTTCCTGTTCCCTTCCCCCACTCTCTGTCCAAGCGCGCTCCCGCTGCAAGCCTGGGCGGGGTGAGACCTAAGATTTAGCGAAAACCGCGCGCAAGGGGAGGGGTGTTCTGTATGTGCACGCGCCTCGTGCACGCGCTCAGACCCCACGTGACTTGGCTACGCCAATTGAGACGGCTTGTAATGTGGGGGTGACGCGCGCGCACGAGATAAGCGAGAGAGGGAGAGAGTGTGAGAAAAAGCCAACGGAGAGAAAAGAGCGGGAGAGACCTGGCACCATGTCTGAGGAGAAGCCCAAGGTGAGAGGCCGTGTACGAGAGTGTTATATGGGGGCCTCTATGCTGAGGACACGGCGGGGCTGTGACTGGAGGCAGAGCGGAGGAGGAGGAGAGGGGGGACCGGCACCAGGCCATAGGCCGCTTATGGCTGCCCGAGAATAACAGGCGGACACTGACATAGGAGAGAACCAGGGGGGGGGAAATACATGGGGCTGGGAGACATAACGGAGGTCCAGGCCGGGAGAAAATGGGGAGGAACCGGTGTGAGGAGAGGGAGGGTCGGGGGAAGAAGGGGAGGCCCGAGCGTGTGATTCATAGCCGGCTCCTCCACTGTCCCCGGAGATTGGCGCCAAACACCGACCCCCCCCCCCCCACACACACTCCAACCCCCACCTCTAAACCCCCCCCCCCCACCAACCAACCACCCACACTCCACGTGTGTGACTGAGACACACCGACAGACCGACCGAGACACATCCATCCCTGCATCACCGACCGATCACCGGCACTATACATGGTACCGACCTATATACATTACATAGGATCTACATACACTGATATTATCTAATGCCTTTGTCTATCATTCATTCATATTTATATCTATATCTTTTACATAGGATCTCTAGACACTCCACCCTATCTGTAATATATATCTATATACCCTCCAGTCCATGGATTCTACATTCATACATAATTATGATATCTGATGTACACTATCTATTACATAGCATCTGTATATACACTCCATTCAATGGAAGCTACACACATACGCCATTATATCCTATCTGTATACACTTCTTATTACATGGGATCTGTCTATGTATATAATGAGATTTGTATACACTCTATTCTGTGGATTTTACATTCATACTAAGTTATATTTCCTCTTACATGGTATATGTATATATTCATATTATAACACGCATATCTTTATATATGTGTGTGTGTGTATGTGTATATATATATATATATCTATATCTCTTCTATTACACGGGATGAATGTTTGCTTTCTGTTACACAGGGTTGTATATACATTAGGAGTGCTGGGGAAAGTTGTGACTCATAAAGTGCATAGATCAGGTTTATAGATGATTGTAGAGGGGAGCTTGCGGGGAAACTTATCCTAGCACACTTGGGTAGGGATCCCTCTGAGTTATTCTTAGGTAGAGATAGTGGGATTTGAACATTACCATCTCTGAGAAGAAGGATCCTTAATAGCTCACCAGGCTCAATTTTTGAAACCCCACATGTTGGTTTTATTTCCTTTCCTTTCTTTAGACATCAGTGGCCTTTAAGCGTTTTTAGTGACCTACTTTGATTCTTGTGTTAACTTTTTTCCCTGAGATAAGATGATGCCATTTAAAAGGCCTGTATGAAAAGCTAACATTGTAACTGGTGAGGCAATGTATACATAGATTATGTACATTTGCCATAGATTGGAGGGATATATATATATATATATATATATATATATATATATATATATATATATACACACAGTTCGTTTGAATATGGTTGTATACAGGAAGACAGAACAGAGGAAAGATTCTTATGTTTACACCACATGCCCCGCCTCCCCAAAAAAATGCTGGACGTTCATCAAACTTGATGAGTGTAATGGCATCTAAAATCATTGTATTGTGCTTTCACTGAACAATATATTTAATACTGCAGTCACACACTATTGGATAGAATATAAATATGATATGAGTTGTAAATTGCATGTGAATGACAATCCAGGCTCTTATCTAGGACTGGGGCATTTGAGGAAAACTGTGCTACTTGGATTATGACTTGTAGCTCTGAGACTTTAAGCATTGTATTTGCTTGAGGTGATTGTAGCCGTATTAGTGCACTTGCGACAGAAACAGTACTGTCCATGATACTTTATTTGCACTAACAATTTTTCAGGAGATTAACATTCTATTAGTTCTGGGCAATTTGGGAGGCAGTAAGATACGGAAACTTTTCCGGTGTTGAACATCTTGTATAGACAACTTAGTCAACGAGGTAATCTTTAAAATTTTAGGAGTCAAATATAAATTTAAAGGCCAAGTTCATCTTTCGAAAAAAATTATGTGGTTAATTTCCCTGGTAGGGTTAAACATTAAGTGGTTTAGATAACTTTTTCCTTTTAAATGCCATACCTGTAGGCAAAGAGCAGGATCAACAAAGCATAGTCTGAAAACTCCCATTTGAAATGATCAGCTCTGTCCTACCTAGAAGATAGGAAGCACCATACTTCAAGCTCATCCAAACATCACAGGAGTAAGCTCTTTTCAGAATTCAAAACCCATGGCGCTGACCAATCAGAAGCAGTCTAGCCCATGGTGGATTTGATTTATATCACTAGTAAAAAGTTTTTTGATTTTAATCATAATTTTTAACCTCTTCAGCCCTGGAAGATTTTACCGCCTTCCTGACCAGAGCACATTTTACAATTTGGCACTGCGTCACTTTGACAATTGCGCTGCTCATGCCATGCATTACCCAAAATGAAATCTGCGTTTACACACACACACATCCCCGTGCATGTGATCGCTAGTAGCGATCACACCCGTCAGCCACGCAAATCGGGTCCCCCGCTATGCAGCGGGCACGCGCCCTCTGGTGGCTCTTAAAGGAAAAGTCGTACCCCTATGGGGTTTCGCCCAGCGGTGCCATTGTGCCACAGGATATCTACGCAAGCCGATCGGGAACCCGGTTAAAGAGCAACTATCGTCTCTGACCTGCTGTTGACTCATCGATGGTCTCATTCACTTTAACCGCTTTAGCCCTGGAAGATTTTATCCCCTTCCTGACCAGAGCACTTTTTGCGATTCGGCACTGTGTCGCTTTAACTGACAATTGCGCGGTCGTGCGACGTTGCACCCAAACAAAACTGACGTTCCTTTTTTTTTTCCCACCCCCCACAAATAGAGCTTTCTTTTGGTGGTTTTTATTTTTTGCGCTCTAAACAAAAAAGAGTGACAATTTTGAAAAAACACATCTTTTTTTTTTTTTTTTTTTACTTTTTGCTATAATAAATATCCCCCCAAATAATATATAAAAAAAAAAAAAAAATTTTTTTGTTTCCTCAGCTTAGGCCGATATGTATTCTACATATTTTTGGTTAAAAAATCGCAATAAGTTATAGCGTCTACAAAATAGGGTATAGTTCTGTGGCTTTTTTTTTTTTTTATCGGGACTGTGACATTATGGCGGACACATCGGACAATTTTGACACGGTTTTGGGACTATTGGCATTAATGCAGCGATCAATGCTATAAAATGCATTGATTACTGTAAAAATGTCACTGGCAGTGAAGGGGTTAACACTAGGTGGCGATCACTGGGTTAATGTGTTCCCTAGTGTGTGTTCTAACTGAAGGGGCAGGGGGGGTGGACGGACTGTGCATGGGAGGTGACAGATCGCTGTTCATACTCTGTATGAACAGACGATTTGTCTGTTCTCCCCTCAAAGAACTGGAAACTGTGTGTTTACACACAGAGATCCCGGTTCTCTGTGTCAGCGGCGATCGTGACAGCTGGGCACTCGCATCGGTTCAGGGGGCGCACCCCTAGTGGCCACAGTGCAAAGCGACGTTACATAATGTCGTTTCGCCCAGCTGTGCCATTCTGCCGCAGTACAACTGCGGCGGCTGGTCAGCAAGTGGTTAATGGGTTGGCTGGTGATGCGGAAGTGACACAACAAGGTGAGGGTCGTGGATGCCTGCTAACAGGCACTGCCATGATGGATCTGAAATGACAGGTGCTCTTTAAATGTAAGGACTCATTCTTACCAAAAATGTAAATACTGCGGAATATACAACCTCATGCTACATAACTAAGCTCCATTTCATGCTGAATAAACAAAATTATTAATGTATTTTAAATAGAAAACTATCCTTGGATTTTTTTTTTTTTTTTACTCCAAAAGCATTATATTAAAATAAATTTGATAAAAATCAAACAATCAGATTTAAATAAAAATCTGATTTTAAATAAAAAAAAAAAATTATCACTTTTTACCCACCCTGGTCTAACCTGTACTGTCAGCTTTGCAAGGAGAGAAAGCGGTCAGTATTTCAAATCCCCAGACCAGTGATGCGGCTTTTCGGTGTCTGAAAGCATGTGATCACAGCAGTCTGGTACAGCGGGACCATGTGGGATATGGAGGGGGTCCAGTATTAAGGTCACCTTACAGATTTTCTATAAAGGTGAACTTATACTTTACTCTATATGGAATACGTTTTTGAAGTTGGCACATAAATGGAAGGACCTGCCAGCAGCTTCTGACGGGGCGTCACAAAAAGTCCTGCCAGCAGCTTCTTTGCAGCGGTGTAGGAGCGGTGACTACACCGCTCCTGCCCATTGAAAACAATGGGGCAGCGCTGCTGTACCGCTGGCAAAGCGGTGTCTTGCGGGTGGATTTAACCCTTTTTGGCTGCTAGCAGGGGTTAAAACCCACCCCGCTAGTGGCCGAATAGCGCCGCTAAAACGGCACTAAAAATAGTGCCGCTTTACCGCTGGCGCCCGGGCGGCTCAGTGTGAAAGGGGTCTAAATAGAAACATTCTTGTTGCTGGCTCTGACTTCAGTTCCTTTGACTCCATTAGGTTCATGTACTAAAGGAATTGAAGATCTGCACTTGGTAAATTGTGACAGTTCACTTTAAAGTGGAGTTCCACCCAAAAAAAAGTCATTAATGTGCATGAAATAAATTTGAAAAAAAATTTGGAGAATTTTTTTTTTTTGCCTTTTTATTACCTTTTTATGCCTGTTATGGAATCCTGCCTCCATCACCTCAGCTCCTGACATCACTTCCCTCTGCGCTTATTTCCCTCTGCCCTCATTTCCCAGGAGTCAGTGGGCTGCGCCGAGGGCTTCATTGCCATCACAACGGGGCAGGCACTTCCACCGCCCGTTGTGATGGCAACCTGAGTAGTTAACTGCGCTGCAATAACAGAATGCGTGAGAACGGGCGGTGCATGCTGGTCCAGCAGCAGCACCGTATCCCGGAACAGGATCAAAACAAGATGCTTGTGGGCTTCACATGCCCGCAGGCAAAATGAAAACGGCCAGAACACTGTTATCAAAGATCTTTTTACAGATGAAACTGGACATCGGGGGACAAATTTTACAGAAGACATGAGTGTTACAATGCCATTTGAAATGCTTGTAAAAGGTTTTAAAAAAAAAAAAGATTGATTGTAGTTGGAACTCAGCTTTAAGGCCCCTGTCAGTTTTTCAAGTGGACCCAATTGGATCCTCCATTATGCCTTATAGACTGGCGGATGTAAACTGACAGGTGTCTGTTTACACCCGCCGACACGATACGCTAAAAGCAGATTGGGATCCATTCCCCATCTGTTTATCAAATGGCATTTGTGTGTAAATGGACAGGCAGGTGGTCCATTTACATCTAACTGCTCTGTGCCCTTGTCTGCTCTGCATGAGCGGAATGGACACAAACCGGCCCTCCTATGTCCGTGCACACACAGGCTATTATCAACCTTTTTTGGCTGTAAAAAAAACCCCAAGACTAGTGGCTTCTGAGAGGAGTTTTTTTGGCTGTAAAGACTCAAATGCGGCTGACCAGTGTTTAACATTTTTGGGCGCATTGTAAATTTTTTTTTTCTTTTACGCTGGAAAAGCGCTAAAAAAAAGTTGTTGAAAAACTTGTTGCAAAGCTACTGGCGTTTTTATACCATTGTTATAACTTCCAGTGTGCACGAGGCCTTAAAGAGAAAGAAGTTGCATACTTAGTGGCTGAATCGGCTGTTAAAAAAAAAAAAAAAACTGAGGGTCTAATGTCACTTAAGTATGCGTTGCTCTCTGAATAGTGATCCATGATGGGTCACTTTATAGAGAACACAGGCTCAACCTCCTGTTTTTACCTCCTGATTGCAAGTGTATACACAGCCTGACTCCATTATTGTAATAGCTAGGCTTCAGCTGGACTGTAAAACCCAACTGCAAGTCGCAAAGATATTCAGTCAGGCATTATACAAATAGCCTGCAGTTTTGTAGTCGCTGTCCAGTGTACGGTACCAGACCTGGTAAAACACAGCCTGGCTTAAGCTGCAGTAAAGTGTTTTTGAGAGTGCCTGTGAGGAGTGTGGCTGCTGATGCTCATCAATCTCAGCAGGGAGCACTAGTGTGGGGGGGTGAAAACCCATTTCCATAGGGAACGGTGGTATTGTATGGCATTTCTAAGCTAAAGGAGGGAAATAAAGTGAAGTTTCACTTGGGCTTTAATGCAAACATGATTTAAAAAATGCAAAGTGGAATTACTCTATACAGATTCAGCCATTGGAATTTGCAGCAATGTGCCATGTGTTGGACAAAATAAACAGAATGAAAATTTATAGGCATTGTGTATGTAGACTATCAATTAGTTGAGCAATTATGACATGGCATATACAGTGTAATTTTTGCTGACAAATATTTGTAATATCCAAGCTTGAAGGGGTTGGAAACCCTCGTGGTGTGTGTTGGTTTTTTTTTTTTTTTTTTTTTTTTTTTTTTTTTTTTTTTTTTTTTTTTTTCCTAGGCCCCTCTGTCGGGTGCCCTCTCACAAAGCCGCTTTCCCTGGGGGAAAACGGGTAGGCTCCATTGACACAGTGGGACTCAGCCCCGCTCCCGTGTCACTGGATTTGACAGCAGCGGGAGCCAAATGGCCATTGCTGCTATCAATTTGACCAATTAGGAGAGGGACAGCGATTGGAGCTGCTGCGCTCATGCATGTCGCTGGATCAGATTGGGCTCAGGTAAGAAAAGGGGGGGGGGGGAGCTGCAACACAGAAGTTTTCACCTTGGTGCATAGAATGCATTTGGTGAAAAACCTTGATGCTTTACAACCACTTTGCTTTCTGCTGACACCGATCCAGTAAACAGAACACTTTGCCTGTTATGTTTTTTTTTTTGTTTAATGTTCCCTTGTTCTTTTCGTTTAGGAAGGTGTAAAGACTGAAAACGACCACATCAATCTAAAGGTGGCAGGGCAAGATGGATCCGTTGTCCAGTTTAAAATAAAGAGACACACTCCTCTCAGCAAGTTAATGAAAGCATACTGTGACAGACAGGTATGTAATGATGGACACTGTTTGAAATGCCTTGTCTTAATGAAAAAACTGGGAAACATACATTTTTGGTTGCAGATTGCAATTGCGTGGTAGCTGCAGCAGTTGGCAATCATGCAATTCAAGTCTCGATTGCCACTTAGTACATAAGAGCACTGATGTGCCACTAGCCTGTAGCACCATTTAGACCTTAAAGCCCAATTTCAGGATAAAAGTAGCCCTGTCCCTCCACCACCTATTTCTTTCTTTCTAACCTAGCAATCAAAAACTCTTTTCACTTACCTTAGTCGTGGTCATGTGACTATCCAGCACCAGGTCCTTCCGCCCTGTTTACTTCCTGGATCTGTCCTTCTTCTCGGTGTTTACATCACTGCCTGTCCTCTGACAAAATGAGCAACCTGGCAGAAAATGTACAACCTACTTTACATCCTGTGACGTAGAATCAGCTGGAGCGCCAAACCACGTGCACTGCGCAGGCGCAACCCATCATACACCCCTTCAGTGGCTGACGTCAATTTCCCTGTCAAAATGCTCGACCAACTACTGTGCATGCGCACGGCTGAAATCAACTAACCCTTACGAAATTTACAGTTTTAAGGCCATCTTGGTACACCCCTCACTCAAACTCATCGCAGGCGGGGCAGCGGACATCTTGCTACACCAAACCCCGTTTTGAATTAGCAAACTCATTTCGGCATATATTTATGTAGATAAGCTTACTTGATTTAGATAAGATTACTGGGGTTTGGTGTACCAAGATGTCTGCTGCCCTGCCTGCTTACTGTAGGTGTGATGAGATCGACTGTAAGGTGTACCAAGATGTCCTTTAATAACTTAAAGTTCGTAAGTTAGTTGATTTAAACAGTGCGCATGTGCAGTAGTCAGTCAAGCATTTTGTCAGGTAAATTCCTCCCTGCACTGACAGCCACTGAAGGTATTTGACGTGTTGCGCCTGCGCGGTTTGCAGCTCCAACTGATTCCACGTCACAGGAAGTGACACGGGTTGCAATTCTGCCAGGTTGGTCATTTTGTTCTGTGTGATATGGACAATTGCCAAGCCAGTGAAGGGATTCTCTTAGGATTCGGAAGCGATCTGACATTGCATTGATAGGTGTGAAGGGGACCAGATGGCGAAGGTTAACGTAGTGTGTATTAGTGGCCTCTGCAGGAGAAAACTGTCAGCGAGGGACCTGGATAGGTGAACTTAGGTGAGTATAAAACTGACTTTACCAGGTAAGGGAAACATTATACTGGGATGGATGGGCAAAAATTGAGTGAAGTTTTTGAAAAAAGAAAAAAATATCCTGTCCGTTAAAGTATGTAGGTGAATGCTGCTGTTGCCAATTTCTGCAAAATGCTGATTGCTTGGTAGTGCACTGTCTTTAGTACTTTTAAGTTGCTGATCTGGAGCAAATGAAAGGGTTTGTTTGTTTTTTTTTGTTTTTTTTCCCCCTCGGTTTAGTCTGAGTGCTAGTTCACACCAGATGCAGTTCTGTTCAGTTCCGTGCACTTTTTTTACTGCACAAAATGTATGCACAGTGTTTTCCATGTATTCCAACGGCTCTAGTTCACACCATGCAGTTAGTTTCTGCACTGGAAACTGACTGCATGGTGTGAACTAGAGCCATTGGAAAACACTGTGCATGCATTTTTAGTGCAGAAAAAAAGCACACGGAACTGCGTCTGGTGTGAACTAGCACTGAATCGCTATAGAAGCCAAGCATTTATGCAACTAGCATGGCAACCTGCTAGTATGGCAGCCCCATATATTTCTTCTTGATGGGTTTTCTTCAGATTAGAACTACAGGCAAAATTTTAAATCTGGGTTCTCAATTTTGTGGTTAACATGTTCCTCATTGTTATGGCTGACGTTTTCCTCCATGTGGAAAAATGGAGGGTCAGCAGCATCTAGAAGTCATCCTTCTTGTCTTTGACCAGCAAAAATTAAAGTGGGTTTAAAGGCAGAAGGGGTGTTTGTTTTTTTTGTGGTTGTTTTTTTTTTTTTTTATGCATTTTATCAGCTACATACAGTATACAATGTAGTTCCAGCAGTGGGACAGGGAATTCCCATATTGTTCCTAGAATGAAATTGTTTGGATGATTACTGCTCAGCTATTCACAGGAAACATTTCATTTTATGGATGAACACAAGGCATCCTCTGATTGGCTGGGGTGGAGATGGTGACATCATCCACCAGCCCTCCTTACCTCAGCCATTCAGAGCAAGTCTTGTATATTCTTCCATAAAATGCAGAATGACGGCTACAGGACATCTATCGACCACCTCCTCTGATCTGCGATTCAACATTGCCAGGAGAGCGCCTTAGGACACAGCTGATCACAGATCTGGGTAAAGAGCCAATCACAGTGGCTCTTTACCTTGTGACCAGTTATGTCCAATCACAGCTGATCAGTGTGAACCGGATTGGCCGGGTATCGGAAATCCTCTCTTGCTGACAGCGCAAAAGGAGAGCTGATGACCGGCTACCTACATTGATCATCCATGTCCTGATTATCGGTGCAGTGCCACTTCGTCAAGAGAAAAATTACTTATTTACAATTTATTACAAATTAAAACTTTTTTTTTTTTAAAAAGTGGGGTTTTTTTTTTTTTTTTTTATTTGCCCATGAGTGTAGCCTCCTATCGGTGCTCATCAGTGAAGGAGAAAAATTACTTCTTCACAACATTTTATAACCAACTAAAACTTTTTTTTTTTTTTATATTCGTCTTTTTTCTTTTAGAAAAAAAAACCCCAGTGGTGATTAAATGCCACCAAAAGAAAGCCATTTGTAAGTTGTTTGGGCACAGTGTTACATGACTACTTTGTCATTCAAAGTGTGACAACACTGAAAGCTGAAAATTGGCCTGAGCAGGAGGGGGGTGAAAGTGCCTGGTAGGCAAGTGGTTGTATACCTATTTTTAAAACTTTTACCTACAGGTAAGCCTATAGTAAGGCTTACCTGTAGGTAAAAAAAATATCTCCTAAACCTGTACGGTTTAGGAAATATTCTCCTCGCAATGAGCCGCTGACTGCAGTAGCGCATGCGAACAGGGGATTCTCGGCTGAAAGCCCGGTAAACCCCGGACCTTGCTGGAAAGAAGTCTCCCGTGCGCATGGAGTGATGACATCGCAGCTCCGGGCACTCATAGCGCCAGAGCTGCGATACCCGGAAGACACCCCGAGGGGAAATGTCCGCTCCCTCGGCGTGGAGCGGGTGAGATGCCGGCGCCTCGTTCTAAGGTAAGTATCTCATAATGAGCTAGTATGCGGTGCATACTAGCTCATTATACCTTTTCCCTTACTGGTGTAGGGAAAGAAAAAAAAAAAAATTCAGCGGGTTTACTACCGCTTTAATGTCCATTCATATCCCCAGAGGTGGCATATAGTATACTAGAGTGTAGAGGTAATGGTGATCTAAACATTGGTTCCATTGCATTAATCCTATTATCGCTAAGTAATTTAATCCAATTGAGATATGAGCATTTAGAATCCATCTGAAATTTCCCTTAACCAGTAATGTTTTCAACTTTAGAGGGCATAACATGCCATCTTTCCACAAGATCATTTTGTTGACAGGTCCAACGAAAAAAGGTCAAATGGGTCCTGTGTTGGCACATTTCTAACTGAAGAAGCTTTTTATTTTTATAGTTGCCAGCTTGTATGGTTCTGATGGCTGACTGCATTTATTTTCCTTTTAGGGTTTGTCGATGAGACAGATACGGTTTAGGTTTGATGGTCAGCCTATAAATGAAACGGACACCCCTGCACAGGTATGATTAAAGTTGCCTATTACTGTGCCACTTTAAATATTTTGGTATATAAATCTAATTTATATTTGTGTCTCTTCCCGCAGCTTGAGATGGAGGATGAAGATACTATTGATGTATTTCAACAACAGACAGGTGGTGTGTGCTAAGCTCCTTCACCAGAATGGATGAAGCCCAATGAGCCTTTGTGCACCATACTTCCCACTTCTTTCCTTCAAAACAATGAACATGCTGATCACACAACATTTCTGAAAACGTTAGCGGACTATCCAGAAAATGTTTTGATTTATCTGTTCTCTTTTTTTTTTTTTTTTTTTTTTTTTTGCCCTACTTGCAAGCGTTGGAAGTTTTGTTGTTAAGAGGGCCAATATCAAGAATCATTATTTCCTACATATAAAGTGGTTATGTTGTTCTTGTATTTTATTATGTTTTGTGTGGCACTGTTCATTTTTACAGCAGTCTTTTTTTTTTTTTCTTCCATTTGTAAATATTTTGGACTTTTTCCTATCTACAGTAAAATTGACCTCTTCTATGCCAGAGCACTCTAATTCTTATAGAAAAGGTTAGCCTTGTCTCCCAAGCTACAAAGTCAATGTATCCGGTATCTTCTGGTAGGAAGATGGTTGTGCTTTATTGCCAATAAAGTAAACATTTGGCTTATTTGAGGGTTATGCTCCTTAGGCTGTGTGAAAGACTGCAGGTTGACTTGGTTATTAGGTGAGATCGCACAACCTGATCTCATGTTTTAGCAATTGGTTGAAATCAGACCACTGCCATTTGGTTTAAAAGATCAAAATATTTGGTACCTTTCCACTCTTGTGACCTTTAAATGCCCTGCTAAGGGAACCTGTTGACATAAATGTTTGGGGTTTGCTATTGCTGACTTAGTCTAACAGTGCAACTTGTAGGACTCTCAGGCTCACTACTTAATGACTCACTGACTTGGAATTTGTAGGTTAGTTCAGAACTCCTGGCATGCATAGTCAGTGATTCATTCAGTAAAGAAATGGAAAAGAGGATGATTCTGGAACCTACACTTTCAAAGACATCTTGGCCTTGACAGCACCCCTGCCATCTGCACAGGTTTTCTTTGCAACAAGCTAGTTGTGTCCAAACTAAAGTAATCAGGCCTTTGCTTTTTGAACATTTTTGCTGTAAAAACAGTGTGCTAGTAAAGTTAATTAGTTCCATATTACGCATGTAATGTAAAGTACTAGAATGGGGCTTTCTCTATATGCCCCTCTTTAGGAATTGAATGTTCCAGAAATATGGATTTTATACTAATTAACAGTTTTATTCTAACTTTACATTAAAGAAAATCCCACTTTTAAAATCTTATTCTGGTGTTCTTGATTTGAAGATAGACTGAATGCAAATTACTGCTGGCTAAAACGCCATTCAAAAAAACTGCTTCATATTGGCATTTAAATGTTCATATTTTTTTTCTTTTTGTACTTCAGTTACTCTGGTATTCCAGTACCAAAAATAAAACGCCATTTGAGTAATTAAAACTCTCCTTCTCCAATAGGAATCTTGTTTGTATTGCTCATTAGTCTCTAGAGTGTGGCCTCTGGTTTCTTTTAATCCTTGTATCTGCTGGATAAATGTATTATTTCAATTACAAAATAAAGAAACATCAAAAATATTTGCGACG
Organism: Aquarana catesbeiana; assembly: GCF_042186555.1. Lineage (NCBI taxonomy): Eukaryota > Metazoa > Chordata > Amphibia > Anura > Ranidae > Aquarana > Aquarana catesbeiana. The sequence continues at coordinate 295,341,213 of NC_133329.1, forward strand.
GTTTCATACTTTTTTTTTTTTTTTTTTTTTTTTTTTTTATTCAAATCGTTTTTTATGTTGTATGGTAATCTCTGCAAAATATCTTATATAATGTGCATCTTGTAGATGAGTTTCTGAGGTTATCAAGAGATGTTATGTGGCCTGAAGTTGTGACTACCTGCCAAAATCCTTCTGGCTTTACCTGTGTATTTGTGCAACAATCTCCATTAATTGCAGCTTGACAGGCTTTTAATCTGTGAATTCAGGCCACAAGTTGCATACAGGAGTACAGATCTGAACAAAGTGCTGTAGGCAAGTGTACAGTCTCGTGCATATTAGATTTTTTTTTTTTTTTTCCCCTTTTCTGCCTCTAAACGCTCCGCATGTTAGCCTGTGTCCATGCGCACACAGGTGTTTAGAAGCAGATTAAAAAACCCCTGCTAGAGTATCCAGGAGCAGCAGCATTTTGGTGAAAAACCCTCAACACATCTACATTATTGCTAGGTGGATCAAGCGCTTGAGTGCTAATTAATTTCAAAAGCCAGAATAAATTAATCTGACCAATTTAAATTATTACCCAAGCGTCTAGGAGAGATGGACAAACTACCTGTGTGCATGAGGCATGTTGAGCAGTAGAAAAAACATTAAATTTATGCTTCTATTTCTAACCTTTTCACACTTTTCCACATAAGGTTAATGATAATTATACATTTTCTTTAACCATTTGAAGACCGAGCCTTTTCTGGCACTTTTTGTTTACAAGTTGAAATCAGTGTTTTGTTTTATTTTTTTGCTAGAAAAATGACTTGTAACCCCCAATTTTTTTTAATTTATAACCAGACACCCTAGGGCAGTGATGGCGAACCTTGACACCCCATATGTTTTGGAATTACATTTCCCATGATGCTCATTCACTTGCAATTTTTTTGTCATGGCATTGGCGCAGTGGTTTTTCAAATGCAGTGTTTTTGGGGGGGGAAAACATTTGTGACTTTAAAAAAAAAAAAACAATATATACCCCATATATAATTGTACAGGCTCATAGAATGGTGACACACTACTTAAAAAATCTCCATAGGCAACGTTTAAATGCCTCGAATGTTCACGCCGATGCCTAATGTGAACACTGTTTACAAATGTGTCCGCTTCTGCACGTGATCACGGAGAGATTGGTTCATTTTAGATTTTTTTTTTTTTTTTCTTTTTACATTGTCCCTTTTTATTGAACATCCCTTGTAATAGAAATAAAGAGGACAGGTCCTCTTTATGGAGAGATCTGGGTTCAAAAAGACCCCAAATCTCTCATTTACCTTCAAAAGCAAAAGATAAAAAAAAAATGTTTTTATCATTTTGCTTTAAAAAAAAAAAAATTCTTCCCTGGAAGTGACGTAATGATGTTGGTTTGGTCCTCCCAAGGCCATAGAGGCGATCAAAGGTGATCTAGACTTTTATCACCTCTGACCAGCTGGCAGCACAGTCAGATCATTTTGCGGGCTAGCTGGCTGAAACTTTAAGCCCAAGAAACCTCAGAGAGGGGTGATGTCCTTTCTAGCCGCTTCTGAAAGTGTTCCAGCAGCTCATGAGCCACTCGGAAAGCTTTCAAGAGAGCAAGCCGGTGGCTGAAAAAGAACTACCGTTCCAGGAATATACTCGTAATCCAATGTACTCGCATATCAAAGCGAGTTTTCCCATTGAAGTCAATGGAAACAAAAATAATTTGTTCCGCATTGACTTCAATGGGATGCAATACCGCATGTGGCCAGAGGCGCCGGAGAGTCTCGGAAGAGGCCCGAGCACACTTCGGCTGACTTAGACAAACCTCAAAGACTCCATTCACGAGCCTTTCCGAGGTCAGCCGAACTGTCATCAGGCCTTTCTGTGCATTTCCGAACGCCGACAATCGGCACTGTTTGGCTTCGGCGCCCCCCCACCTCAGGCCAAAAGTGGTACTGCACACTGCTTTTGGCCTGAATCCTGCTCGTTTCAAGGCAACACTCGCAAACAGAGTTAGGATTTTTAGAAATACAGTGCTCTTTTTGCGAAACACTCGTTACTCGCAAACCGAGGTTCCACTGTACCAGGGTTATGGCTAATATCTTCAGCTATAATTTCAGTAAACTACTTGCAAACCGCAACATGTACATTTGTATTACGGTCGGCAAGTTAACCTTTCTGAACATGTATTTAGGGTGTAACATGTTCAGCATTCTAATTGCCCACTTCCTTTTGACAGTGAGTGGGGGATCCTTTCCCCGCACCAGCCCACATGGCCAGGTCAGTCATTCTGTTTCGTGTGAATAACTACAATGGCTGATGGTTTGTAATTCTCAAACTGGTGCTGGTGAGCGCCCTTGTAGTTCATTGATCTTCCTGCTGTCAAGTAACTGCCTGCCTGTATTGGTCATTATGCTATCCTGAGTCTTCAGGAGCCTGGTATTGTACTTGCATCTATCTGCTGATCATGGGTGCAATGCTCTGCAAGCTCCTTGGAAAAAAAAATGCACTTCTTTTTTTACATGAAAAATGCATTTATTTTTCTTTCAATAGGTGAACTTATCTTTTTTTTAATATCCAATTTTTTTTTTTTTTTTTTTTAAGAGAGGGGGTTAATTAAGGCACGTGTTCTGGATCATGAAATTCCTAATTTTATACCCTCTAGCACAGGAAGATGTATTTTAATATCAGATAGTACTCAGAAGGAATAGGAGTTTTGGTAAGTAGGTCAAGCGGAGGGCATGAGTCCTGCCAAACTAGCAAGTCTGTAAAGAGACACACAAGGCCAGTAATTCTGCCAGATCCTTGGGAAGGATAGTTTGCCTTGTACAGGGAATCAATGGTCGGGGTCAGGTGTATTCCAAGAGAAGCCGTAGTTGATTTGAAGGCCGCTGAGTTGGTCCTGGGACAAGGAAAGGTTTAAGGCCTTTGATTTAGTCCCATTAACTTCAATGAAGCGTGAGGGGAGGGAATAAACATTAATATGTCATCTGCAAAAAGCATTAACTTATGATGCACTCTTGCTAGTTCTAGCCCCCGAATGTCCAGATGCGCCCTGATCGCTGCAGCTAGGGGTTCCAGAGCCAAGATGAAGAGAATAGGAGAGAGGGCAAGCCTGGGAAGGGATCAGAAGTGAAACCAGCATACTTCAGGATTGCAATGGGGTTGGCATATAGAGTGGATATCCAGGAGTCGCCAAAGACCCAACACTGTAAGGTGTAGAACCTGTAATGCCAAGAGATGGTATCAAGAGCTTTGCGGACATTGAGGGTGAATAGCATAAATATGTTGGAGCGTGATTTGGCGATGTATAGGATGGACATTGTCTTCAGCGCCTCACTGGGGATGAATCCAATCTGGTCCTTATGAATCTGCTTCTTCAAAAAGGAATTAAGTCCTAGTGGCCAGAATGTTTGCTAGCATTTTTATATCAATATTGAGAAGTGATACAGGGCTAAAGTTGGTCCATGCCTGAGGGTCCATACCGGGTTTAGGAATGATTGGCCTTAAAACCGTAGTAAACCACTGTCCGGGTTTGCGGGCTCCGGCACTGTGATTGGCCAGAGCTGCAAAGACATCACTCCTGCGTGCGGAAGCCTGTGGTTCTGGCAAGTGGCTCCAGCACGGTATGCTAGACCTTCAGAGTGCATGTGCCGGTGACGTTAGTGGCTGCATGCAGGGTGAATATCGACTAAACGGTGCACGTTTAGGAGATATTAATTTTTACCTACAGGTAAGCCTTATTATAGGCTATACAATACCATTGCAATAAAAAAATGTTTACAAAATGTGGGGGATACCCCCACAATTTGTATCTGGTATGTTTTTTAAGGGGAACACCATGCCAAAATTAAAAGAAACTGCATGGTGTCCCCCCCAAAATCTATAACAGACCCTTATCTGGCGTCTCCCCTCCCCCTTCTGAACCATTCTGGGCCACATGCCTTCAACATGGACCCAGAAAAAAGAAAACTCCTCATGATGAAGGCTAAACTGCCAACTACAGGCTCTGCCCTTTGACAGTTCTTATATAGGTAAGAGGCAGGGGCACCTGGCGACATCACCTGGTGGCACCTCCCCATGTGATGTCACCGACTGGTGCATGCTCGGATAAGGGTTTGCCCTCAAAATCCATACCAAATCTAAGGGTCTGGTATAGATTTTGGGGGGACCCCATACCGTTCTTTAAAATTTTAGCGTGGGGGTTCATCGCAAGCAGAATTTTCTTTTTCTCTTAGTCATCTTCCAGGACGGCACACCTGAGATTAGAGGCTCCTCCCTACAGGAAACACAATCAATCGACAGCTGTTTTAAGTCCCCACCCTTCCCCTTGATCCTCAGTTTTTGATTGTGATTCTCCCTACACAGCGAAACCATTTGTTTTTTTCCCAAATGACCTGAAGCCTGGGGCTGGTGGTCTCCCCCTGGTAGCCGGACCAAATGCCTGGGAAGCCTCTGGGTCAGCAGAAACTGGAAGAGCCCCCCTGAGAGCTGAAGGCCCCTGGGTACAGTGGTGTCCCCAGAACCTCAGGGGCCATTATCCTGTCTCCCCCCCCCCCCCCCTTACCTGTCCGGACGTCCGTCAGGGGTGCTGGCCGTCGGTTCTTTCCAGGGGGAGCGTGTCCCCCGACTCCTGGGCTCCTGGTAGCTCGCGTGGGCCGCTGGGGAGGGCGCCGCCTGAACGTCCCGCGTTCTTACCCAGGAGGGAAGGCTGAGAGTCAGCAGGAGCAGGCGTGCACAACCTCCTTTCGAGGAGGCACCACTTCACTACGGTGGATGTCTGCCTAAACCACCTCAGATGGGAATGAGGAACGTACGCCATTGCCCCCCCCCCCCCATGTGTATATACTGACTGGTACAGTGCAGGACACAGCCTAACCTTGCAGCTCCCTACGGGGACAGCAGTTGGGGGGGTCACTTTGGCGGCTATCCTCCTTGCGTGTGGACCATAAGGATGTAAAAGCAAGCTCGGTGGTTGTGACAAAAGGGGAAGTCAACGGTGAGTACTTTCCTTTACCTTGGGAATTTAGCTGCAAAATCCCCAATCCCAGCCAGATGGTTTCTGGGCATTTGAGATAATCTCCCCTGGGGTCTGGATTCAAATAGCCCAGAAGCTTCTGCTAAAAACACCAGCTACAGCTCCCTCTTACATCAGAGATGCTGTATGGTAGACAAGTGGTGCAGAGTAGTGAGTGTGCCTAAACCACCTCAGATGGGACAGAGGTAGGTAAGGCATTTCTTCCCCTTCCCCTGTATTTAGTGGTGCAGTGCAGGACCTGGGGTCTGCATAACAAAATAGCCCAGAAGCTACTGCTAAAACCACCAGCCACAGCTCCCTCTTACAGCAGAGACACTGTGGTTATCACAACAGTAGGTTGCAAGCCTCTCCCTATGTGTCTGGTTGTGGTACATTAGTAGGGATGAATAGAGCGAAGGGGGGGACCTGGTAGATACAAAGAGTTCGTTACAGGCCAGGTATACCACTGAACAAGTTATTGATTGTGCAATGGTTGAAGGTTCCAGGAGTAAGCTCCCCTGGTCAGCAGGTGCGCTAGGTTATATGGCCCTATTAGCCCAGCTGCTAGGAATCTGAAGTTGTTCCAAAATGCTTAAAAGCTGACCTAACTTTCAACAATGTGGCAGGGACCAAGCTTCTGTGTGGCACAGTAGGGGTTCCCTTGTGACAGATCCTCCTTTTGGGGGTTGCTTGCTATGGGTAACTTTTCATAAGCTCCAACCTCCCACTCCACCTTTACATTGTGGTTATATTATAGTGCAGGAGGTAAGAAAAACCTTTTTGTTGGTTTGGGCTACAGTCCACTCTGTGGCAGATCTAAAGGCGATTTACCATAAATCGCTTCCTATATCCTTTAATTAAGGATTTTCTGTGCAAACATATGCAAGAGCTAGATAGCTACATGATTGCTTGTTTAAGGCCTGCAGGTGGCTATTTACCTCCAGGCTAAATTGGTGACCACTTCTTCTAGAGGCTGTCTTAAATTGGTCTCTAGGGCTGGGCTCATTGAGACTTTAGTTGCTGATCAGCCCCACCTGTGTGTGAGCTGGCTAGCGTTTGCTCAGTCTACAGAGGTAAGGTAGGGCAACAGCTACTATAGTAAGGTGTCCAACCATTTTAGGATTTGTTCCTTCACTGGGGGAAGTGTTAGTATCTACAGCCCAGGATATGCCTATGGATCAAATTGCCCTGTTTGGTTATTTCATAAAGGGATACACCATGACTCCTCCTTGGTTGCACACCAGTAGACCTCACTAGTGAAGGTTTGTCCTTGCTGGGATGTTTTGTGGCACAGCAGAAATACACATTGAGATTTGTGACATTTCTGCTCATAAGGGGTATATTGCTGTACATCAGAAATGCACTGCACTGCAGCTTGTTTGTTGTCCTTTATATCCTAAAGGTACTGCTTTATTTGGCTACAGATCAGAAAAATACAACAGGGAAGGTGGTCTGTGATTTCTGGTCTTATGCCGCATGGCGGAAATGCACATTATTCAGTCTTGTGACATCTCTGCTCATATCTGTTATATTGCTGCAAGTCAGACATACACAAGATTGAGGACTGTCTGGGGTCTTTGTGTCCTGTATTACTGCCTTATTGGTTGCTTATTAGAAAGGCAGTAGTGAAGATTGATGGTCCTGAATTGTTGGGCTATATAGCATAAATACAAATTGAACCTGGGCCAGGGGTAGTACTTGTACCTTTGGTAATCGGTGCACCCCCGCAAAGTGGCGTCGTGCTGACAGTGCTATTAACGGCAAAGGCTGACGATTTTTAGGCATGCGATTTGACATGTTGAGTCGCATGCCAAATCACTTCAATATGGATGTGCTATCTCTATTCAGATTGTTATATTGTTGCACATCAGACATATACAAGATTGAAGGTTGTGTGTCCTTTGTTTTACATATACTGCCTTATTGGCTGCATATCAGAAGGGACACAGCAGTGAGGTTGCTTGTCCTTTTCTGATTTGATTTTGCTGCCTCAGCAGGGAGACACATTGAGGGGGGTGGCGTCTCTGCTCAGTATTGCTATATTGCTACACATCAGACATACACAAAGATTGAAGATTGTTTGTTTGTGTCCTGTATGTTCTATATTTACTGCCTTATCGGCTGCATATCAGAAAGGCACAGCAGTGAGCAGTGTCTTTTCTGTTTCTCATTGTTCTACCTGGCTGCTTCTTAGGGATACACAGCAGGGGGTTGTTGGCTGCACTCCTCCAGGGAGATACATCATTGGGGACCCCTCGCTTGTTCATCCTGAAAACTGCAAGTTCCCTGCGACCTGTGTAATCTTGAGGTCTGTGGTTCCAGAAAGCAGGGTCTGCTTGGTGGCGCTGCGACCTGGAGTTGCACAGACACGAATGGTACCCATTGGAAGCCATAGTGTATGACTTCTCTTGCGTTTTTGCGGTCCCAGGTTGCAGGTTGGGTCGCACAGGTGTGGGAGCCCTAAGCTTATCTGTCCCTTCTGGTTGAGGTTTTGCTACACAACAGGAATAGACATCATGGATTTATTCCCTTACTTTGCAGTTCACCAGCAAGATCGCAGCTAGGAAGGCTGTCTGTTTTTATGTTGCTGCGCAGCAGAAATACTCAACATTGAAGCTTGTTGGTGCTTTCTGTTTCAGATTCCCTTACCTTACTGCACTTCAGAAAAACACAATGCTGCAGGGTGCTTGTGTCCTTTCTGTGTTGGTTCTATGTGACTGCGGTACAGAACTGCATAAGAGAAAAGATATTGTCTTGTGTGCCATATTGATCTTATAACTGTATTTGGTGGTTCGTCAGAAATACGCAACATAGAAGTTTGGGTCTTTCTGTCTTTATGGCCTTGTTTTGCTGTACATCAGTAAAACTCCACCGTAAAGAGGGTTCCTGTCCTTTCTGTATTTATATCAGTTATGACCTAGCTAGCTGCACTTCAGAAACACACAGCATTTAGGGTTTGCGTGTGTCTTAAGGTTTTTACATATTGGCTGCACATCAGAAAACCAGACTGTGAGAACCGTTTGTCTACATTGAAGTTCAGATCTGGGTCTCTCCCATATTTGATATGTTGGTTTAGCTAGCCACACTCGGATACACAACATTATTGTCTATGCTTGTGTCCTTTCTGTCTAAATCTATTGTGCTGTGCCCACAATCTATGATCTTTTTTAATTTGTGATATTAATAATGCATGTATCACCTTTTGTATTTCAGCCCTCTTTTCCGTGGAGGGGCCAGGAGTTCTGGCTGCAGATGTCACATGTCAGAAAGCCTCAGCCCCTTACATTCAGGAATGCCGGAGCCATTTCCTAGGGTTTAAAGCCCAGTAGGGTTATAGGACACTGGAGGAAGGCGATAACGAATCACCCTGTTTAGTAAGAACTTGGGAAGTTCTGTTCAGAGGAGTATTATGGCCTGAAGATGAAGTATAAAGATGTATACCCGACCGAATAGGTTACGGCTTGGTGCATGGCCTTCATCCCGCCCTTCTAGCAGAACTAGATGTAGCAGTATAAGTGTTATACTCCTGCTATGGACTTTATTCTCCTGAAGTAGGCACTCAGGCGTAAGTAAAGCCACAGAGTGGGCATGCCTTAAACCCAGGGATCACGCCTCTGTTAATCTATTACCCTTAAGTAGGCTTCCCTTTAGTCTTTGCTGACGTAAAGATAAAAATGAACAAAAAGGGTGGCAGGGGCCCACCTTTTTTTGCAGTTTTAATTCCCTGAACAGGGTAGTGTTAAGACAGGCCCTCTTAGTGATCAATGTAGTGTCCTTGTCTTACAACACAGGTCTCTGATTAATCTGTAGGGGTTCTAAGTAGCACCTACAGGCACAATAGGCCATGGATGTTAGATGTGTGAGACAGGCAACATTGCTAACCTACCAGTTTAACATGTTTTCTGATTCCATCTTTAAGAGCCCACTCCACCTAGATCCTGCATCCGAAGCGGAGAAGGCAGGGACAACGGTGGAGTAGACCTGCGGATCAGCTGCATGATCCAGCTAAGATACCTTCATCAAGCATATGGAGTGGAGGTAAAACTCACTGCAGAACCAAGGTTCGCCAAGAGGGTCTTGCAGTGGTCCCACCCTAAGGTAGGCCTGAGGTACTTGATTATCCTCTCAGGTGTGCCGTCCTGGAAGATGACTAAGAGAAAATTGACAGTTACTTACCAGTAAATGTTTTTCTAGGATATCTTCCAGGACGGCAGGCCTACTTCCCGCCCGTTGGAGGAGGGAAAATTGTAAAACAATAGAAGGTGAGTACCTATGAGGAATGATTTCCCTTGTGAACCAGGTTCAGGAGTTACTACTCTACAAACTGAGGATCAAGGGGAAGGGTGGAGACTTAAAACAGCTGTCGATTGATTGTGTTTCCTGCAGGGAGCAGCCTCTCATCTCAGGTGTGCCGTCCTGGAAGATATCCTAGAAAAACAGTTACCGGTAAGTAACTGTCAATTTTTTCCTGATCCATGTTGAGGGCATGTGGCCCAGTATGGTTCAGGAGGGGGAGGGAAGACAACAGATAAGGGTCTAGTATAGATTTTGGAGGGGACCCCACGCAGTTTTTTTTTTACATTTTGGCGTGGTGTTCCCCTTAAAATCCATACCAGGTACGGATTGTGGGGGGATACCCCACATTTTGTTAAAAAAAATGTTTTTATTGCAATGGTGTTGTATTTCCGGCAATTTAAATGTCCTTTTTCTTTATAAATGTGAGTTTTGGTGCAGCAGGTTCTATACACAGTACAGATGATATTTTACAGGCAGACTAAAAAAGTTTGCATGTCCCCCAGCACAGTACCCAGGCCCCCATACCATTTTTAATGGACAATAACTTGCATACAGAATAAGCTTTCAAAATGGGCACTTTTGATTTTTCAAATCTATACCAGACCCAAAGGGCCTGGTATGGATTTGGGGGGGGGGGGGGAGACACCACGCCAGTTTTTTTTTTTTTTTTTTTTTAAATCATTTTTCTATTGGCAATGTTTTTTGTTTTTTTTTTTTTTGTTTTTTTTTCATTCAGCTGTCAGCAGGGAAGCCTGTTAACAGCTGATGATTCATCCATTGTTAAGGATGCCGCAGCTGGCTTCCCGGTCCACTCTTTAATTAGCTATTCACTGTGTCATGACTGGGCAAAGCAGAGCTTAGAATGCACTGTGCAGTGCATCGTGGGGTGCTCGGCAGGCAAACATGCCACTGAGCGCCCCACAAATTCAGGTGTTCGCCAAACAGGCAATGTTTGGGCTGAACTTTTGTTCAGTTTAACCACTAGCCTACCGCCCACCGTCATGACGGCGGGACGGTAAGGCTCTTGTTCTGGGCGGACGTCATATGGAGTGAGCCCGTTTAAACAGGGCATGCGCGCACAGCCCTGTACTGTCGGTGGCGGCGTGTCACCGAGACACCGCTTGTCACCGACAGGTGTGAATAGCCACTGGGCATGGCTGTTTACCACGTGATCCACCGTGATGAAGTCACGGCCGGTCACGAATGGTAACTCCACGCATTGTACGGCGCATGAGCGCGATCGTGAGCTCACTGCGCGTCGGTGGTGGCGTGTTCCCGGGAACACTGCTCATCACTGACAATAGTGCACAGCCATTGGCCAGGGCTGTGTACCATGTGATCGGCTGTGATCCATTCACAGCCGATCACTAAATGTAAACAAAGAGCTGTCACTAGCTGTTACCAGCTCTTCTCTCCTCACACACAGTTTCCAGTGTGAGGAAAGAAGAGTCAGGAGCAGTGAGTTACAGATCTATGTTTAGTAGTGTCTGCACCAACACCACACCTGTCCCATCGCCCCCCCCCCCCCCCCATTGTCATCTGTCACCCAACAACACCACACCTGTCCCATCGCCCCCCCCCCCCATTGTCATCTGTCACCCAACAGTCACCCTATAAAAGTGCACCTGTCGCATAAGAGACTGCCATCGGTGGCCGTGCCCCGTCACCCATCAGTGACCGTGCCCTGTCACCCGTCACCCATCAGTGACCGTGCCCTGTCACCCGTCACCCATCAGTGACCGTGCCCTGTCACCCATCAGTGACCGTGCCCTGTCAACCCATCAGTGACCATCAGCGGTGCACCCGTCACCCATCAGTGACCGTGGCCTGTCACCCATCATCCATCAGTGACCGTCGCCTGTCAGTGACCGTCGCCTGTCAACCATCTGTGACCATCACCCGTCACCGTCCATGGCCTGTCACCCATCAGTGACCATCGCCCATCACCGCATCATCACCTCTCAGTGAACATCTCCTGCCACCCATTGCACAGCCCATCAGTGACCGTCACCTGCCACCCATCTGTCACCCGTCGCACAGCTACCCGTCACACAGCCATGTCCAAAAGAGTATATACTAGTGAGGAGGCGTTCCAGATCCTCTCCATGACTGAGAGCACCAGGGAGTTCTCATTAGATTCCAATTCCGAATCAAATTCGGCATTTGAACCGATCGAGAGTAGTAATGATTCGGATGAAGAATGGGTCCCTCCTAAAAGGGCACGACACTCTGGAAACCAGGCAGATGCCAGCAACCAGGATTATATTCCCAGGCCCAGTACCAGCGCTGCCGCCAGCGATAGGCCCCGCGCACAAATGCCCAGGCCCAGTACGAGTTCTGCCTCATCACACCGGAGTACCAACACAGGAAATTCAACTCCCCCAACTACTGGAGTGTCACGTCCCCCAAGAGCCAGGTCCGCTACATACATGCCAGATGGTCTTGCCAACCCAACATGGCTGCCTTCCAACTCAGGATCACCAATTATTCCCCCTTTCACAGGACAGCCAGGTGTGCAGGCCAACACCCAAAATTTCACAGAGATCGATTGCTTTCACCTGTTTTTGCCCAACATTTTGCTGCAATTCATTGTGGACCAGACAAATTTGTATGCCCAGCAGTATATTGCCAGCAACCCCCAATCATCTTATGCCCGTCCGTTTGAGTGGAGAGATTTGAATTTGGAGGCGTTCAAATTGTTTTTGGGCCTCACCCTAAACATGGGGCTTACAAAAAAAAAATGAAGGACATACCTATTGGTCCAGCAACCCCATCCACCATATGCCCATGTATTCTGCCACAATGCCCAGGTCCCGATATGAGAGGATTATGAGATTCTTTCATTTTAATGACAACACCCAGTACCCTCCCCGCAATCATCCAAATTCCGATAAGCTATACAAGATTTACCCACTGATAAATTTATTTTCCCAACGATTTGCAGAACTCTATGTCCCCGAGCAGCATATATGTGTGGATGAGTCCCTGGTACCATTTTCAGGCCGGCTAGGAATAAAACAATATATTCCTAGCAAAAAGGCCAAATACGGAGTAAAATTTTACAAGCTCTGTGAGAGAGCCACGGGATATCTGTATGTGTTCCGCATATATGAAGGAAGAGATTCCCAACTCCAGCCCCCTGAGTGCCCGGCCTACATGGGCACAACTGGAAAAATCGCATGGGACCTGGCTTACCCACTTCTGAAAAAAGGATATCATATATACCTTGACAACTTTTATACCAGCCTGCCCCTTTTCAGACACCTATATATCGAAAAAACCCTGGCCAGCGGAACCTCAAGAAAAATAGGAAGGGCTTCCCACAATCCATAGTAAACAAAAAGCTGCAAATAGGGGAAAGAGCAACACTGAGATGCAATGAAGTGCTGGCCTTGAGGTGGAAGGATAACAGGAACATGCACATGATGTCCACCATTCACGATGACACTACAGTTGTAGTTCAGCAAAGACGAGGTCCCATTGAAAAACCGACATGTGTCCAAGACTATAATCTCTACATGGGGGGGGGGTGGATTTCAATGACCAAATGATTAAGCCCTATTTGTCAATAAGGAGTTCCAGATTCTGGTACAAGAAGGTAGCAATTTATCTCATCCATTTGGCCGTTTACAATTCCTACATAGTCTACACAAAATCCACAGAAAGCCCCGCCCCCTTCCTAAAATTCATAGATGTAGTAGTCACGCCCCTCATCTATCAACAAAGACCCCCCCAGAAGACCTTCGCTCTGATGCTGTTAGCTGACTTCATGAACACCACTTCCCGTACAACATTCCACCATCAGAAGCAGGCCGAAGACAACAAAAAAGATGTCGTGTGTGCAGCAGAAGAGGATTTCGAAAAGATACCAGCTTCCATTGTCCCCAGTGTCCCTCCCAACCTGGCCTTTGCATTGGTGAATGCTTCGAACTTTATCATACATCCCTAAATTATTAGCCCATATTTTCCCCATTTTCATCATCTGTTCTGATCATTTTCCATGCTTCCCCAAATAACCATGCCACTGCCTTCCACGTGGACTGACCCTGGCCTGCTTTTTGACTATGCCTCTGCCTACCGTTTGGACTGCTTACACGTGAACTGACCCTGGCCTGTTTTGTGGCTATGCCTCTGCCTACCGTTTGGACTGCTTCCACTTGAACTGACCCTGGCCTGTTTTGTGACTATGCTTCTGCCTACTGCTTGGACTGCTTGCACGTGAACGGACCCTGGCCTGTTTTATGGACTATGCTTTTGCCTACCACTTGGACTGATCTGTTGCCCTGCTACTGTAGTACACAGGGGTCTCACATATGTGAGGGGCTTCAGAATAGTTTTTCCGGATGGAGAAAACAATTTTTTTGTTTTCTCCGGGTTTTGTAATTTCTGGACTAGGGTCTGGAGTCCGGAGGCTTCATAGAGATTTGGGTGGGTCGAAGCCTCTACCCCTGTGCCCCTGTGCACAGGTCTTACCCGATTGCGGCCCTCAGCCTGCTGCTGACTTACTGCCATCATGCCTTTGCCTGCCACATGAATGGACCACACCTCTGCCTGCTACCTGGACTATGCAAATAATTAGCTGTAGCAAGAGGCAGTATGTTTATGAAGGGCTGGAGAGCGGTTCAATGAGTGTCTGCAGGTAACGGTGTACCAGGACCAATATTATGGCTGTGCTGGCTGTCTCTGCCTGGACAATATCTATGGACAAATGCTTTGGCTGTGCTGACAATATCCTTGTGCTGACTACAGACAATATTCCTGCCTGCTGCCTGGATAATTACTATTGCTGTCGCTAAGCACATCCCTGACTGCTGCCTGGACCAGTGCTCTCTTCTGTGGACACTACTAAAAGCGCAGGTAATTTTTTTTTTTCCCTTTCCACAATAGAATTTATTTTGGATTGTAATTCTTGGTATGTACATGCTATGTGTTAGAAATATGAAGGGCCTTCAAAAATGATAGGTTGCCAGGAAATTATCTATGTAATGTATGCTCCTAGAAAGCCTGATGGTGCTACTTGGATGTTGGGCCTCTGTATGTGGCCAAGCTGTGTAAAAGTCTCACACGTGGTATCCCCATACTCAGGAGGAGTAGCAGAATCTTGAAAAAAAATAACCGTTCAAAAGACTCACTATGCCTCATAGATTATACGTTGGGGTGTTTGCTTTCCAAAATGGGGTCATTTTGTGGGCAATTCCATTGTCCTGGTGCTCCAGGGCCTTCAAAAGTGTAATAGGTGGTTGAGAAATGAGATGTGCAATTTATGCTCGTAGATCGCCTGATGGTGCTACTTCAATGTTGGGCCTTTGTATGTGGCCAGGCTGTGTAAAAGTCCCACACATGTGTTATCCCCATACTCAGGAGGAGTAGCAGAATGTATTTTGGGGTGTAATTTGTTGTATGCATATGCTCTGTGAGAGAAATAACCAGTTAATATGACAGTTTTGTAAAAAAAAAAAAAATAAATCTTCCTTTTGCAAAGAATTGTGGGAAAAAATTACAACTTAAAAAAACTCACCATGTTACTTAATACCTTGGAATGTCTACTTTCTAGAAGCAGAAGCATGGTACTATTTGTGACGGAACTGTTTGGCACCCCAATTAGGTGCTTCCGCCAATAACAGTGCCTCCTGCCCTCCAAACCGTTCCAGCAGACCGAGAGCTAATACCAGCCCTTTTACCCAAAGCACTGTACACAGACAAGATGTTGGGATAGAACCAAAGGAATGACACTTTACTGAAACTCAGACACATATTTTATACCCCACAGGACATCCCCCCCCCCCTTTTGAGGATATTACCTTGACAATGCAACTTCAAACACCGATCCAACAGCTAACTACTAACAGTGATCTTAATTCATCAATAATCTAAAGGAGCTTCTCCAACCCAATCTGCAGGAGGGCTACCATATTTCCTCTGACCATTAGCCTGTTGAAGATTAATATTACACCTTTCCATGCACTCCAGAAGGGAAGTTTTATTGTCCTTATTCAGAGAATTAATTCAAGCCTTGCTCTTAGCGTTCATCATATTCTTGTCCATTATTGTAGAATGATCTGCTCTCTCCATGGGCCATAATCAGTGGGTAGGAGGCTTGCTCCTAGCCCTCTCCAAAAGCCTCTGTCCTGGTTGGGTCTGTCACATTTCTCCCCCATCAAAAACAGACTAACAAGGTCCCAGACCTCCACGTGGTGTGGACCTGCATTAGTCGGGCAGAGTGAACCAACATAGGTGATCAACATGATTTCCATCCTAGGCTGCAGGGAATATTTGTCATCGGTAGGTGTGGGATAGAGGTCATGGAATCTCTGTCCTGCTGCATCTCTGCCTGAACCATCCTGCTTACATAGTTACATAGTAGGTGACATAGTTACATAGTAGGTGAGGTTGAAAAAAGACACAAGTCCATCGAGTCCAACCTATGTGTGTGATTATGTGTCAGTATTACATTACATATCCCTATATATTGCGGTCATTCAGGTGATTATCTAATAGTTTCTTGAAGCTATCAATGCTCCCCGCTGAGACCACCGCCTGTGGAAGGGAATTCCACATCCTTGCCGCTCTTACAGTAAAGAACCCTCTACGTAGTTTAAGGTTAAACCTCTTTTCTTCTAATTGTAATGAGTGGCCACGAGTCTTATTAAACTCTCTTCTGCGAAAAAGTTTTATCCCTATTGTGGGGGTCACCAGTACAGTATTTGTAAATTGAAATCATATCCCCTCTCAAGCGTCTTCTCCAGAGAGAATAAGTTCAGTGCTCGCAACCTTTCCTCATAACTAAGATCCTCCAGACCTTTTATTAGCTTTGTTGCCCTTCTTTGTACTCGCTCCATTTCCAGTACGTCCCTCCTGAGGACTGGTGCCCAGAACTGGACAGCATACTCCAGGTGCGGGCGGACCAGAGTCTTGTAGAGCGGGAGAATTATCGTTTTATCTCTGCAGTTGATCCCCCTTTTAATGCATGCCAATATTCTGTTTGCTTTATTAGCAGCAGCTTGGCATTGCATGCCATTGCTGAGCCTATCATCCACTAGGACCCCCAGGTCCTTTTCCATCCTAGATTCCCCCAGAGGTTCTCCCCCCAGTGTATAGATTGCATTCATATTTTTGCCACCCAAATGCATTATTTTACATTTTTCTACATTGAACCTCATTTGCCATGTAGTCGCCCACCCCATTAATTTGTTCAGGTCTTTTTGCAAGATTTCCACATCCTGCGGAGAAGTTATTGCCCTGCTTAGCTTAGTATCGTCTGCAAATACTTTATTGAAACTCAGACACATACTTTATACCCCACAGGAGGATATTCCCCCTCTTGAGGATATTACATGACAATGCAACTTCAAACACCAATCCAACAGCTAACTACTAACAGTGATCTTAATTGACCAGTAATCTAATTAACAAACATATAACATCCCACAATAGCTTGCTAATAAGGTGGAGTGGACACAATACTAGCAGACAGACTGAAACAATAGGTGACCCAATTAACAATGGGAGAGACACAAACTTGTGTATTCTGTCCACTAGATAAGTCACCAGAAGACATGCAATGTCCCAGCAGTCTGATACAGTGGAATTAATTTATCTCCATAGATCTCTTGAGGATTATAAATGATAAATATGTCTGTCCCAAGTGAAGTAGCCTCTCCAACCCAGTCTGCAGGGGGACCACCACATTTCATCCGACCATTAGCCTGTACAAGATTAATATTACACCTTTCCATCCACTCCAGAAGGAAAGCTTTATTGTCCTTATTCAGAGAATTAATCCAAGCCTTGCTCTCAGTGTCCATTACATTGTTGTCCATTATTGGAGAATGATCTGCTTTCTCTATGGGCCATGCCCCTAGTCCTCCCCAAAAGCCCCTGTCCTGGTTGGGTCTGTTACACTAGTGTCCCTCAATGAACTTAAAGAATTATTGAGTAGGTACAAAAGCTGTTTTCTTTTTTGTTCATTAAGTGATGTAGGAATATAAACATAGCCAGGATGTGCAAATGCAGTCAAACGGGTGGGCAAGCCAGCAAGTGTCAACAATCCTTTTAAAAGAACGAAGAGTTGCTTGAAGGATCATTGACAATCTTAACTGAACCGCTACCAGATAGGGAAACTTGTTGACACAACAAGGGGAGAGCATGGGTAATCAACCTGGTTTTCAGGACTAGTATGAAGAAGTTTACCAGAGAAAACAATTCTACACATGGAGGGGAATGCCGAACCTGAATCAATGAGAGCTGGTCAACCAGTACCCACAAAGGTCACATACTGGGAAGAAGATACTCACAAACCAATGTGTTTAGAAAAACATTGAGGACAACTCCTAGGATGGGGGGTCAGCAACCCGTAGATCGGGATCTACCAGTGGATCATGGCCAGGTGACTGGTAGATCCCGGTCTGGGCTTGCTGACTTACAATCCCACAGCATCCAACAGAGTGCAATTTAGAGGGAATACTGGTAAAGTTGGAGCTGTAGTGGGGAGCAAGAGACGCATAAGCCAATGGCTCTGTAGTGCTAGCTCCTGTCCCATGTGGAGTGATACCATCTGCACTCCACCTCTTATCCCAGTTAGCGGTCTCCAGAGTGGTGTCAGCAGCAGGAAAGAAGAGATCTTCAGGTCGGTATGAAGCAATACACTGGGCATAATAATATAGGGCTGCTTTCACTCCGATGTGCTGCAGTTTACCCACACTGCGAGTGCAGTGTAGTGTACCTGCAGCTTTCTTGCAGGTAAGCTGCGCTTAGCTATAGACTTCTATTATATCCTGCAAGTTTGGTGTACTTTCTGAAAGCGCAGGTAAACCGCAGCTCATCAGTGTGAAAGCAGCCTTATAGGGAGCTCAGAACAGTAATGCCCCGTACACATGGTCGGACTTTGTTCGGACATTCCGACAACAAAATCCTAGGATTTTTTCCGACGGATGTTGGCTCAAACTTTTCTTGCATACGCACGGTCACACAAAGTTGTCGGAAAATCCGATCGTTCTAAACGCAGTGAAGTAAAACGCGTACGTCGGGACTATAAACGGGGCAGTGGCCAATAGCTTTCATCTCTTTATTTATTCTGAGCATGCGTGGCACTTTGTCCGTCGGATTTGTGTACACACGATCAGAAATTCCGACAACGGATTTTGTTGTCGGAAAATGTTATATCCTGCTCTCAAACTTTGTGTGTCGGAAAATCCGATGGAAAATGTCCGATGGAGTCCACACACGGTCGGAATTTCCGACAACACGCTCCGATCGGACATTTTCCATCGGAAAATCCGACCGTGTGTACGGGGCATAAGGGTTCAATTACATTTGCAGTTTGGGGGGTGGTGAAACCCCAAAGTTAAAACATGTGAATGAGGCCGCTCTGCAAGTGCCCTGCAACTTTGTGCAGTACAGCAAACGGGGTTAAAGCAGACAGCATTGTGTTATTTTCTCACCACCTGCTTTAACCCTTTAGACCTTGTAGAAGCATACAGTTGCGGAATGCTTGCAAAGTGGCCCTATTTAGTTAAATGGGTCGCGATTGGCAGGCGGTAGCACCCACCAAAAGCAAGTTGTTTTTTTTTTGGGGGGGTTTTTTTGTTTTTTTTTTTAATTTCTGCTGCAGCATGTGCACATCTTTGGCTGCTGCCTCAGCAGCTAAAGGGGGTAGGGATTGGGGGCAGTAAAACTGCGATTCTTCTGCTGTGAACAAGCCCTAAGGGTGCTGCTGCCGAATGCAACTGAAGGCTCATTCCGCTCCTCTGAAAGTGATCCGTGTGTGTTTGACAGGTGGTGAGGAGGCGATATGTTGCCTCCTCACCACCTTATTTAAACCCATAATTGCTGTGCAATGCATGTGATTGTGACACAATAGTACGGAAATTAGACGTTTAAATCAGGTGTGAGGAGGTGACACTTCTCCCATGTTGTTCAGGTAGAATTCCACCTCTTTAAGGAATAACAGGAACTGCAAAGGAGAGCCTGATACAAAAAGACAGGACAATCTGCATGGGAAGGCCCAAGAATTATTGTAACCCAATAGCCCACAAGGCCATAGAGTGACTCCTGAGACCACTAAACTCAAGGGTTTGATCCCACTCAACCCACGTGACAAATGGTAGGGTGCCAAGGAGGCACCCCCAGAAGGATAGGATTGAATAAATGTTAGATCTCATCCGCAGACTGGTGAGATAGGAATCCAGAAAAAACACTGAGGATAAACTGAGGCATTCAAGGTGATGCTAGTGTCTACAGAAGCCCACCTAACACAAACTACAGCCATAGTAATAGGAAGCTCCTGATATCCCCAGGTCCAGCAACGCATCAATAGACGCATCAATAGCTGTGGAGTAAAAATCCAGGCAGTAACACTAAAGCCTTGTACACATGATCAGATGTTCCGCAGACAAAACGTCAGACTTTAGTCCAAAGGGCGTTGGCCAGGAACTTGTCTTGCATACAAACGGCAATGAATTGTCGGCCAACAAACACGAACGTAGTGACGTACTAGACATACTACGAGCTGATAAGGAGGAAGTTCAATTGTCATGCGCCTCCCTTTGGGCTCCTTCTGCTAATTTTGTGTTAGTAGAAGTTTGGTGACTGTTGATTCACGCTTCTCAGTTCGTGCTTGTCAGTTCGTCGACCTGCCATGTTGCGGAATCGGAGGAGAGAATGTTCTATTATTGGCCTTGGAGTTGTTGCTTTGACCCAAGTCCAGTCCAGGAACAGGAGGAGTTCTTGGACCAAAAATTGGTTGCTTAATCGTGAACAATTCTGTTATATGCCATGGCTGCGGGAGCTCCAGGAGGATAATCCTGATGATTTTAGGAATTATCTCCAGATGACGGACCCCTGCTTTCACCAACTCTTGGCATTGTTGACCCCCTATATTAAAAAGCACGATACATGCATGAGGCTTGCCATTACTCCAGAGCAAAGGCTCATAGCCACCTTTCGGTACTTGGCGACGGGGAGAAGTCTCCAGGACCTCAGGTTTACCACTGGGATCTCCACCCAGGCTCTGGGACTCATTATTCCAGAGACCTGTTCAGCCATTATTCAAATGCTGCAGAAGGACTATATTCGGGTAAGTTTTTTACTTTCACATCACATAATGTTTGCTAATGTATTGTATTAATTTCTTGATTCCATAATTAGCAATATTGTAATATGGTATGAATGTCCTCTTTGTCCTAATGCATGCTGTAATCTTGTCCTGCTCCTTTTTTGGCCTATATGCATATTTTCTTTCATTAACCTCCCCAGCATGCTATCCTGGGCCCATACCCACCTAGCCTAGTAACTTACCAATGTTTATTGTCAGCTACAATTTTGGACTTGCCCTAAAATGTGTCCAAATGTTAATGTTGTCCTCAAATTCATGCAGAGTGAAATAAGCCATTTTTTGGTGGCCCAAACTCATTTGGAGCCCCCCCCCCCAATGCAAAGTCACCAGATACAAATACTCTATCTGCTGACTTTGCAAAACCCATACGCACTATTCCTCTTTTGTGGTCATATTTCTTGATGAATTCACCAAAGCATGTAGTGCAAGGGCCTGCCTGGCTACCTTCAAATTGTAACGTAGAATTGTTTTGTCTCCTATTATCTTGATAGGTAATTTAATGAATGGTAAAATGTGCTTCAATTTGGACAGTGTGTATCCATATTTTTAGATTACGACATTTCTTGTGAGAAAGAAAGTGGGGATAGGGGGCGCTAGAGTGGTTGGCTAGTAGGTAACTAGACCAATCAGTGAGTGAAAAATTCTAAAATAGTCGTATATAACACAGATAAGTGCAAATAACAAAATAGACCAGCTAGACATGAGTATCCAAACTGATAAAGTCCATCCATATAAGAGTTGGGTGAATCAGTGAAAAATCATTGTTAGAAATCCACAAAAACAGCAGAAAAAATGAATCTTCCAAATATAGTGATGTCTTCCGACAGATAGTCCTCCACCATACGTTTAGCAATTCAACACCCAATGTGAATGTATAAGTGATCTGCTTACCAGGTCTATTTGACCTCTTTCCTAAAAAAGATAGTCAAATAGTGCTTATGCAGGATTGTGCCTGCTCACATATGTAGGACTGGTGGTTGTGGGAACCTTCCTCCTCATGGGTAAATAATAAAAGTGGCTGTCACGGAACGCCCCACACTCCGCTTGAGTGCTTCCGTCATATACCGCTTCCTAAGTTCTGGAACACGAGTCCAATGGATCTGGCTATAGGAACCCCAAGAACTAGACAACACCAGTCTTGGAGTACATCAGAACTACCTTTATTTTGAGATCTCACAGACCTTTATACAGCAGGGATGACTCAAAGCTAACCTAATTAACATGACCTAATTTACTACAAAATGTACCCAGACCAGATGACAGTCTTGTGGGCACCGAGCTTCACACATTAATACAATTAACAATACAAACAACAATCTCCCCCCCTCCTCAGCCTAGACCATTCGTCTATTAGCCAGGGCTGGTGGCTAATGTGATCAGCTCTCTCAATTAACATAAACACATGTTGATAACACCAGCATCTCCTCACAGGATGTGTCCCAGCAGAATGAATCAGTCTTATCAGCAGGGGGCTGCTGGAGGAATCCCCCCTCCCTCTTCAGGGACACAAATATACAGTAAGGAGTCCCCATACAATATATACATGACTGAGTCCGATTAATACAGTTCAGACTGGATTTCTCATTCACCTCAAATGCTAGGGCCCATAATCGGTGGGCAACAGGCTTGCACACAGTCCTCTCCAACAGCCTCCGCTCTGGCCATGCCCGTGACATTTCTCCCCTTTCGGCAGGAAACTAACACAGGAGGAGACCCCAGACGGGTTGACTCCGAAGTTAGTCCACAGCTCCAGTCCTCTACTGCCTGTACCCACACAGTACTCCAAACAAATCATCCCAAACAGTGCATTACTCACCCAGCCATCCTCTGCCTCTCTCAGAGAACATATCTGCCGCTGGGGAGAGGCCCGGACTGGCCCTTCTCCCTGGAATCCTTTCTGCCGCTGGAGAGAAGACAGGGGGACTGGGCTCACTCCATCCTGCTGTTGGGGATCTGGGCCGACTGCCCAGCATCCCTGGGGTATACAGGTGGGGACTGAAGCCCCATCAACCGACACCAGATCAAGCTGCAGTTGTGAGGTGATGACTGCATTCTCTCCTTGGATCCTGATCTGCAGCTCGCGATAGACTGCAACCTCCTCACCTTGGGCCTCCACAATTGCTGCAGGTGTGGGGCAGAGGTCTTGGACCCTCTGTCCGGTTGCCAGCACTTCTGCTGGGGGTTTGCCAGGTGGTTCCTCCTCTACAGAAACGTCTATTAAATTCCCAGTCTCTGGAATTGGTAAAAGTGTGGGACAGAGGTCTTGGACCCTCTGTTCAGTTACCAGATCTTCAGCTGGAGAAGTTTGTTTTAACTCCATAGATGCTGCTGGCAGAAAATCACATGTCCCTGTCATTGTTGTGGGAGAAAGGCTGACTACCTCTTCTCTCAGGAAGGCTGAAGCCACTGTTGGTGCTGGGCAGAACACAGTGAACTTTGGCCCTGATAGCAGCTCTTCTGCTGGAGGCTCATCAGGTTGTTCTTCCTCAGCAGAAAAGTCTATTAAATCCTCTACCTCTATAACTGGTGTCTGTGGATAGAGGTTCACCATCTCCTGTCCGTGGAACTCAGAAGATGCCATCAGTGCTGGGCAGAGGTTAGCAGAGCTCTGCCCTGTTGTCAGCACTTCAGTTTTGGGGATGGCAATCTCCAGATTTTCCACTGCAGATTCTCTGGCATGCTGCTGGACAGGCACATTCCTCCATCCAAGATCATCCCATGCAGAAACAGGATCATCAAGGTCAGTCAGCACTTGCTGCATCCGCCATAAGACCTCCGCCTCCATAGCTGTGGGGGCAGGTTGGCAAACCACACTATCGCTCTGCCACATTGCCGACTCTTCAGCCAGGATTTCAGGGTTGTCAGCTGGTATTTCCTGATAGTCCCAGGCAAAGGGAGCCCAGCCCTGGCACTGAGCAATGTCTAGCAGCCGTCTGTAGGCGATCTCTAGCTCCCATTCCTGAACGGCCAGAAACTCCAAATCTTCCTGTGCCCAGTGCACTTCCGAAATGTTCAGTAGCCCTTCTCTGAAATCCATGATTTCGTCCACCCGCCGCTCCAAATCACTCCCAAAGTTAGGGTCCCCTGTCAGCTTCACAAACAACAGTCCCAAGCCGCCGTAGCTTAAGCCTTCCGTTGGGCTGTCATCCGCTATCCAGGGACATGCTTGGGATACATGCCACCGGAGGGCTCTGTAGCTCTCATCCAGCTTCATCTCTGCCCAGACCAGCCTGCTTAATTCAGCTGCCTGCTTCTTGTGTGGTTTTTCTCCCAAAAACCGCACCCGCAGTCCGTACTGCGACCAGTACCTTTCCTCGATGGAGGGGAGAACTTTTCCCTGGTGTCGCTGCTCACGGGCTAGCGCTTCCTTCCAGAGTTTGCAGCGAATAGAATCACACCATCCCAGCAGGACCTGCTCCGATACTGGTCCTCTGTACTGTATCTGCATCTCTCGCAACCTCCTTCTGAATTCCTCATCCATGGCGGCTGGTATCTGTACCTCTCCTCTTCTGCTATCTGGGCCTTGGATCCAGATGGAAGTTTGGATGTCCCAGACTTCAGGAAGCTATCCCACTGCTGCCACCAATGTCACGGAACGCCCCACACTCCGCTTGAGTGCTTCCGTCATATACCGCTTCCTAAGTTCTGGAACACGAGTCCAATGGATCTGGCTATAGGAACCCCAAGAACTAGACAACACCAGTCTTGGAGTACATCAGAACTACCTTTATTTTGAGATCTCACAGACCTTTATACAGCAGGGATGACTCAAAGCTAACCTAATTAACATGACCTAATTTACTACAAAATGCCGTGACAGTGGCCAAATGGCTCCTTACATTTTAAAAGTGCCTATCCCGGCACTGGAGCTGCTGGCTTCTCATAGAGAGTGGTAGATGGAGTCACCTCTGCGTCCACCTCCACACGCCTATGTTTTTGGTACACGGAGGTGGACGCAGAGGTGACTCCATCTACCACTCTCTGAGAAGCCAGCAGCCCCAGTGCCGGGATAGGCACTTTTAAATGTAAGGAGCCATTTGGCCACTTTTATTATTTGTTTTTATTCAATAAATGGTATCATACTATGGAAGTTTTCTGCTCTCTCTATATATCCTGCCTGTACCCATGAGGAGGAAGGTTCCCACCACCACCAGTTCTACATATGTGAGCAGGCACAATCCTGCACAAGCACTATTTGACTATCTTTTTTATGAAAGAGGTCAAATAGATCTGGTAAGCAGATCACTTATACATTCACATTGGGTCTTGAATTGCTAAATGTATGGTGGAGGGTTATCTGTCGGAAGACATCACTATATTTGGAAGATTCGTTTTTTCTGCTGTTTTTGTGGTTTTCTAACAATGGTTTTTCACTTATTCACCTAACTCTTATATGGATGGACTTTATCAGTTTGGATACTCATGTCTAGCTGGTCTATTTGTTATTTGCACTCATCTGTGTTATACGACTGTATTTTAGAATTTTTCACTCACTGATTGGTCTAGTTACCTACTAGCCAACCACTCTAACGCCCCCTATCCCCACTTTCTTTCTCACATTGTAAGGAGTATATCACTTCTTTTAGGGGTGCAGCAGTTTTTTACTTTTTATTAATTTTAGTTTTTGTATAGTTTGGCGCGGAGTTTCATTTATATTCATACTATATGACACTTCTTACCTGTCCACTGGACTGGCAGTAGTGTAAGTAAGGAGGGGCTGGCCAACGTCTCACACATTATTTATGCAAACAGCTCTCATGGAAGTGGAGAGGATTACCTGGCCACCAGAGGGAGTGAGGAATCAGACAAGTTAACCTTACACTTTTGTCACTAAATACTCCTTTAAGTTTTATACTGATGTTGGCCAAGAATGTTTGTGTCAAATCTGCTTGGAACGTTATGTGCAAAAGTAGTAATTTATTTTTCCATTTTTTTACTCCACAGTTTTCTTCCAACCCACAGCAATGGCAGGACGTTGTAGCCCAGTTCCAGCATCAGTGGGATTTTCCCAACTGTGGTGGTGCTATTGATGGAAAACATATGCGGATTGTCCCACCACCCAACTCGGCTCATATTATTTCAACTACAATGGCTTTTGCAGCATTGTCCTGCTAGCTGTAGTCTCTGCCACATATGAGTTCTTGTTTCTGGATGTTAGGAAGAATGCCTGCAACTCTGATGGAGGAGTCATTATGCAGACAGAGTTCTACAAGCGGCCTTTTGTTTTTGAGGCAGATAAGGCCTTTTTTTCTGGGGGAACACCTTATAAAGCCATTTCCTATGAGGAACCTCACCCCAGAGCAGAGAATCTACAATTACAGGATCTCTTGCGCCAAAAGGGTGGTTGAAAACGCTTTTGGCATCCTCTTCAGTCATTTCAGGCTGTTTTTAACACCAATTAACCTGACACTAAATAAACCATGTGGTATTGTGCTGCTGCATCTTCCATAATTTTTTATGGAGGAATGCTAGCAGCTACCTTGCCTCAGTGCCAACTGATGCGGACCCTGCAGTGTCAGGCCCAGCTGTAGAGGCTGCAACTCGTCCGTCTGTGGGCATGATGACCGCTCTAGAAACTGGCCGTGCTGGATTGCCCTCCCAAGAGGCCAGAGATATCTGACAAAAATACCTGGATAATTTTGTGGGTAGAGGAGCAGTGGCTTGGCAGCAATTTGGAGCTGATTATGCATAATCTTATTTTAAGATCATAAACTCATATTTCATTTGAACTACTGTTGTCTGTGTTTCTTATCTGTCTAATGTGTTCACAAATGGGCTTTATTTTGGCCACTTTCTCCAATAGTGCAAATGTACTTTATTTGCTACATGAGGTGACAATCTCTTCTTCAGCTAACTATTATGGTGTGCTATGGGTCTGCTACGCACACACAATGTTTTTGTTCTTAATGGATCTAATGCATGAAGTTCAAAAACATTATGCCTTTTCAACTCCCTTAATTTTTGTTAGGCCCAAAAATTTGCAGAGTTGATCACATTTAAGAGAACATTGTCACTGTAACTACAACTTAACTAGTATAGGTGTGCGCAGCCTGTTGCATTAGGGTGTGCACCCGAAAGCTCAAGCACACATACGTGCGTATATGTATGTATGTATGTATGTATGTATGTGTATATATAGTCAAAAGTATTGGAACACCTGCCTTTACACACACATGAACTTTAATGGCATCCCAGTCTTAGTCCGTAGGGTTCAATATTGTGTTGGCCCACCCTTTGCAGCTATAACAGCTTCAACTCTTCTGGGAAGGCTGTCCACAAGGTTTAGGAGTGTGTCTATGGGAATGTTTGACTATTCTTCCAGAAGAGCATCTGTGAGGTCAGGCACTGATGTTGGACAAGAAGGCCTGGCTCGCAGTCTCCAATCGAATTCATGCCAAAGGTGTTCTATCGGGTTGAGGTCAGGACTCTGTGCAGGCCAGTCAAGCTTCTCCATGTCTTTATGGACCTTGCTTTGTGCACTGGTCCAAATCATTTGGTGGAGGGGGGGATTATGATGTGGAGGGGGGATTATGGTGTGGGGTTGTTTGATGGAGGGGGGATTATGGTGTGGGGTTGTTTTTCAGGGGTTGGGCTTGGCCCCTTAATTCCAGTAAACTGAACTCCTAAGGCGTCAGCATACCAAGACATTTTGGACAATTTCATGTTCCCAACTTTTTGGGAACAGTTTGGGGATGGACCCTTCCTGTTCCAACATGACTGCCCACCAGTACAGAAAGCAGGGTCCATAAAGAAATGGACTTAGCAGGGGTGGTGGGAAATTAACTTCAAGTGTAATAATTCACATTATAACCGTAACTAAAACATATACAATTAAGTGTAACACTGTAAAAAATAAAAATTCCAAAGTGCTATAATGGTGTGAACCTCCCAACTAAAAATTTGTTGCACTTGAAGGTAATTTGTATTGCATTTATCTGTAGAGGGGTTTCCACCATCCCTGCTAAGGCAGCACTGATAGGCAGCACTGATGGGAACTAATAGGCTGCACTGATTGGCAGCACTAATTGGCAGCGTTGATGGGCATTAATTGGTAGCACTGATGTGCACTGATAGGTGGCACTGATAGGCAGCACTGATAGGCGCTGTTAGGTGGCACTGATGGGCGGCACTGATGGTCAGCACTGATTGGCACTGATAGGCAGCATTGGTTGGCAAGGATTTACAACATTGGTTGGCACTGATAGGCAGCACTGACTGGCACTGGTTGGCACTGATAGGCAACACTGGTTGGCACTGATAAGCAGCACTGGCACGGATAGGCAGTACTGGTTGGCACTGATAGGCAGCATTGGGTGGCACAGATAGGGAAGAGGGGGAGTTTCACATTCAGAAGATCGTGAGAATTTCCAGAGCTGTTCAGTGTATGAAACTGTCAGATAATGACACTGCATGCAGGGAGAGAGACCAGCTGTTAAAAGTCAGTGGTGATGTTGGTGGTGGGCAGGACTGAACAGTTACCAAACACCAGCCAATACGATGGGTCTGGGCAGGCCGCTACATTTCTCTGGCCCCGCCCCCTCTCTGAAGCAGCCCAATCATTGGCTGGTGTTGGCGTTTGGTCCCGTCCACCCCCGACATCGGGGCTGAGTTGTGATGATTGTGAGACCAAACGCTATAAACACCAGCCAATGTTTGCGCTGCTTCAGAGAGGGGGCGGGGCCACATAAATGTAGCAGCCTGCCCAGACCCCATCCCATTGGCTGGTGTTTGATGGCCGTTCGGTCCCGCCCACCCCCGACATTTTGACAGCTGGTGTCTCTCCCTGCATGCAGTGTCATTATCTGACAGTTTCATACACTGAACAGCTCTGGCAATTCTCACGATCTGTTTCACAGGCAGCGCGGGCCACACACTCTCTTGGATGCAGCATTTTGGGGCAAATCTCTGGAGACAGCATGGGGTGATTAGGGTGTGCCAGGCACACCTTGTGTGCACGCCTATGTTAACTAGTACACTGGTATTGAGCATTGAAATAAGCCACATATTGTTTAGTAAAAAAACATTTTACTCAAAGGACATTCACAGCTTGGTGTATAACATGTATGTTTACAATAATTTTGCCTTTTTTGTGGCTAAACAGGCATGTTAGAAAACATAAGATACACATCCCCAACTCAGGAACTTTCAAAGTTCGACTTTGGAAAAGTGAAGGTCAAATGAGACATTACTATCCCAAGACTGTGGATGTTGCCTTCCTCAGATAGGGTGATCTCACCCCTCTAAAAGCCAAAATTTGAAGCCACGTACACGTAGAGGTATAACTATTAAGTGTCCCTTATGATCCCCTGACAAAAATGTGTGTAGTTCCAAACATGTTAGTTTCTAAACCCCCAAAACACACAGTGTGGCAACATGTGCTATCTCCCATCACGGGGTATCAATGAATGTGTTTCGGGGGTAAAACCCCTTCCTCTGACCTACTTTAGTGATGAAGGGTTTGCACCCCCAAAATGCGTCCATTGCTAATATGTGCTATCTCCCATCACGGTGTATCAATGGACGCGTTTTGGGGGTGCAACCCCTTCCTCATAACTAAATAACTAAAGTAGGTCACCCCCGAAACACGACCATTGATACCCCATGATGGGAGCTAGCACATGTTGAAACACTGTGTGTTTTGGGGCTTTATTAAACTAGATGTAGGGAAAGACACACATTTTAGGCATGGGATCATGAGGGAAATAAGAATTTTAAGGCACAATTTGTGGGCATGTTCAATTTTTGGTTTTGCTGTTGATTTTGGCACAGGTGATGTTGTCATTTTCTAGGTTAGTAATTCACAGTCATTTTTATACTGCGAATAATGCATAAAACAGGACCTGGTGGTGCACCTAGAGAAGTGGAGTAACACTGACCTCAGACACTAAAGCCTAGGTTCATATTGGAGCGATTTGTCATGCGATTTGAGGGATCAAATCGCATGACAAGTCGCAGTCTATTGGAAGCAATGGCACTGTTCCAATCGGTGCAACACCGATTTTGCAAAAGTAGTTCCTGCACTACTTTTGCCGATTTCAGGTGCGACTTCAATAGGCATCTGTGCATGAAGCCACACAAATGTCTATCAAGTAGCACCTGAAATCGCGTTGACCTTGCTACTTACTTACTTCAAGTGAAGTAGCATCAATGTGAACCAGGGCTTAAAAGTCCTAAAAACATGTAAATATGAAAAGTGCAAACAGGGGCCAAGTTGAAGAAACTTCAGCCCAGGCCAGATGAACTTAAAATTTAGTAAGCATGTCTACATAATCACGTATTCTTCTCTGTAAAGCAGTAGCAGCCTCCTTTATTTGCTCAAGATCATTCAAACACTGCATCATATCTGCACTCGTTCGGCCAATTGTGCATCTTGGAAGTTTGTGACTTTATAAGAAGAGAAAAAAGTATTAAGGGAACGATGGTCAAATGGCTGAGGCCCTACATAGTGATTTATGGTCAAGTTACTAGTCAATTTCTGGAAATACTTACCTACCCAGTCTATTGTTGCTTGCAACCTGCTTGCCCTTCAGACACCTACACTACTAGGAATGTACACACTGCAACTACTCTGTAATCTTGGCCTTGGTGCCTGGGTCTCCAAAACTCGGGTACCTAACAACACTGCCAGCTCCTTCCACCTCTTCCTTCTCCATGCTAATGTTAAGGCACTACATACTTTGAAATGTGTGGAGTGGGTGTTTGATTTGGACATCTAAACATTTGACATGTGAAGCCAGATTCAAAGAATACTTACTTGCACAAACAACAGGCTCACGAATAGTTTCTTCCATTCTGGGTCTCTTTGGCCCTCTGTTTGACTTGCGTCAGGGGATGTTACGTCAACAAGTGCAAGGTCTTTGCTGGGTCCAGGTGTCAGATCCCAAGCCTCAAAAACAACATCCTGGTTGAGCTGACCACACTCACTTTCCTCGAAAAAAAAAAAAAAATACACCATTCATTAAGCCACCCCAAGTCACATCTGTTTCTCTAGCATCCATTTTGCTGCATTAGTTGACCAACCTTGCACTTGATCTGATGAAAATGTTTGCTCCTGACTAGTGGACTCCACCATGCACAGTTTTTCTTTCAGTGAAAAATGCATCGAAAAGGGAAGGTGATGTAATTTTACAGAGGAAGAACACTGGACAAGTGCCAACATTGAAAAACTCCTGCACTTGCCCCCCACCCTGTCTCCTATGGGATAGGGGATATGTGATGATCATTCTAGCAGGACTATGTGACTGTGATCCCCAGGGCATCTCCTCTACCCATGTCTACACTGACAAGGCTGCATTAATGGGCACTGATGAGCCAGATAGCAACCAGAAAGTGTTCTTTGCCCCTTAAGTTCCGGCTTAAGCCCATGGCCTTTGGCCCGCCTAGAATTGGTGGCTAAATGAGTGGGTTTGAAGTTGTCACTTACGTTTTTGGGGGGAAGATAGCCTTGCCTCCCCAGATGGGGCCGAGCAAGGGTAGCCTTCCTTCGTCCCCTCTGGTGGCTTGTCTGTAGCCTCATTTTTTGTGCCTCCCTGTTGAAAGAAGAGAAAAAAAATTGTTTAAAAAATAAATACATGTCAAAACTTATAAAAAATTTAAAAATGTTCATATCTGCTTTAGATTTAACTTCATCTTTAAAATATAAATTCAGACAAAGATTAGAGAAAACATTATCTCGATTTATCAAGACCTACTGTCAGGTCATCTGGGACCAGGTGACAGATGCACCCCGTTGGGGTCAGAAGTGCACCGCTAAGGTAGTGGACCCTAGGACTGACTGCTGCGGATTGAACCCTGGGAGGTTCAGGAAGCGGGTCTACTAGATCACTAACACAGATTCCAGTGGGAGCTAGAGCATAGATTCCCCAGGGCACGGAGTCTAAGAGCCAGCAGGTGTTCACCAGAGCATCTAGTGGTGAGGATGGACTGCGCTGCAGTCTGGCTCCATTTAACGCCCCCCAGGGTCTCACAGCTCACGCTCACAGTAGACTACAGGAGGAAGGAAGCAGCAGGCTGGAACAACAAGGATAGTAAAGGGATAAGCCAAAGGTCAGGGCAACTAGCAGACAAGGACAACAGAGTACACGCCAAAGGTTCAGGGTCACAGGCAAACAGGGATAGTCGGGGACACACCAAAAGGTCAGGGTAATGAGCAGACAGGAATAATCGAGAACACGCCAAGATTGGTAACAGAGACAAACGTAGAGCACACGGCAAGCAGGAAACAGGAAGCCAAACACACAATGGTTGATCAGCAAGGTTGGCTTGCATTGCCCAGGTTAATATAGTGTTCCTAATTAGAGACCAGGGTGGAGCTATGCTGAGGGAAGATTATTTAAACAGTCAGATGAGGGTGGCTGGCCTCTAAAGGTGAACACAGAAGGAAAGGTGAGCTGACAGACACACATTACTGCATAACCATGACACCTACTTGGAGAAAGCACATGTACAGACAGCTAATTTACACATATACATATTGGTTAGATACAAATATTGCTTACTTTTTTTGAATATGTGATGAATGGACTCCATCTGGTCCTCCTCGTGGTGCTTTAGATCAGACCATCGCTTTCTGATTTGGTCCTTCGTTCGTTGCACCGAACATTCTCCCTGCAAAATGGCGATGACCTTCTCCAAAATGAGATCCTTTCAGCTGTTGGGCCTTTCGTAGTTGCGCAGCTTGCAGTCGTAGTCATGCTTCTCAAGGATGCGCACCATCTCCACCATCTCACCCTTGCTCATGGGGGTGGCTTTGTGCCTCCTATAAGCTCCACCACCGCAGGGCTGCATAAAATTTGCAGAATCCGCCATGTTGTCCCCCCTGAATGTTCCTCCGCATGTGTCACATGCAGAAGAGAGCTGGTCACGCCCCAGCGTCATAAAGCGCAGAGAGCAGAGTTTCACGCATGCGCAGTGTATATAAAGCCATAACGCACGGTCGATGTAACGGCCGTAGGAACGATCTGGGAGTGAAGGACAAACGATCGCCATCACATGAAAGGAGCCAGAAAACAAAAGTACAAATGGAAATTGGGGTATAGGTGGTTAGTGGCCTATACTGCTTAGATTGAGGCCTATATTGGGACCAGTTTATGAGTTATGGCAGACATTACGTTTTATCTTGTGTTCTGTCTTGCAGGCATCTGATCATTTATCATGGTTGATAAATCGCCAGATTTTTTGCCACGCTTCATTGACCTGTACCAGGAGCTGCCCTGTCTGTGGAAGGTAAGGTAAGTCAAAAAAAATCTTGAGAAAGGCAGCATTGGAAAAACTCCTCAAGTTGGTCAAACCACTGCAACCCAGATAGCTCAAGAAGGTCCAAGACTCACAGAGATCTGGAGCATCAGCTGATGATATCTATGTCCCCAGGCTGTGGTATCACCACAGCCTGCGGTTTTTGACTGACCAGACCGAACCCAGGCCATCGCTCTCAACACTCCCTTCCACATCGGCTGAGGCCAGCTCCTGAGGTCCACCCTGGTCCTTCTATAAAGGATGAAGATGTGGAAAAGCCCAGCTTGACCCGGGTATAGCATTGTTGAACATATTTGTATCCAAAAATATAATGATGATAACTAGACGTTATTGTTCAAATATTTCTGCCTTAACAAAGTGGTTTCCATATCAATAGAAAGTAGTGGCCAAAAATGATTTGTACAAGAATGAAAAATGCTTGGGTCAGAATAATAGACTTTTCCATTTGTCTACATTCAATTTGCAACAGTCAGGAGAAATCACACACAAAATTGTGTGTGATTGATGACCAAAAACAAAAACCAAAACTAATTATGTCCTATTTTCATCCACAGGTAAGTGTCAGGTGGAGCCCGTGGCCAGCAGCCACACGGAGTCCCAGATCCCTCCCCTATGCCCTCCTGCTAAAAAGGCTAGGAATAGCAGGAACCTGGACGAGGCCACAGCTGCCTTCCTCAGGCAGGCCACTAGTGCCATCAGGACGGACCCAGATGCAGCTGAGGCATTTGAGTGTCTGACGGCAAATAAGTTTAGGGAGATAGATGTGTATCAAAGGAGAATATGTGAGGAAGTCATGCTGTAGCTCATCAACGGGGGGGGGGGGGGGGGGGTGCAAATTACATCAAAAACCCACATTTCTGATTTTGATGCCCCACCTCCACAGCCACCCCACCCACCACAGCAAAGCTCTATTTTGAGTCCATTTAAGGTTCCTATCTTAACTTCTTAACTGAAGCCCTGATGAAGGGGGAAGGGGAGTTTTTTCTAATCACTGAAACACGTTGACTGTTTTTTTTTTTTTGTTTTTTTTTTTTTTAGAATAAACTAAAAAATTAATTTGGACTCCTATCGGTTTAGAGTGAGGAATAGTGAATAATGGTCCCAGAATTATTCTTCTCACTCCAGCTTGCATGGCAATATGTTACATGTAGAGCAATTACTGTTTGCGCACATAGGCAACCCCAACTCTTATGTTCACGTTCATATGTGCATGTGCAGGGACTCAAACAGGTTCTTGGATAGACCTTTAATTTTTTTATTTTCACCTAACTTCACTGCAATTACATAGTGGACCAATTGTTCCCTATGTGATAGCATATTTATAGCACAGATTGTGCTCCATTAACTTCTTCCCTGGCCACAGTGGCGGAACAAGTGAAGCTTGATACTACAAGTGACATAATTCACATTGCTTCTGGGCTCTTAATTACTAAGGTCCCATGCACACTGGGCTTAGAAAAACGCCAGTTCCCTTGGCAGAAAAAAATGCTCATATAGAGCATTTTTGTACATAGTTTTGGAGAGTTTATCATTTTTTCTGCCAGAAATCTCCAATCAAAAACGCAAACCAGAAGGTTTTTTTTGTTCCTGCCTCTAAACGCTGAGCTCAAATATGCCTCTAATTGTTCTTATGTGCATGGACACATAGGATAACACTGAGCTGCTTCTACAGGCAAAACACAAGAAGCAACAATTTTTAAGCCAGTGTGCATGGACCCTTAAGCTACATTCACACCTTGGTGTTTTGAATTGCGGTCAGATTTACCGTGATTCTATCCGCAATTTTAAAATGCTGAGGTGTGAATGACAAATCACAGAACGCACATTTGAGATGCCATTAATTTGAAGGGCACTTAAAATCGCAGTGTGGTTCTGCCGCAATTGTTGTGCTGCAATCAAGGCAACCCATATTAGGTGAAGCATATCGCCCATCAGTAGCTCCTGAACTTTTTTTGGGTGACAATTTTCACGAGTTGCAAGTTGCCATGATTGCAGCGTGATTTATCGCGCAACAATCGCGGTAGAACCGCACCACAATTTTAGGAGCCATTCAAATTAATGCCATCTCAAATGTGCATTCTGTAATTTGTCATTCACACCTCAACACTTTGAAAATTCAAGTTAGACTTACCGGTAACTTGTTTTCCAGGAGTCTTTCAGTACAGCACCTGAGAGAGTGGCTCCACCCACTAGGAAACAGGAAACACCAACTCTATAAATGGAGGAATGTAGAAATGTAGCGCTAAGAAATTAAACACAGTGAAAGTGAAACACTGACAACTCAAATAAGTAGCATTCTAAGTTCCATTAGTGAATCAATGAAAAACCAAAGGGGTCCAAAGGGGGGTCAATCCAAACAGAAGGCGAGATCCACACCAGCAGAATGGTTTTTCTCATATGGAAACAGACGGTAGGTAGAATGCATATAAGGTCCAAGCAGGCAAGACATCCAATGTAAGATAAGATAAAATACTCTTACCAGAAAACTATTTTATGTTATCTTACATTGGATGTCTTGCCTGCTTGGACCTTATATGCATTCTACCTACCATATGAGAACAACCATTCTGCTGGTGTGGATCTCGCCTTCCATTTGGATTGACCCCCCTTTGGACTTTTTTTTCATTGATTCACTAATGGGACTTAGAATGCTACTTTTTTGAGTTGTCAGTGTTTCACTTTCACTGTTTAATTTCTTAGCGCTACATTTCCACATTCCTCCATTTATGAATTTTTGTCACATTCGTATGTAGCAGCTGTTCACTCTCACTGGTTAGTGCAATAATTTTACCTACTTAACACCGACTCCACCCAATTTTGAATGGAGGCTTCTCCCAACAGCTCGATAGTTGTAGCAGAGTAACTCTGGCCCAAGCTGGAACACAATCAGAATATGGTTAGTCACAGTAAATATATAAACAAGAAAAGGGCGGGTCGTTGCTGTCCTGAAAGACTCCTGGAAAACAAGTTACCGGTAAGTCTGACTTGAATTTTCCCTAAACGTCTTTTAGGACAGCACCTGAGAGGATAATCGAGACTTACCTACTAGGGAGGGACAATAGCCTGCAGGACCTGATCACCAGTCAGCCAGTGACCTGAAGTTCCAGTCTGTAATGACGGATAAACGTTAGATAACTTGACCATGTAGCCGCCTTACAAATTTGATCTAGGGTGGCACCAGCTTTTTCTGTCCATGAAGTGGCCAGAGCTCTAGTAGAGTGTGCTTGAGACAAACCCATCTGGGAATAAGCTTCTGAAATAGCTGATTTTAGCCATCTATCAATCGACCCCTTTGATGCTTGGTGGCCGTTTCTGTTGCCAGAAAAAAAGAACAAATAAAGAGTCCGAAGACCTAAAGTCCCTTGTTACTTCTAAGTAATGTAATACAATTCTTCTTACATTTAAGTTATGGAATAAATTCTCCTTTTTTCCAGAAGGATTTGAACAAAAAGTTGGCAGGATGATTTCCTGCCACCTATTATGAACTGACACTACTTTTGGCAAAAATCCCGGATCTGTTTTAAGTACAATCCTGTCTGGGTAAATTAACAAAAAAGGTTCCTTTACTGATAGAGCGTGTAGTTCACTGATTCTTCTTGCGGACGTAACTGCAACTAAGAATACCGTTTTAAGAGTTAAATTTCTTAACCAGATTGTCTGTAACGGTTTAAAAGAATCTTTTGTAAAGGCTTGCAAAACTACTGACAGGTCCCATTTAGGAAAATGTTTAATAGGAGCTGTTTTGGACCTAGTAAGTGCCTTAAAGAATCTTGTAACCAAAAGGAACTGAAGAAATTGGTCTTTCTAGGTATACTCCCAGGGCAGCCACTTGCACTTTAATGCCGCGTACAGACGAACGGAATTTCCGACAACAAATGTTCGATGTGAGCTTGTTGTCAGAAATTCCGACCGTGTGTAGGCTCCATCAGACATTTGTTGTCGGAATTTCCGATCAACAAAATTTAAGAGCTGTTCTAAAATTTTCTCAAATTTTCCGACAACAAAATCCGTTGTCGTAAATTCTGATCATGTGCACACAATTCCGACGCACAAAATTCCACGCATGCTCGGAATCAAGCAGAAGAGCCGCACTGGCTATTGAACTTAATGTTTCTCGGCTCGTCATACGTGTTGTATGTCACCGCGTTCTTGACGTTCGGCATTTCCGACGTTTGTGCAACCGTGTGTATGCAAGACAAGTTTCAGCCAACATCCGTTGGAAATAAATCCATGGTTTGGTTTTCGGAAATTCCGATCGTCTGTATGTGGCATAAGAGTGCTAATCGCAAGACTTTTGTCCGCGTCATTTTGTAGAAATTCCAAAATCGACACAATGTCTTCTAAGGTTCAGTTTGACGAACGACACAAAAAGTTGTAGACTCTCCAAACTTTAGCGTAAATATCTCTAGATTTCTTTCTACTGGCGAGTAAAGTGGATACTAGAGGCTCTGACATTACTTTGTTCCTTAACAACTGTTCCTCAGATACCAGGCGGTGAGACTTAATCTGGCTATATCCAGATGGTATACTGGGCCTTGAAGTAGTAAGTCCTGTCTGAGAAGAAGCTGTCAGAATGGTTTGACTGTCATTTGTAGAATGGAGGAAAATGGAGTGATCAAAAGTATTGACACTTTTTCCTTTTGTATTTTCCTCAATACCAGTGGAATTAGCTGAAGGGGGGGCAATGCATTGCCCAGATAAAAGTTCCAGGGATGTGCTAAGGCATCTATCCCTAGTGAGCCGCTGTCTTGTTGCAGAGAAAAGAACTGAGGGAGCTGAGCGTTTTCTTTTGACGCAAACAAGTCCACTTGTGGACTCCCCCACATCCTGGTGATCAATGAAAATATTTCCGGATTCAAGCTCCATTCTGCTTCCTGAATTTTTGCCTGCTCAAGAACTGTTACTTTGTTTAGCGTGCCTTTGAGATGCACTGCTGACAGGGAGAGTAAATGCTTCTCTGCCCACTCCAGGATTTCTGATGACAGCAATAGAAGAGCCTTGCTCCATGTGCCCCCCCAGTTGTTCAGGTATGCCACGGTAGTGGCATTGTCTGATAGAATCTGCACATGGGACCCCTGGAGGTTTGGAGAGAAGGCAGCCAATGCTAGGATGACTGCTTTTAACTCCCTCCAGTTTTAGGACTTTCCTGCTTCGGATCGGGACCAACTGTGCTATATTTTGATCCCAGTGGGCCCCCCATCCCCAACTGCTGGCGTTTGTCATAACTCTATTTTCTGTCGGAAAAGACCATAGTAAGCCCTTTGACAACTGACTGACTTCTCCAAAGGGTCCTCATGACCCTGGTGGGGAGTTTTACTATTGTGTCTAAGGTTTCTGGACTGTGATCCCAAACCTTTAAGAGAAAACTCTGGAGGGGCCTGAAATTGAGCCTCGCTCATTGAATGGCCGGCATTGTTGAATATAAAGTTCCCAGGGCTGACATAATCTTTCTGATTGATATCTCCTGGTTTGTTTGTAGCCGGGCTACTACACTCATGACTTTGTTTTTCTTCTCTTCTGGAAGAAAAAAACCTTTGTTCTACAGAATCTATTTGATAACCTAGAAACTGAACTTTCTGAGCTGGATTGAAATTTGATTTCTGAAAGTTCACAATCCAGCCCAAGGCTTCCAAATGATTGCAGGACTTGGGCAGGTCTACCTGCAATTTTTCTCTGGAAGGGGCAAAGAAGAGGAGGTCGACCAGATAAGGGATTACTGCAATTCCTTGCAGACGGAGAAGAGCAAGAGCTTCCGCCATTATTTTTGTAAATATTCGTGGGGCGGATGAAAGACCAAAAGGGAGGGCCTTGAAGATGCAGCACCTCCTTCCTCATATTTTTTGCCAGCCTGAGGTACTTTTGAGACTGAGGGGCTATAGGCACATGCAGGTAAGTCAATTGATGCTATGAAGCATCCCATGACTAAGAGATTTCTGACCGAAAAAATGGAATCCATGCGGAATCTCCTATATCGGACTGACCTGTTTAAAAGTTTTAAGTTGAGAATGAGACGAAAGCTTCCTGACGGTTTATCAGGAAAATATGAGTATAGAAACCCAGATATCATTCCTCTGGAGATACCTGAATCACAACTCCCTGTTGCATCAGATCCCCTAACAGGTTCTTCATGGCTAGGGCCTTTGTTGTGTCCCTTGGCAGGTTTGTTACAAAGTATCTTTCTGGAGGAAGGTCTGAAAGCTCTATTATGTATCCCTGGGCCAGCATGTCTAGAATAAATGGGTTTTCTGTCATGCTTGCCCAGTGAGGAAGGAATTTCTGAAGCTTTCCACTGGCAATGACAAGTCATTGCGATTTATTTGTTGGCGCAGGAGGATGGAAAAGGACATTCTCTCTGTCTTTGCCCCTTTGTGCTGACCAATTCCTTCTCTTCTCTTGGGGCCTATTGCCCTGTTCCTGAGTTATTTTAGGTCGAAAATGCCGCTTAACTGGCTGCCTTTTCTTTTTAACAGGAAAAGATTTATTTTTATCAGCTGTCCTATCTAAAACTGAATCTAGATCAGGAACGAATACAAGATCTCCCATAAATGGGATTCCACACAATTTACTTTTAGATGTGTCTCCTCGCCAAGTCTTCAGCCATAGGGCTCTCCTAGCTGAATTAGTTAAGGCCGCGGATCTAGCTGACATCCTTATTGATTCTGCAAATGCATCAGAAATGTAAGCCACAGCTGCTGCTAGGATTGAAAAAGGAATCCAGAATCTCCTGCTTGGGTGAATCTGCTATAATGTGGGCTTTTAGCTGATTTAGCCAGAACTTCATGTATCTAGAAATGCAGGTAGTAGCTGTAACAGACCTAACCAGGACAGAGGCTTTTGGAGAGGACTGAATGCTAGCCTCTTGCCTACTAATTATGGGCCCTGGATTTTAAGGGAACAATACTCTTTGAAAGGTGTATGCCTGGGGACCTTGAAGTAATCTTACTTTGGAGTCGAGTCCATGTCCCCCCAAAACATACAGACTCTGGAAACCCTGTATAGGCCATATTATAAATAGTGACTGCTTCATAATGTTGGGACTCAAAGAAGATGCCGATATCATCAACTCCAGCCACCTTGACAGTGTGTGTGTGAAGGGGGGTGGAGCTGCTAGCCAAGATGGCCGCACACTGAACTGGTGAAGCCACAGTATGTACGTGTAAAGCTGGATTACTGGATCACTGAATCACTGAGTAGCGTTGTGAGCAGATTGCCTAAAATAAATCCCTAAAAAGCTCTTGAATGGCAACTAAGCAATACCTAGACCTAGGTCGGGCGTGATCTCCATTTGTTTGATCTGTGTGGGACTCCCATGGTGCGCTGTTCCCCTGGTGGATCGTGGACGCATTAGATGCTGCCGAGGGAGAGCGAGAAGCCAAATGCAAAGCTCAAACTGCAGTCAAAGCCCCCGAGTGCAGCTTCACGATCGGAAGCTTTCAGCTCACCACTGTCACGGTCCCTACCGTGCCTTGCAGACAGCCAGGCGTGGTCACGCCCCAAGTGGCTCTGGGTGGTATTGAACTCATGACTGTCTGTTCTTGCTCCTGTTGCTTTACCTCTGAGCCACCTCAGTTCTATTCAACCTGCTTTCCAGCCATGCCTAGTTTAGCATGAAGTACATAGGGCGATACTCTGTTTGTACCTGTCACTCCTGGATCAGCTGAGGCAGGTTACCTAATTAGCTGGGTATAAAACCCTGTCTCACTCTGAGGGCTTTGTCAGTTAATTTTCTCATGTTTGCCAAGTGTTCCTGTGCTCCTTTCTTCTGTTGCAGTGTTCCAAGACTGACTCCGGCTTCAGACTTCTGGAATCCCTGACTGCGGCTTTACCTCGATTATCCCTTGGCTATTCCTGTCAAGCCCCCGTGCACAGACTCACAGCCCAGGTAGCTTATCTCTTTGTTACCGTGGGCTGTGTGTATTTGCAAGGGTGAGTGTACATCTCTGCGCCATGTACTCCAACCTAGGTAAGCCCTTACATAATGAACTAACCAACATGGAGTCCCCAGAGATGTGCAGGATGCTCACCTCCCTTGCTCTGCAAGTCTCCAGCCTGGGCCAGACCGTTTCTCAGTTGCAGCAAGAAGTCCGCTTGTTTAAAGGCACAGTACGCCCAACCCTGGAACCTGCATGTCTGGAACCATTTGTTGTGATGCCTGAGAAGTTTGATGGGAATCGTGCATTATTCTTGAACTTTAGGATGGATTGCGAGCTGTTGTTCGCTCTTAAGCCTAGGACCTATGCCTCTGACTTTATAAAGGTTCGTGCATCCATCAACCTGCTCACTGGGCTAACCAAGATATGGGCTTTTCAGCTATTACAGGAGAGGAGTCCAGTCTTGGACAGCTGGGAGGCTTTCATGTTTGCACTGGACTCTTATATTACAGTTTCTAAGAAAACCAGTGTTCTTAAGTCTGCTCCTAGTTCACGTGGCCTACAGGTACCCAGGGACAGGAATACCCTGTACAGATACGACTCCAAGCCATCCCAGTCTGTGCCAAATTATGAAGCCCTAACCCCTCTAAGCCTAGACGCTCCTGAGGTTTTACTCACTCCTACCCTGGATGAGGTGGAACCCATGGAGATCGGGTCCATCCGGTCCAAGCTGTCTAAGGGAGAGAGCGAGCGGAGGAGAGGCTGTGGACTCTGTTTCTATTGTGGAGTAAGAGGGCACCTTATCTCTCTCTGCCCAACTCGTCCACCTCGGCCAAAGTTTCAGCAAATGGGTACTACTAGGATCCTTCCTGTCACCCCTGAATCTTTGCCTGCTATCCAGCTTGAAGTTCCCATGCCCCAGTCTGACGTCCCAGTGCCTGCTACCCAGTCTGATGTTCCAGTACCTGCTGCCCGGTCTGATGTCCCTGTGCCCATGTTCCAACTAGAAGTTCCTGTGCCTATGTCCCCGCTTGAAGTTCCTGTGTCTGTGTCCCCGCTTGAAGTTCCTGTGCCTGTGTCCCAACTTGAAGTTCCTGTGCTTATGTCCCCGCTACCTCCTGACTGTACGTATGCCTCAAATGGCACCATAGTCCATAAGCAGGACCTGAAGATTTTTGAAAGAGCCTTGTGAGCGACAAAAGCCTCCCCAGCTGGAACTTCTAAAACAAAGAAAGCTCAAAGGGAACAAGGAAGTTTTCTAACTCTTCTTTTGATTTATTTAGTTTGATATTTTTGACAAACTATCTGTTCAATGCTCAGAGGGCATTTCTAAGGGGAGGGAACTGTCACAGTCCCTACCGCGCCTTGCAGACGGCGGGGCGTGGTCACGCCCCAAGTGGCTATGGATGGTATTGAACTCATGACTTTTTTGTGCGTTCTTGTGCCTGTTTCTTTACCTCTGAGCCACACCTCAGTTCTATTCAGCCTGTTTTCCAGCCATGCCTAGTTTAGCATGAAGTATTGTGGGTGATTCTCTGTTTGTACCTGTCACTCCTGGATCAGCTGAGGCAGGTTACCTAATTAGCTGGGTATAAAACCCTGTCTCACTCTGAGGGCTTTGTCAGTTCATTTTCTCATGTTTGCCAAGTGTTCCTGTCTTGTGTTCCAGTGTGCCAAGACTGACTCCGGCTTCAGACCCTGGCTTTGTTTATCCTTATCCTGACTTCTGGAATCCCTGACTGCAGCTTTACCTCGATTATCCCTTGGCTATTCCTTTCAAGCCCCCGTGCACAGAGTCACAGTCCAGGTAGCTTATCTCTTTGTTACCGTGGGCTGTGTGTATTTGCAAGGGTGAGCGTACATCTCTGTGCCATGGACTCCAACCTAGGTAAGCCCTTACAACCACGTGACCTCGGAGCGCAGGAGGAGACTGGGGTCCCTGTTTGGCTGTGTGGCAGACGACTTCAGCAGCTCTGGGATTTCTCCGGCTTCTTTCGGTTCCCCTCCGTATCCTGCAATGGATGCCCGTCGCGGCTGCTAAGAACTCCAAGAGTATTGCTGTGGATCAGTAAAGACTGGGTAAGACTCTGAAATATTGTGGAGGACTGGAACAGCGGTATTCTCTGGTAAGACCCAGCGATCTGGGGAACAGATCATAATATCCAACTCCTTGTATGAGTCTAAAATTGCCTATATGGGGATATATGATTAAAGGATTAATATAAATATAATGTGAAGTAAAGGAGAAGAGTCATTATATATAATATATTGACAAAGAAAAAAAAAAAGAAGAGATATCTATGTAGGTATCCATCTGCAATCTATTTAAAAAAGATTTTAAATCTAGAAGAGTGGGTGAGTTTGGAAACAAAGGAAAACCCCTAATAGTGCTGTACTGCGCTATACATTTTTATGAATTTTTGGCTTGTGGGGGACTGTATTTGAATACGCTAGGCGCATTGATCTTTGGAGGTCTGGATTTCTTTTCTTTTTTTTTTTCTTATTTGGTTCTGATCATGGCACCAAAAAAGCCTAAAACCCCTCAATCTCAAAAGAAAAAGAGAGATAAGAAAGGAACAAGTAATGAAATAAATAAAAACACTACAGGGGCACAATCAACACAAACCACTAATATAAAGGAATATTTTCAACAATTACAACCAATACAGGGTCTAACACGACAGAGACATCTACAACCTCAGGTACAACAGAGGAAGAAATAGGCCAATTCAGGAACAGCTTTCCAATTAACACAATACGATTGATAGCAGAAGCAAAGCAAATGGAGAAAGAAAACTGGGATATGAAAGCATATATCTGCTTTCTTCCCACAAGGGAAGATATGGATCGATATTTATAGGTTGGAAACTTCATATAAAACAGAAATGCAAGATCTTAAAATATCTGTACAAAACACGCAGGAAAAAATGGAAACACTAGATACCAGATTGGCGATTATGGAACAAAAAATTGCCCAAACGGAGGTTAAAAATAGGATTTTTATAACAGCTTACCTGTAAAATCCTTTTCTTTTGAAGTACATCATGGGACACAGAGCCATAGTAATTACTATGTGGGATGTCCCAGAGCAATGCCAACTGAGGGGAGGGAGACACAACAAAAGTAGGGCACCATGAGATCAGAGGACTTATACTGCTGCCTACAGTACACTGCGCCCAAAGGCGACATCCTCATGTCTCTTTACATCCACCTGATAGAATCAGGTAAATGTATGGCTTGAAGACCAAGTTGCAGCCTTGCAGTTTTGAGCCATGGAGGCTTGGTGATACACTGCCCCCGAAGCACTAACAGCCCTAGAGGAGTGTGTTTTGATTTGAGAGGGCACAAACTACCTCTTTAAACAATAAGCTAGAACGATTACTTGTCGAGTCCATTTAGAATAGTAGATTTCCATGCTGCCTGTCCTCTTTTAGGACCTTCAGGCAATCCGAACAATACATCCGTTTTCCGAATCTTAGCAGTCGTCTTTAAGTAGA
Source organism: Aquarana catesbeiana (assembly GCF_042186555.1). Taxonomy (NCBI): domain Eukaryota; kingdom Metazoa; phylum Chordata; class Amphibia; order Anura; family Ranidae; genus Aquarana; species Aquarana catesbeiana. The sequence goes on from NC_133329.1 coordinate 295,385,235, forward strand.
CTGCTCCCACCACATCAAGAGAATGTAGTGATTTTTCTTCCATAGAACAGGGTTCTAGAAAAAATGAAGATAGAACAATATCCTGTTTTAGATAAAAACCTGATACTACCTTTGGTAAAAAGTTAGGATGAGGATGCCATACTACCTTATTCTTGTGAACAATAATAATATGAATCTTTACAAGAAAAAGCAGCCAACTCTGATACCTTTCTTGCAGCAGATATGGTTACCAGAAAAAATAGTTTCCTTGTCAAAAAAGGACCAAGGGAATATGTTGTATCGGTCCAAAAAAAGGCTGTTTTGTAATGCCGCCAAAACTAAATTCAAGTCCCAAGGGTTCAGGGGTGAACTAACCGGGGATTAAGCCATGTTACCCGCTGAATAAAGTTGCAAATCAAAAAAAGCGAAGCAAGTGGTCCTTGAAATAATACCGAGACCTGTCCTTAGAAGCTGAGACCTGTCCTTAGAAGCACTCAAGGTCAGCTTTATTTCTCACCCCATCTGCAGAAAGTCAAGGATTCTACCTTTGACCTATTTCCTGGGGTGCAACCTCTGGTTTCATACCAGGAGACATATTATTCCCAGACTCTATAATACAGTGGGGACGGAAAGTATTCAGACCCCCTTACATTTTTCACTCTTTGTTATATTGCAGCCATTTGCTAAAATCATTTAAGTTCATTTTTTCCTCATTATTGTACACACAGCACCCCATATTGACAGAAAAATACAGAATTGTTGACATTTTTGCAGATTTGTTAAAAAAGAAAAACTGAAATATCACATGGTCCTAAGTATTCAGACCTTTTGCTGTGACACTCATATATTTTACTCAGGTGCTGTCATTTCTTCTGATCATCCTTCAGATGATTCTACACCTTCATTTGAGTCCAGCTGTGTTTGATTATACTGATTGGACACACACCTGTCTATATAAGACCTCACAGCTCACAGTGCATGTCAGAGCAAATGAGAATCATGAGGTCAAAGAAACTGCCTGAAGAGTTCAGAGACAGAATTGTGGCAAGGCACAGATCTGGCCAAAGTTACAAAAAATTTCTGCTGCACTTAAGGCTCCTAAGAGCACAGTGGCCTCCATAACCCTTAAATGGAAGACTTTTTGGACGACCAGAACCCTTTCTAGAGCTGGTTGTCCAGCCAAACTGAGCTATCGGGGGAGAAGAGCCTTGGTGAGAGAGGTAAAGAAGAACCCAAAGATCACTGTGGCTGAGCTCCAGAGATGCAGTCGGGAGATGGGAGAAAGTTGTAGAAAGTCAACCATCACTGCAGCCCTCCACCAGTCGGGGCTTTATGGCAGAGTGGCCCGACAGAAGCCTCTCCTCAGTGCAAGACACATGAAAGCCCGAATGGAGTTTGCTAAAAAAACACCTGAAGGACTCCAAAATGGTGAGAAATAAGATTCTCTGGTCTGATGAGTCCAAGATAGAACTTTATGGCCTTAATTCTAAGCTGTATGTGTGGAGAAAACCAGGCACTGCTCATCACCTGTCCAAAACAGTCCCAACAGTAAAGCATGGTGGTGGCAGCATCATGCTGTAGGGCTGTTTTTCAGCTGCAGGGACAGGACGACTGGTTGCAATCGAGGGAAAGATAAATGAGGCCAAGTACAGGGATATCCTGGACGAAAATCTTCTCCAGAGTGCTCAGGACCTCAGACTGGGCCGAAGGTTTACCTTCCAACAAGACAATGACCCTAAGCACACAGCTAAAATAACGAAGGAGTGGCTTCACAACAACTCCGTGACTGTTCTTGAATGGCCCAGCCAGAGCCCTGATTTAAACCCAATTGAGCATCTCTGGAGAGACCTAAAAATGGCTGTCCACCAACGTTTAACATAAAACTTGACAGAACTGGAGAGGATCCGCAAGGAAGAATGGAAGAGGATCCCCAAATCCAGGTGTGAAAAAAAAGACTTTCCCAAAAAGACTCATGGCTGTATTAGATAAAAAGGGTGCTTCTACTAAATACTGAGCAAAGGGTCTGAATACTTAGGACCATGTTATATTAAAGAAAAACTGAAATATATCTGCAAAAATGTCAACAATTCTGTGTTTTTCTGTCAATATGGGTGCTGTGTGTACATTAATGAGGAAAAAATTAATTGATTTTAGCAAATGGCTGCAATATAACAAAGAGTGAAAAATTTAAGGGGGTCTGAATACTTTCCATCCCCACTGTATATAAATATGGAGGCCGGCTCCCTTGCATTAACCAAGTTAGAAACCACTGAACCTGACAGCCCACGTGTCTTCAAAATGTGGGTCTCAATAGCCAAACCGTTAAATTTAGTATTTGTAAAGTAGGATGGAATACCGGACCTTGCGAAAGAAGGTCTGGCCGTGGCGGTAGGGTCCATGGGTCCCCTACTGTCATCTTTACGATCTCTACATATCAAGATTTCTTGGGCCCCGCTGGGGGCCACAAGAATCACAGACTTCCCTTCCTGCTTGATCCAGAGAAGAAGTCATGGACGCAGGCAGAATAGGAGGGAATGCATAAATCCGTGAGAACCGATTCCACAGGAATAGCAAGGCATCTGTTCCGCATGCCAGTGGATCCTTTGTTTTTGACACAAAGTTGTCAATTTCTTTGTTGAACATGGACGTAAACAGATCTATGTCTGGGATCCCCCATCTTTGACAGGAAGATATCGGAGTGAAGGAACCATTCTCCCGGGAACAACTGCTGGTGACTCAGGTAGTCCGCCTGCCAATTTTCTATTCCTAGAATGAAGACCGCCAATAGCAAAGACATTGTTTTTTGCCCAAGATAGGCTATGATTCACCTCTCTCTGGGCCGCACAATTTCTTGTGCCCCCTTGGTGATTAATATAAGCCATTGCTGTGGCATAGTCGGATTGAATCCCAGCAGGACAATATCGTAAACTGAACGTTCAGGCCCTCAGAACCAAGTGCTCTGCCTGAATTTCTAGAATGATAATGGGCAAGGCCATTTCTGATCTGAAGGAAGGATTTTCCCCTTTGAAGATTTTTAGATATTAACCATAAACTGAGGCTCCGGCGTACCCAGCCTACAGCACCTGGTATTTCCAGGTGGTCCATCCGGGTACTAACCAGGCCCGACCCTGCTTAGCCTCCAAGATCAGATGAGATCGGGTGCTTTCAGGGTGATGTGGCCGTAGGCTTTGGCGTCAGACACACTGGAAATCTAAAGCTTAAACCCTTTGATCCAAGCCGATAAGATACTGTTTTGCAGCAGTCTCGAATGAAACTGAGCATAAGGAATGGCCTAGAATGAAGCCACCATCTTTCCCAACAACCTCATGCAAAGTTGAATAGAAGAATTCATCTTGCTTTGACCACCTAAATCAGTTCCTTTATGGCGCTGATCTTTGCCTGGGGCAAGAATACCCCTTTTCTGGGTGTACTTATGATCAGACCCAAGTCTTTTAGCCTTTTTCATGGATTTAGAGAAGATTTCTCCTAGGTTGAGAATCCGACCTAGATATTCCAGGTAGTTGAATGTGGTGACCATACTTTGGTCTAAGCGGGCTACTGACTGGACTATCAAGAACAGATTGTCCAGGTAAACCATAATCGGCATACCTTGGGCCCTTAATCTGGCTAGAAGAGGGGCCAGAACCTTTGTAAACATTCAAGGTGCAGTAGCTAGACTGGAAAGCAGAGCTACACACTGAAAATGAAGATTTTCCACCTTGAAAAGTAGATATTACTAGTGAGCAAGGAAATAGGCTCCCCTTGGGTAGAAGGACCAGCTTCAGCCTCCACCGCTGGGATTAAATGTGAGCCCTGAGAGGATCCTGAGGTAGTTGGCTGACTCGGGGATGGTGTTGTAAGAGAAGAGCGAAAAGATTGGATAGTAGCATCTAACTCTTTCTTAACTGATGCGATTAAATCGCTGCATGCAGAAGAAGCTTCTTCCTTAACTAAGGAGTCAATGCAAATTTAACACAAAGTCTTCTTCCAACTCTCTGGTAACTTCATTTTACATGAGGGACATCTCTTTTTGATCGTTGGATCAGAGCTCTTAGCCTGCCAAAAACGACAGAAAAGAACACCAGAGCATCCCAGTGAGTCAAACCTGCTTCCTAACGGGCTCACCACAGGTGCACAGGTAGTACCACAGCCAACTCCCTGTGCCTCAGCCACCAGGGGGAAAAAAAATGGAAAGAGAGGCACCACAGTATACAGGGTAGACCCCCCCCAATACCCCCTTACCTGGGCCTTGCTGGTGCTTGTGCCTGTTCCACTTGTTGCTGCCACAGAGTCCATCGTGGTGCTGCTTGTTAGTGGCTTAGAACAAAGGGTCCGGAGTCCATCAGCGTCGCTGTGCCGGACCGGAACCGGAATATAGGCACCAGGACTGTTTCTCCCCTCTCCCCCTGTGCAATCTCCAACGGAAATTATGCTGTGCCTGTTCCCTGCCCCTTGCCGGATACCTCATTTCCGACCGGCCGAGTCTCTGCCACCAAATCGATGGTGGTGGCCTGTAACGCTAACATGCTGGGGAACCCTGCGAACGGCTGCCGCTGCCTAGGAGCGGCCCCAGATACAGTCAAGCTCTCTCTGAGGTGAGAGGAAGAAGGAGCCCACTTACCAGCTACCTTTGGCAGTCTGGCCTCTCAGGACAGCACCTAAGAGACCCTGACTCCCACTAGGTGTTCCCTTGCAGGAGGAAACAAAAACCATATTCTGATTATGTGTTTCAGCTTGGGCCGGAGGTACTCTGCTACAACTGACGAGCTGTGGGTAGAAGCCTCCTATTAAAATTTGGTGGAGTTGGTGTTTCCTGTTTCCTAATGAGTGGAGCCACTCTTTCAGGTGCTGTCCTGAAATACGTTTAGGGAAATCACGGGCAGAATCGCTGCAAATCTACCCGTGATTCAAAACACGAGGTCTGAATGCAGCCTTACAGAGATCAGTGAACATGCCTTTATTGGGCTCCTTCCCTTCTACATGACATCACCTGACGTTGCAGTCCCAGGCACGTAGGTGGGATAAGAAAAACAAGGGGTTGCGCTAATACTGGTATTGCATAATATAAAATCTACAGTGAAAGAAGATTTATAAAGTGATCATACATAAAAATAAAAATAAAACCAAAGTGCAAAACGTTTAGTGATAGTGAAAAAACAGTCCCATCCGATGAGGCATCAGTTAAATATCATAGTAAGTCCAAATCACCAAAAATAGACAACAAAAGTCCAAGTGATAATGAGTGTAATTCTGTGATAGCAAAGGAGGGTCCACCACCAGAGAATGGAAGGGGTTGCTCCTTACCAGATGGCCATGACCCCCCACCACAGGGGATCACAGCAAGCAGAAATCTTTAAAAGCCAAAAGATGGGAACTGCCAGCAGTGTCCACCAGAGGTCATCTCAACATCAGCCACACCAACGAACCCATGGCAAGGGTACCATAAAATATAGAAGGGGCTCACATAGTGTAAAACTGATAAAATTTATTGAAATATAATAAAATAAAAATGAACACTTACAAACGTAATTAGTAGAACAGCCTTAAGTCCGGCTCCGTGGCCACCGGAGCTCGGACAAACCCGTCCTGCTGGAATACAACTCGCTTGGGGGTGACGTCAGCGCGTTGTCTGGCTCCGCCCTACGCGTTTCGTGACATCATCACGTCTTCCAGGGGCACAGGCGGCATGCCGCGTCACCTCCCTTAAATAATACCATGATTGAACCAAGCCTCGCTGTGGATCGCTTCACACCATGGGTCCTCCAAACCACCGCACACACTTCCGGCATTCGGATGCGCTCCACGGTGCGAGCGATCAGCAGAGGCCATACAGTCCCAGCAATACACACGGACCGACACAAAATTATAAAATCCTATGCATTAAACATAACCAAATTGAACATTGTGCGGATGAACTCACTGCCCAATATATATATATAGCTAGGCACAGTAAACAGAATAAAATGAGATAAAATAAAATAAACAATTCCCACATTACTTGACATTGTTAAATCCCTGATTGGAAACAAGAGATCCAGGTTGGGTGGTTGGAGCCAATCGGACCTGAGAACCAATCAGATCTATATGGGACTAGAATGTTCCCCAGATCGACCTCTATCCAGTTGCTCTAAAAGTAAATTTGTTAAATATTCCTCATTCCCTAAAATCTCGGGGTTACAAAACCGGAAATGGGATAATGTGTTGATTGTGGTCTCCAACCAACATCATTCGCCACTAGCGCCATCTAGTGGATATGTTAGAAAGTGCTGCCAGTAACTATGTACTGGATTAGAGTCCCAATAAATCTCCACTTGGTGTAAAACACTACCAAGTGGATATTATGGAAATCACAGAAAAAATGTATAAAACCAAAAATTTAAAAAAACAACAGGGAGCAAAACCTCTTTGGGAATGAAACTTGACTAAGACAAATCAAATTCATATGCTGTACAAATAGCTGATCAGAGTTACCAGTGGCATACAAAAAATTACAGGTAGTTGTGTATATATGACATACATTATAACCCTATAGATACAGACGTCAAAATGCATTAAGAGTTATTAATAAACGCATTGACGTCTGTGTCAACATTTAACCCGAAAGGGGCATAGGTTCTGAGTCTGTGAATCCAAGACATTTCGCATTTAGAGATTTCCCTTACAAGGGAGCTTCCCCTCCAATGTGGTCTGTACTTATCGATGCCAACGTACAAAGTATTGGAGGGGTCCCTGCCATGGACCTCGTCGAAATGCCTCGACACGGGGTGTTTATCAAAACCCCTGCGGATATTGCTAATATGCTCGGACAATCTGACTTTAAGGGCCCTCTTGGTCCTGCCCACATATTGCAATCCGCAGGGGCATTGTATAAGGTAAATGACCCCCTCGGACGTACAAGTTATAAAAGGTTTGACCTGATAAGCCCGTGAGGTACTTGTGGACATAAATTGGCAGATCTTTCTACCCCTATAACTATTGAGGGAACAAACTTGACAGTTCCTGCACTTATAGTACCCTGTGAGGTCATGGAAAAAGGATCTATTAATAATAGGTGGATCATGCACTGTTGGGGCAATTTTATTTCCCAATGTGGATGCCCCCTTGAATATAATACGGGGGTTTCTGGGTAGAATTGGACTCAAAATTGGGTCCGTGGTCAAAATATGCCAATGTTTTTTAATTAGGTCCTTGATCTGGCGATGTTGAGTGGAGAATGTGGTGATAAAGGGTAAACTGAAGTCACCCTTAGCCTCCTGCCGTTGACCTGTGTCTAATAACAGGGATCTATCTTTGTCCCTTACTTGTTCCAATGATCTCGATAATGTGACCTGATCGTATCCCTTCTCAATAAACCTCTCAGTTAAGATAGTTGCTTGGTTGTCGAAAGTCTCAATTTCCGTACAGTTCCGCCGAAGGCGTGTATATTGCCCTAAGGGGACCGCTTTCAACCAAGATTCGTGGTGGCAACTATCTAAGGGAATAAAGGAGTTCTTATCCGTTGCCTTAAAGTGGGTGGATGTCACCAGTTTGTCCCCCTGGACCCTGATCTTAAGGTCAAGGAAGCTAATTTCCACTATACTGGTCTCGAAGCTCAGCTTGATGCCCCTGTCGTTCTCATTCAGAAAAGCCATAAAATTACCGAGCTCTGTCTCACTGTCGTCCCATAGGAGGAGGACATCGTCAATGTACCTGGCCCACAGGACCACCTGTGGTCTGGCCCAGGCCTTGACGACGTCCTCCTCCCACTTGGCCATAAAAAGGTTAGCCAAGCTGGGGGCATATTTTGCCCCCATAGCCACACCCCTATCTTGGCAAAAAAATTGATGATTGAACCAAAAATAGTTATGGCTCGCGGCATAGTGGAGCAGCTCCATGATGAAGTTCTTTTGGGATGGAACAAGATCAGAGTCCCGGGTCAGGTACATATCTACTGCCTCAAACCCCAAATCATGGGGTATGATGGTGTAGAGTGAGGTCACATCAGTAGTGACCAACCTTATACCCGGCTTCCACACAATATGAGACAGCATATTTATGACTTGTGTGGTATCCTTAATGAAGGATGGAACCTTCTGAACTAAAGGCTGCAAAAAGTGGTCTATATACTTGCCCACCCGGGACGTGACCGAATCAATACCGCTGACAATCGGTCGTCCCGGGGGGCAAGTAAGGCTTTTGTGGACCTTGGGGAGATAATAAATTACCGGAGTGCGGGGGGGCACATGGTACTAAAAAGAGTTTCTCCCTTTTATCCAGGATCCCCTGGCGATATCCCCTGTCCACTAATGCCTCCAGTTCTTTTTTGTACTTAGCCACAGGGTCCCTAATGAGGGGAGTATATGTGTCCGGGTCGTCTACAATGCGATGCATCTCCTCAAGGTAGTCACTTCGGTCAAGGATGACTATCCCCCCGCCTTTGTCCGCGGGGCGGATAACCAATGATTTGTTATTACATAAGGATTCTAAACCTGCTTCCAGATTCCCACTCATTTTTACTTTATTGACCCTAATACGTTCCAAATCCCTCAAAACAACCTCTTTAAATGTTTTGATAGCTGGAGCAAGGGAGCCAGGAGGGTTGAAAAGTGAGGCATTTGCAAGGCCTGAGTGTCTATAGCCCGAGCCTCCATCACTGGCGTTGCTTACAATAGGATTGTTTAATATATACCTCTTAATATTGATTTTTCGTATATATTTGTGTATATCCATATAAGTTTGAAATTTGCTCAGGCTTCTAGGCGGAGCAAACTTCAAACCCTTGTCTAGTAGTTGTAGTTCAGAATCCGTCAATGTCTGTTTGCTCAAGTTAAACACTCCAGTACCTAGGGACGCCTTCTTTTTGGTTTGTTGGGCCCGCCTCCCCCCTCTGACTCCTCTTTTCGTTCTCCTGGCCTTTTTTGGCCCTGATTGACCCTGGAAAAACCCCAATTGGAACTACCCTGTACTCCCTGTGGTCCAGGGACGGGGTTCAATCTTGATTGATCATAGTCCCCTACATGTCTAGCGGGGTAATAGGACCCCCTGTTTCTCTCAACTTCATTGTGGGTGTATCCCTGGGAATGTTGGTCATAGAAACCCGGGGCCTCAGAATCAGAAAGGGGAAAGAAACTATTTCGAGTAGGGATATTAGACCCAAAATCCCCATCTTGAACTGGATAGTGAGTATAGTTATTAAAATTAGGGCCAGGTTGGCGTTGAAAGGCACCTGGTCTCGGTCCACCCATCGGGGTACCCCATGGGCGTGGGGTACCCCAATGTAGATTTTATATTATGCAATACCAGTATTAGCGCAACTTCTTGTTTTTCTCATGCTTATCCACAATTGATGTTTTTTGTGGGGATTGCTGCTTTACATATATTTTTTTTGGTTTACAACGCAGTTTTTTTTCTCAATTTTCTATACGTAGGTGGGATAACCCAGGATACATTGTGGGGAGAAAAGGGTATACATTTTGGGGTTCAGTGGAAGCCGACTACACCTGCTGACATAATACTTACGTTGGTGGCAGCAAAAGTATTAACCAGTTCAACTCTTTGGACATGCTTTTTCAAGGCACTGTACATAGTATTTATACCGGGGAAAAAAATGTAGCAGCGCTAGGAAAAAAAATGTGAATTGAAGGATTCGTCACTGTTTTTCATTCCATGTATACACTTGATTTATGGATTTTGGGCTATGGACAGTGGCACAACTGATAAACATTTACCCTATATTCACTTGTGTTATTATTTATTTATTATCCTTTTTATAGTAATTTCAATAATCACTGTTGTTTATGCTCTGAGCATAATCTTTATAGTTTGGTTAACACTTAGCAATATTTGTTATATCAATTCACGTTTTTTCCTAGCGATGCTACATTTTTTTCCATTTATTCTGTGCGTGTATCTCACTTTTAGTGGCTGCTTTTAGTTTTGTGTTTAAGTTATTTTTATTTCTCACTAGCGCGGTATCTTTCTTTGATTACTTTGATAGTATTTACACCCCTTGACATTTTCCACATTTTCTCATGTTACAACCAAGAACGTAAATGTACTTTATTGGGATTTTATGTGATAGACCAGCACAAAGTGGCACATAATTGTGAAGTGGAAGGAAAATGATAAATGGTTTTCAAAATTTTTTACAAAGAAATAAATATCCAAAAAGTGTGGCGTGCATTTGTATTCAGCCCCCTTTACTCTGATACACCCTTACTTAAATCTAGTGGAACCAATTGCCTTCAGAAGTCACCTAATTAGTAACTAGAGTCCACCTGTGTGTGATTTAATCTCAGTATAAATACAGCTGTTCTGTGAAGCGCTTTAGAGAACCTTAGTGAACAACAGCATCATAAAAGCCAAGGAACACACCTGACAGGTCAGGGATAAAGTTTTTGAGAAGTTTAAAACAGGGTTAGGTTATAAAAAAATATCCCAAGCTTTGAACAGCTCACAGAGCACTGATCAATCCATCATTCAAAAATGGAAAGAGTATAGCACAACTCCAAACCTACAAAGATATGGCCGTTCAGGCCTGGCAAGGAGAGCATTAATCAGAATAGCAATCAAGAGGCCCATGTTAACTCTGGAGGAGCTGCAGAGATCCACAGCTCAGGTGGGAGAATCTGTCCACAGGACAACTATTAGCCGTGCACTCCACAAATCTGGCCTTTATGGAAGAGTGGCAAGAAGAAAGCCATTGTTGAAAGAAAGCAATAAGAAGTCCCGTTTGCAGATTGTAGTGTATTGCTGTCTCCCAGGGGCATGCTGGATTATTTGTATCCTGAATATGCAGCGATGGGATTGTATTGAGCCTTCAGCATTGCTGATACTAAATCCAGGATCTAAGTGGTGCATCCGGTGTTGGCCCTCTTCCCTCTAATGGCTGCTCCCTTAATTAGGAATATTGTTTACATGCCCCTGCTGAGATATTTAGCTATATCTAATATACTTTCTTACTGCTGATTGAACTTTGTCATGCTACCGTGACTTGCATGATTTTGCATTCCAATTTAAGACAGAGACATATTCCCTTCTCTGTCTCATCTGTGAACCTTGGCCGTGTCCTGAGGAAGCCTAACGGAGAAACGCGTGGACATACAAGAGCTCACTGCACAATAATCATAGATGCTATATGTTACAATTGTCATTGTTTTTTAGATATTTGTATTTTTCAATAAATTTATATTTTTTATACTGCTATAGCTTCTCCACTGTTTCTTAGCCTAAAAGGTCTGCCTCCCTGGTAATACTCAGTACTACCTTATTTTGTATCCTCAAGTCCCGTTTGCAGTTTGTGAGAAGCCATGTGGGGAACACAGAAAACATGTGGAAGAAGGTGCTCTGGTTAGATGAGACCAAAATTAAACTTTTTGGCCTAGAAGCAAAACGCTATGTGTGGAGGAAAACTAACACTGTACATCACCCTGAACACACCATCCCCACCGTGAAACGTGGTGGTGGCAGCATCATGTTGTGGAGATGCTTTTCTTCAGCAGGGACAGGGAAGCTGGTCAGAGTTGATGGGAAGATGGATAGAGCCAAATACAGGGCAATCTTAGAAGAAAACCTGTTAGAGTCTGCAAAAGACTTGAGACTGGGGCAGAGGTTCACCTTCCAGCAAGACAATGATCCTAAAACATACAGCCAGAGCTAGAATGGAATGGTTTAGATCAAAGCATATTCATGTGTTAGAATGGCTCAGTCAAAGTCCAGACCTAAATCCAGTTGAGAATCTGTGGCAAAACTTGAAAATTGCTGTTCACAGACACTTTCCATCCAATATGACAGAGCTTGAGCTATTTTGCAAAGAATGGGCAAAAATGTAACTCTCTAGATGTACAAAGCTGGTAGAGACATCCCCAAAAAGACTTGCAGCTGTAATTGCAGTGAAAGGTGGTTCTACAAAGTATTGACTGGGGGGGGGGGGGTTGAATGCAATTGCACGCCACACTTTTCACATATTTCTAAAAAAAATTGAAAACCATTTTCATTTTCCTTACACTCCATAATTATGTGCCACTTTGTGTTGGTCTATCACATAAAATCCCAATAAAATACAATAATGTTTTTGGTTGTAACATGACAAAATGTGGAAAATTTCAAGGGGTGTGAATACTTTTTCAAGGTACTGTATGTCCAAAGAGTGAACTTTTGATCACAAGCTTCAAAGTAAAGGTTAATGTGGCAGCTCCATAGCTGCCGACCACTTTCACACAGCTGACTGCGCGGTGTCCCCCCCCCCCCAGCCGGCGGCCCACCCAACACCAATGGTTCCCGGGCTGTCTCCTGCTTACTAATGTCCGGGAACACATCCGCCGGCAGGGGGAGAGAGACTGCAGTGATACCAAGGCATATCCATGCCTCAATCTCACATGCAAACAATGAAACCGGAAGTGATGTAACTTCAGGTTTCATATGCACACTTTCCTGGCCAATACAGCCAGGAGACACATCTAACCAAGCAGATCTGTGCTTGATCGGTGTGAAAGGCAGGGGAGTCATAGGGTCTCTCCAAAAAGAGTACCTGTCAGCTGCCTAATGCTATAACATAGGGGTTTATTAACCCCTTGTGATAGTAATCACGTAAAAAAAAGAAAAAGAAAAAAGTAAAAAAATAAATGATAAAATATATTAATTTTTTTTTTTTTAAATTGCCAAAACCTCAGTTGCCCCGCACATCAATGCAAATGCAAGCCCAGGGTGCGTATGCACATGTATACCATGGTTGCACCACACATGTGACATATCACCACAAACATCAGAGTGAGAAAAATAATTCTAGCACAAGAGAAAAGGAAGAATAGAATGGTAATTCTATGCGTTTGTAGTGCCACATCCAATATTAGAGTAAAAAATAGGAAGAAACCTCCTAGAGTGGACTTTTTAAGCACACTTAATTAGAAGTAAAAATATTCTTGAGTAGTAACATCGTAGAAAATTATTTTATTAATTATTAAACATGTTAGATAAAATACATAAAATAGAATGTTTAAACAATTGGTAACATTGTCACCATATCCATATCCTAAAATGACAAAAATGATCCTCTTGCACCCTACGCGTTTCAGAGTACAGATATCTCCTTCTACAGGGGTGTATATTGAAGAGGAAAATGTATCTACAATATAATTTGAGGAAACAGTAAGTATCTAGCAATGAAAGTGCATTATAAGTAATAGTTACAAATTTTGCAGGTACACTTACATTTGCTTTTAGATGATGTGGTGAATTAACGTTCCATCATATTAAATTTAAAAACAGAAAAAAGAAAAACATCGAAAGAGACAGTGCTTGCTGAGTTTCTGCTTGGATAACACACCCATCACAAGGAAAATTAGAACCGCATGGTATGCCTATTCAAGAGAGCCAATTCTCAGCCCCCGTTAGACCCCACAGAGGGGAGATGGCCAAAAGAACACGCTGGGGTAAAAAAATAGATAGATCCTGCAAAGGAGAGTATAAATATTTCCAGAGTATAATAAAAGATGAATGAAAAAAATTGTATTGTACATTTATTAGGTGAATCCTTAATTAATATCCAATTATAGATATTTAATGTGTACTTGAATATTGTAGGTGATAGGCAGCCAAGGCAGAGGGAGGGCTATATTGTAAAGGAGCTGATTTCAACTAGAAAAGTATAATAGATTGAAAATTAATTAGTCATTTGTAGGGCTAATTAGCTGTTGTTGAAAAGGGGAATAGTTAAAAGGAATAGTTTGAAAGATATGTAAAAAAACTGAAAGAAATGAAATTTAAATGGGACTATCATAGAGGGATGGAACACAGTATAGTATTTCCATGTGGTAACCATAATAAGCCACATGTTAATTATCCGTTATATATAGTATACAGTGGGGACGGAAAGTATTCAGACCCCCTTTTTCACTCTGTTATATTGCAGCCATTTGCTAAAATCATTTAAGTTCATTTTTCTCCTCATTAATGTACACACAGCACCCCATATTGACAGAAAAATACAGAATTGTTGACATTTTTGCAGATTTATTAAAAAAGAAAAACTGAAATATCACATGGTCCTAAGTATTCAGACCCTTTGCTGTGACACTCATATATTTAACTCAGGTGCTGTCCATTTCTTCTGATCATCCTTGAGATGGTTCTACACCTTCATTTGAGTCCAGCTGTGTTTGATTATACTGATTGGACTTGATTAGGAAAGCCACACACCTGTCTATATAAGACCTTACAGCTCACAGTGCATGTCAGAGCAAATGAGAATCATGAGGTCAAAGGAACTGCCTAAAGAGCTCAGAGACAGAATTGTGGCAAGGCACAGATCTGGCCAAGGTTACAAAAAAATTTCTACTGCACTTAAGGTTCCTAAGAGCACAGTGGCCTCCGTAATTCTTAAAAAATGTAGTGTTGTAATAAAGTTTAACAGGTATAGATAAGTATTTCTACCTTTTTAAGGGATCTCCAAGTAAGCAACAGCACGTCCCGACATCCAGCAGCCAAATGTGGTGGATGCCTGACATGCTGAAAGTTATGTATTATATACCCCTCCCTCTCCAATCAGCTGGCACAAGTGATTGTGTCAGCTGACAAGCCTGGAGAGAGAGGGGGAGGAAGCAGGTCTCATCGTAATGGCCCCCTGGGCGGTGTGCGCGCCGCGCAGCACCACCCCCAACAGGCATGTGCAAAACGACGGGATGACGCCACACGCAGATCACCCACCGACAGAGACAGCTTCAGCAGTGGACTGCGCATGTCTGCCGGAGGAGCAAAGTGGAGGTCAGATGGAGATGGAAAGAACATCTGTAACCTCATAGTTGCCGCCACGAGCATGTAGCTCGGGCGGCTTTGTGTGCCGGGCGGTCCTAATGGCCCCTCCATGAGAAGAGGGGCGGAAGAATGGACTACACGGGAAACAAAAAACACACCAAGGCAACGGTTATGATTATGGAGTGTACATATTATGAAAGATATAAATACATTCATGTTTCAATTCATATTTGAAATTCACAAGGATCTAAGCAAGCAGCAGCAACAGCACATATATTGTATAAAACAGCAATCAGACTGAATCCACAGAAAAATATTATAATGTCACAGTACAACAAAATTAAAGTGTGGTACAGGTACATAACTGGAAAAACGGGAACAAAAAGAAAGGGGGAGGGGAAAATAAAAAGAAGAGCGGGTGGGGGAACAAGGAAGACATGGAGAATATTACTATGTTTAGATGTACATTTTATCCCAAACATGGAGAAGGGTTTATAATGGAAAATAGGATTTTGATGATTGATACGTATAGTCTATTTTTGCATTCCTCCAGATGAAAAACCTTAGTTTTTAATTATTTTAATTTTTTCCTGTTGATTAGTGTGTTTTGTAATAATTCTTAGAAGGTTGGCATCGTTGTTTTTTGGTTTCTGTTCATACAGTTATTTTTTGCTAGGTAGTATAGCGGCACAGTGGTGTAGTGGGTAGCACTCTCGCCTAGCAGTAAGAAGGGTCATTGGTTCGAATCCCAACCACGACACTACCTGCCTGGAGTTTACATGTTCTCCCTGTGCCTGCGTGGGTTTCCTCCGGGTACTCCGGTTTCCTCCCACACTCCAAAGACATGCTGGTAGGTTAATTGAATCCTGTCCAAATTGTCCCTAGTATGTATGAATGTGAGTTAGGGACCTTAGATTGTAAGCTCCTTGAGAGTAGGGACTGATGTGAACGTACAATGTATATGTAAAGCGCTGCGTAAATTGACAGCGCTATATAAGTACCTGAAATAAATAAAATAAATAAATAATGCCTGTTTGTACAATTTTTTTAAAGAGGCATGGGAGTAGCCTTTTAATAAGAGTCTGTCCCGTAGTTTTGCCACTTCGATTCTATAGATGTCATCTGAGCAATTACGTCTTATCCTTAAATATTGACTATATGGTATTGAGTCTATTTAGGCCTTCGGATGGAAGCTTGCAGCGTGCAGCATCGTATTGCCAGCTGTGGGCTTTCTAAATAGTTTGCTGCACAGTGCACCCTTATATACCTCTCCATCCAGAAAAGTAATATGTTCCTTACCATAGGACATTGTAAAATCTAAATTAAAGTCATTTTTATTCATTCTGGAGAGGCATTGCTGAAGCAAATCTGGTGATCCATCCCAGACGATAAAGATATCTTCGATGTATCAATACCATCCCAGGATATGGTCCGTATACATCGACAAATCTTCATCTGCCAAAAACATTTTCTCCCACTCTCCCAGGTACAGGTTGGCATACGATGGGGCACAGCAAGTCCCCATCGCAACCCCCTGCACCTGGAGGTAGTGGGGGCCATTAAAGGTGAAAACATTATGTACCAGAATGAATTCTAAAAGTGAAAGAACAAACTCATTGTAACCTGGATCTGTATCTACTGCCTGTTGCAGGATATGCTTGATGGCTGCCAATCCTTTACCGTGGGGAATTGAACTATACAATGTTTCAACATCTATTGTAACTAGCAATACATGATCGGGACGCAATAATTTGTAAAAAATGAACCGTATCTTTGACATAAGACACTAGTGATACGACATAAGGTCTTCATCTATCAATTTACTGGCGTTTTCACTAATTGAGCCCGTCCCCAAAATAATGGGTCTTCCAGGAGGGTTTATTGCATCTTTGTGAATTTTTGGAAGTTCATAGAAAGTAGGAATTTGGGGGAAGTTATTCCTAATAAAATTCTATGTGTTTTTTGTTATTGTACTGTTCAAATAGGCAGCGTCCACTAATACATAGAATTCCTTATTATATTTTTCTACAATGTCTACTGTGATACGGCGGTACCAATCTTGGTTTTTAAGAATTTTATTGCACATATTGATGTATTTTTCATTGTCTAATAAGATAAACACCTTTATCTGCAGGTTTAATTGTAATTTGGTTGTTGTCAGATAGTTGTTTTATTTCCATGGCTCCTTCCTTATTTAAATTTGTGGAACATTTTGTGCGTATATTTATCTTTGTTTCCTAATTTGAGAAAAGCAGCAGCATTTGGACTAGTGCTCGGTGCTGGACAGAAATCCGATTTTTTCTTTAATGCCGATCTATTTGGGTTTATTTTAATGGGTTGACTTTGTTCCTCCACCAATTCAAGAATCTGTTTTTGACCCCAGCATGTTCTTTTGGCCATTTCCCCTCTGTGGGGTCTAGTAGGGGCTGAGAATCGGCTCTCTGGAATAGGCATACCATGCGGTTCTAATTTTCCTTGTGATGGGTGTGTTATAAAAGCAGAAACTCAGCAAGCACAGTCTCTCTTTAAATGTTTTTCTTTTTTCTGTTTTTAAATGTAATATGATGGAATGTTAATTCACCACATCATCTAAAAGTAAATGTAAGTGTACCTGCAAAATTTGTAACTATTGCTTTTAATGTATTTTCATTGCTAGATACTTACTGTTTCCTCAAATTATATTGTAGATACATTTTCCTCTTCAATATACACCCCTGAAGGAGGGGATATCTGTACTCCGAAACGCATAGGGTGCAAGAGGATCATTTTTGTCATTTTAGGATATGGTGACAATGTTATCAATTGTTTAAACATTCTATTCTTTATATAATTCTAGCACAAGAGCTCCTAGTTACAGTGGGTAAAATATTTATTTGATCCCTGCAAATTTTGTAAGTTTGCCCACCTACAAAGAAATGAAGGGTCTATAATTTGTATCATAGGTGTATTTTAAATGGTAGAGACAGAATATCAATCAAAAATCCAGAAAAACACATAAAACAAATGCTACAAATTAAGTTGCAGTTTAGTGAGTAAAAAAAGTATTTGATCCTCAAGCAAAACATGACTTAGGAAAAACCTTTGTTGGCAAGCACAGAGGTAAGATGTTTCTTACAGTTGGTGATCAGGTTTGCACATATCGCAGTAGGGATTTTGGTTCACTCTTTACAGATCTTCTCTAAATCCTTAAGGTTTCTTGGCTGTCTCTTGGCAACTCAAAGTTTCAGCTCCCTCCATAAATTTTCTATAGAATTAAGGCCTGGAGACTGACTAGGCCCCTTCATGACCTTAATGTGCTTCTTCTTGAGCCACTCCTTTGTTGCCTTGGTGGTCTGTTTTGGGTCCTTGTCATGCTGGAAGACCCATCTTCAGTGTTCTGGCTGAGGGAAGAAGGTTCTCATCCAATATTTTACAATACATGACCCTGTCCATTGGCCCCTCAATGCAGCAAAGTCAGCCTGTACCTTTAGCAGAGAAACAGCCCCAAAGCATCATGTTTCTACCACTGTGTTTGACTGTAGTGATGGTGTTCTTAGGGTCATAGTCAGCATTTTTCTTCCTCCAAATACGGCGAGTCGAGTTAATGCCAAAGAGCTCAATTTTGGTCTCATCTGACCACAGCACTTTCTCCCAATCCTTCTCTGAATCATTTAGATGTTCATTGGCATGACTGACTATGACCCTAAGAACACTATCCCTACAGTCAAGCACAGAGGTGAAAACGTTATGCTTTGGGGCTGTTTCTCGGCTAAAGGTACAGACCGACTTTGCTGCATTGAGGGGCTAATGGACGGGGCCATGTATTGTAAAATCTTGGATGAGAACCTTCTTCCCTCAGCCAGAACACTGAAGATGGGTCATGGATGGGTCTTTCAGCATGACAATGACTCAAAACATACCACCAAGGCAACAAAGGAGTCGAGAAGAAGCACATTAAGGCCATGGAGCGGCCTAGCCAGTCTCCAGACCTTAATGCTATAGAAAATTTATGGAGGAAGCTGAAACTTCGAGTTGCCAAGCGACAGCCAAGAAACCTTAAAGTGGATGTAAACCCGAAATGTATTTTTTTTTTTATCATACTGTAGAGTATAAGATTTCCTATCATTTGAGCCCAGTCTTGCCACACAGAGTTAATCCATCTCTGAGCAATCCTCTTTTATTGTTCAGTGAGAAAAATCTTGACAAACTGAGAAAAACTTTGTCAAATACTCCCCCTTGCTGTGAGTGACAGCCTAAGACACAGGCAGTATTTTTTAATTCCCTCCCCCACTCCTTTCTTCAGCAGCTCTGCAAGGATTGGCTGTTCCACACCTCACCATGATTTGGCATGCTGAAGTCATGTGGTTACTTTTCTGTCTTTTCACTGGATGTTAGAGATCATAGCAGAAGTTCAGTTAGAAATACACAGGGGAGTGTAGAGGTGGGCGGGGAGTCTACTGACATCACGACTCCACCCACCGAGCTCCAGACAACAGACCCACCCACAGAATATGCAGTTTTTCGTCTCTCATAACAGACAGAGGGGAGACATTTGACAGGTAAAGATACATGCAGGAGGCATGTATATCCTTATAGATAACCCCTATGGCAGTAGTTTAGAAAGGATGACATTGGGTTTACATCCACTTTAAGGATTTATAGAAGATCTGTAAAGAACAGTGTACCAAAATCTCTCCTGAGATGTGTGCAAACCTAGTCACTAACTACAAGAAACATCTTACCTCTGTGCTTGCCAACAAGGGTTTCTCCACGAAGTACTAAGTCAAGTTTTGCTTGGGGATCAAATACTTCTTTTACTCACTGAACAGCAACTCAATTTATAACATTTGAATCATGTTTTTTTCTGGATTTTTGGTTGTTTTGTTTCTTTGTAAGTGGGCAAACTTAAAAAATCTGCAGGGGATCAAATAATTATTTTACCCACTGTAACTGTAAATCAATGAACTATAAAGGCTTTTAAAGCGTCACCTATGGTGATTTTTGGGCACCATAGTTTTTGGCGGTATCGCAGCGCACATTTTAAAACATGGAATGTTAGGTATCTATTTACCCGTTGCAACCTCATCTTTTATATTTTATCCAAAAATGGGTATTTTAGGATGTGGTTTTGCACTAAAATTTATTTTATTATATTTTTTCTGGAAAATTTGCGTTTATTAAACAGTTGCGCAAATATCACGTGAAACAAAAATTTGCAATAATCACCTTTTTATTCTATAGGGTATCTGGTTTCAGAAAATATATAATGTTCTTGGGGTTTATGTAATTTTATTGCCAAAAATTAGGATTTTTACATGTATGCATGCGACAAAGAAAAAAAATTGCTGAACTGGTTAAAGAATATGTAAAATCCACATTTCATATTACGGATATGTGCCTGCTGTGGCATATACTTGTAGGAAAAAGTATTCTGCTCTCTTTGTATTGCATCCTTTGTGTGAAATCACTGGTGTTCCTGTAACGCTCTCTGCTTTCCTATTAAAAATTGACCATACTAGGCAGAAGGGCACACCATAGTCAGTTCTCTAACTATGCTGCGAACTCTGCCTGCTCTCCTCCAATGATCAGACTTGTCCTGACACACCCCTAAAGAAAGTCACATGACACTGATGAGCCAATGACGTCATCATGTCACCGGAAGTGATGTCATCTACAATAGGAGAGGTGAAGCCTACATTTTATGCTCCTTATGGGACCAGAGTCTGCTTTATATGCTTTTTATCTGTGTGCAGTAATAGTGCACAGAAAAATGTGAGTATTTTATTTTGTTTTTAATAAAATTGGAATTTCTTTTATACCATTTGCTCGATTATGGTTCAAAATTTTTTTCCTTTAAGTACCTTGTGACCCAAATTCTAGGAGTGGATCCAGGAAGAGGGCTGGTCGTTCGGGTCACCAACTTAAAGTAGATTATCAAAGAAAAGTCAGCCAGTATATAAGTTGGTCCCAATTTTAAAGAGCAATGCGCTTCTGACCTATGGTATATAAGTCCATATATTAAAGTGAATATCAAAGGCAAAAACTTTTTTTTTTTTAAATAACAAACATGTTATACTTACCTGCTCTATGCAGTGTTTTTGCACAGAGCAGCCCCAATCCCCCACTTGTGCTCTTGACCCCTTCCTCCTGTCGAGTGCCCCCAGAGCAAGCAGCTTGCAATAGGGGCACCCAAGCAGGTGCGCTCCTGAGCTGCGTGTCTATTCAGACACTGAAACATGGCTCACCCCCTCTCTCCTCATTGGCTGTCTAGCTGCATGGCTCCCGCTGCTGTCTCAGCAGTGAAGGAGGGAGAGTCCCTGAGAGACAATGCTCTCATGCACATCGCTGGTTCCAGGAGGGAGCTCAGGCAAGTGTTGAGGGGGCTGCTGCACATAGCATAGAATGTATGAAGGTAAAAAACCTTCAGCCTTTAGGACCACTTTAAGGTGAGCTGCTAATAAGACCAGTGGAGGATTCACGTGGTGGATTGATTAGTATGAGCACAGTTACTGCACGTTATTGCTGAACAGGATTGAAAAGCGAAGTGCATCCAAAAATCAAAGATTTGATGTATGGATGTATGCATATGGATATCTGGGTTGTTATATTTTAGGACTGCACATATAGGTCTTTGCTTAATCATTGGTTATATTAACTCTCGGTTTTATGCCACCAGGAGGGTGACACCACTATTGTTTATTATTATTATATAGTATAGTATTAACCAGTAGTGTATTTAGGTTTTGTGCTGCCCTAGGCCTGACTAAATGCATGTACCCCCTAATTTAAATATGACACACCCCTTCCTGTCAAGGCTACACCCCTTGCTGTTTAAGACCAGCCCTTAAATTTTCGAGTGGGGACACTAGTTCTGAGGGCCTGGGGGGGTGGGCAATGGATTCTCTTAATTTGCATAGATTTCCTCTCACTTCCTGTTTGGCTATGGGGCACGAAGTGAAGGGAAGTCTCCAAAATGGGACAGGGATGGTAAAAAATAAACTGACAGGGGTTATAACCCTCCCTTACTCTATCCAAAATGAAAAAAAATAGTGTTGCCTATAGTTCTACTTTAGGCACAAATTTCTGATAATTTTATGGAGAGGACTAAGAAGATATAACCATGCCAATGGTGCAGCAGAAAACATATAGCACAGTGAGGAAGGTTTGTGGTCCAGGATGAGAGGACAGTCACAATTATAATCGGCGCCCCCCCCACACACAGTTGCGAAATGCCAGCCGCTCGCATACCGGAATCAGTGAGGCCGCTTTATGGGGGCGCTAGACTAATTTGCCTCTCAGCCCAGTCCACCCCATAAGACTGGTGCTACAGTGTAACGCAAGTCGGCGGGGACTCTTTCCGTGCTGCCCCCCTGCAAAGTGCTGCCCTAGGCCTGGGCCTTGTTGGCCTAGGCCAGGATACAGCGTTGGTATTAACTGTATGTCACACAAGAGGGTTACACCACTATTGCTGAGTAATATTTTGTTACAATCACATTTTTTCTTATTTTAGCAAATTTGTTTTGTCTAATGGCACAATAGTGAAGATAGGGTGCACAGAGGGTGCCACTGCTACTTCTCACTTATCGTTTTTAAGTATATCATTAGGATAGTTTAGTGGGGTTTTCGCCCAGAAGCAATTCATAGCATTATAGGCAGCGCTGCATTTTTTTTTTCTTTTTGATATTCTATTAGATTTGTGGACCCATGTCAATGCTGGCAATTACTCATAGGTTTATTAATTAATAAGTTCATTAGGGTGGATGCATGGTGTTTTTTCAATTTTTTTTCTCTAACACAATGTAATTGAAGTGAGGGCCTATCCAATATTATTTATATATAATATATATATATATATATATATATATATATATATATAATAACACAAAACACAGGGGGTGTGGTTGGTATATATCTTAAGCTAGCCATAGATGGTTCGAATCTCGTCCGGTTCCTGTCGACAGATCAACTTGGGTACAACCAGCCTGTGAGATTTTACATGCGATTATTGCAAGTGGTTGTTATAGCCACAAGCAATAATCATTGTCTTTTTCCAGGCGGGGACCGCTTCCTCCACCAGGAGAACACAATAACTGGTGGAGGAAGCGGTCCCCGCCTGGAAAACACTGTCTGTGTTGATTAGGGAATCAAGCAAATTTCTTTCCTGGTCCACCTTATGTAGAATGAACAATTGAGTCAATCTACCAGACTGTGATAGAGACACTTTGACATGCCAAGGATTTCCTCACGTCAACCTTTCCGCATAGTACTTAGATTCCACCTAGGTTTACTCAATTGAGGGGAATTTATCTAGGTATTTAGTAATTAGATGTATGTATAGACAGGAGATTTAGGCTGGCTATAGGTTTATTTGCAGGAAAGAGTTTCGCTCGATTCCCCCATCAACGCAGCCACTTGCAATAAAATCTGGCAGGTTGGTTGTACCCAAGCTGATGAAATTGGGTACATTCAGCCTGTCCCATACATGGTTCGAATCTCGGCCTGTTCCTGCTGACCTAGCCAAGATTTGAACCGTGTATGGCTGGCTTAAGCCACCAGTGTTACTTGCTTGGACTAGAGTTTCAGACACTGGGGAAGGGTCGATTTTAATAGCTCAAATTCTGTTCTGGATCCAAATAATTACAGTAAATACCACATCCAAATATATCTCTGAAAAATCATCCCAAACAGCACAGTATATAAAAGCATACAATATTTTATCACAAAGCTATAAAATACATTCAAGACCCAAAAGGGTCATTAATCACTTCAATACTGGGCACTTTCACCCCCTTTCTGCCCAGGCTAATTTTCAGCTTTTTTTTTCACACAAATATAGCTTTAGTTAGGTGGTAATCACCACAGGGTTTTTATGTTTTACTAAATAAAAAAACACTAAACATTTTGAAAAAAAAAACAAAACACATTTTTCTTAATTTTGTTATAACATTTTGCTAATATGTAGCCTTGCTTCATAAATTTAGGCCAAATTGTATTCTGCTGCATTTCTTTGGTGAAAATACCCCAAACCAGTGTATAATGTTTGGTCTGTTGGAAAGGTAGCTCTTATCTGAAGGTATCTGTATAAATTCAGTGTGTTTTTTCTATTAAAGCAGTTTTGGTTTGCTCCAAAAACTGGTGTTTTCTAGTTCTTTGGGGTAGCTATGGCTATATTCACTGGCTTTGTGTTCCAGAGCTGGGGAAGCAGCTTCCTGGAAGATACCCTGTTAGGGTGTCACAGTCCCTCTGGAAGACAGAGATAAAGATAAAGACATAGAATCGCAGCTGTATCTAAATTGCACTGGAATTGCACCTGAACCTGCATGAAGTTGTGCTGGACATTAAAAATTGTCCTTGAAGTAGCCAGTCAAAACACACCACATACAGTGAGGACGGAAAGTATTCAGACCCCCTTACATTTTTCACTCTTTGTTATATTGCAGCCATTTGCTAAAATCATTTGCTAAAAAGTTCATTTTTTTCCTCATTAATGTACACACAGCACCCCATATTGACAGAAAAACACAGAATTGTTGACATTTTAGCAGATTTATTAAAAAAGAAAAACTGAAATATCACATGGTCCTAAGTAATCAGACCCTTTGCTGTGACACTCATATATTTAACTCAGGTGCTGTCCATTTCTTCTGATCATCTTTGAGATGGTTCTACACCTTCATTTGAGTCCAGCTGTGTTTGATTATACTGATTGGACTTGATTAGGATAGCCACACACCTGTCTATATAAGACCTTACAGCTCACAGTGCATGTCAGAGCAAATGAGAATCATGAGGTCAAAAGGAACTGCCTGAAGAGCTCAGAGACAGAATTGTGGCAAGGCACAGATCTGGCCAAGGTTACAAAAAAAATTCTGCTGCACTTAAGGTTCCTAAGAGCAGAGTGGCCTCCATAATCCTTAAATAAAAGACGTTTGTGATGACCAGAACCCTTCCTAGAGCTGGCAGTCTGGCCAAACTGAGCTATTGGGGGAGAAGAGCCTTGGTGGGAGAGGTGAAGAAGAACCCAGAGATCAATGTGGCTGAGCTCCAGAGATGCAGTTGGGAGATGGGAGAAAGTTGTAGAAAGTCGACCATCACTGCAGCCCTCCACCAGTCGGGGCCTTATGGCAGAGTGGCCCGACGGAAGCCTCTCCTCAGTGCAAGACACATGAAAGCCTGCATGGAGTTTGTTAAAAAACACCTGAAGGACTCCAAGATGGTGAGAAATAAGATTCTCTGGTCTGATGAGACCAAGATAGAACTTTTTGGCCTTAATTCTAAGCAGTATCTGTGGAGAAAACCAGGCACTGCTCATCACCTGTCCAATACAGTCCCAACAGTGAAGCATGGTGGTGGCAGCATCATGCTGTGGGGGTGTTTTTCAGCTGCAGGGACAGGACGACTGGTTGCAATTGAGGGAAAGATGAATGCGGCCAAGTACAGGGATATCCTGGACGAAAACCTTCTCCAGAGTGCTCAGGACCTCAAACTGGGCCGAAGGTTTAACTTCCAACAAGACAATGACCCTAAGCACACAGCTAAAATAATAAAGGAGTGGCTTCACAACAACTCCGTGACTGTTCTTGAATGACCCAGCCAGAGCCCTGATTTAAACCCAATTGAGCATCTCTGGAGAGACCTAAAAATGGCTGTCCACCAACGTTTACCATCCAACCTGACAGAACTGGAGAGGATCTGCAAGGAGGAATGGCAGAGGATCCCCAAATCCAGGTGTGAAAAACTTGTTGCATCTTTCCCAAAAAGACTCATGGCTGTATTAGATCAAAAAGGTGCTTCTACTAAATACTGAGCAAAGGGTCTGAATACTTAGGACCATGTGATATTTCAGTTTTTCTTTTTTAATAAATCTGCAAAAATGTCAACAATTCTGTGTTTTTCTGTCAATATGGGGTGCCGTGTACATTAATGAGGAAAAAAATTAACTTAAATGATTTAAGCAAATGGCTGCAATATAACAAAGAGTGAAAAATTTAAGGGGGTCTGAATACTTTCCGTCCCCACTGTATGTGTGAAACTAGGCTGCTTACACCCTACAGGATATAGGGAGAGAAAGTTAGTAGAGACAAGCCAGGAGGGGAGGAAAACCCCGTAGGGCTGACCACCCCAGAAAGTATGCCTACTCAGGGAGGGGGAGGCCCATCTACTTACTAATTCACGGAGGTTGTGAGTGACATTCCAGAGACTGATCCTCCTCTCCACCAAAGTGCATTGTCTGCATTCAGGTTAAAAAAAACAAAACACAAAAAAATAAATGAACCCTGTAATCATGATCTCCCCCCGTATACATAAGAGGATTAAAGATTCTCAAGGAAGTCTTAAGCGAGAAGTCAACCGGTATTGGTAAAAAATTCACAGCTTTATTAAACAAACAATATTCCAATATCAAAATACCTCCACCACTTCAAAAAGTTAAAACTCATAACGTTATAGCAGGCCTAGCAGCTGCTTGCACTACGCATCCATGTACACACATTCACAGGTTCCTGGAAGGGTAAAGATTTTCAGACTGTACGGGGTACTCGGGGTGTAAGCAGTAGATTATATATCCCCAGATATACCAAATTGATGGATGAACCTAGCACACAGATCAGTGCCGTATCATAAAGTCTCAAAGTTCTGTCCTGGGTAACCAGTTAATGTGCAATAGGTAGGAAGTCCAGGATGGATTAAAGACAAACAGGAATAGACTAATACCATCATGTTGCACGCATGAGCGTAAGTTCAGTCCAAATACACGTTAGCTGAATATATCAGTCACTCGCATTCCTGGACATGTGAGTTGGACTGGTCAGGATATTTGCTCCTGACCCTGGCTCGTCTGATTACCTGCTCTGACATCCAAACCCTGGCTTCTGTTTTTTGACTATGTTCCTGAACTGTGTTATTTTTGCTATTTCATTAAGGCTGGGTTCACACTGTTGTGCGGAGTGGCTCACAGCAGGGGTCCGGTGCTTCTCTGTTCTCCGTTTCAAATTTTTGGCTGAATTTGGACCTGAAACGGACCAGAACACGCATAGGACTCTTCTGCAAACTGCTCAGCAAGCCGTCCCGGAGAGGTGTGAACCGGCTCCATTGAGAGCCGGTCAGTCTCCTGACATGCAAATAGGATGCAGAGAAATCCGCATCCAATTCGGACAAGTGTGAATCCAGCCTAAAGGTGAGATTTTAACTGAAATTTCTGCCATAACATTACAAATACTCCTGATTCAAACTGCTCATCTGGATCCTCCTCCAGTACAACCAGTGTTGCAAGCCATCCCTACTGCTGCTCCTGTCTGATCAGGCAGCCGCCTCTGACACTACCACTGTAAGAGGTATTCCTGAATCTACTCCATTTCCCCAGCATTTTGGGCCAATCCAGCTCAATGCAGAGGGTTTCTCAACCAGGTTGGAATATATTTTGAGAGGTTACCACAGACTTTCCCTACAGACGGAAGCAAAATTGACTTCACCATTTCTTTGATTTCTGACAAATCCTTGGCTTGGGCAAACCCACTATGGGATACACAAAAACCCATTGTCCAATCCATGGAGGTTGCGGGTGACATTCCAGAGACTGATCCTCCTCTCCACCAAAGTGCATGTCCATTAAACAGAGTACGAGAACTGTTGCCGACTACGCTATTGAATTCCGTACTCTGGCAGCAGAGGTTGGTTGGAACAATGAGGCTCTAGTGGCTGCTTTTTCCCATGGCCTCTCTGATAACCTTAAAGTGATACTAAAGGTTCCTTTTTTTTTTTTTAAATAACAAACATGTCATACTTACCTCCACTGTGCAGCTCGTTTTGCAGAGTGGCCCCGAACCTGCTCTTCTGGGGTCCCTCGGCCGCTCTCTCGGCTCCTCCCTGCATTGAATAATCCCCTGGGAGAAGCGCTCTCCCTGGGGGTTACCTTGCGGGAGCATTCCAGAGTCCAGCATTCGGCGTCAATAGACGCTGAATGCAGGACTCGGCCCCGCCCCCCCGGTGGCCGCGTCGTTGGATTTGATTGACAGCAGCGGGAGCCAATGGCTGCGCTGCTATGAATCTAGCCAATCAACAGCCGAGAACCCCCAGCCGAGAGATGGCGCGTCCCTGTAGGACAAGTTCAAGGGTTCAGGTAAGTAAAACGGGGGGGGGGGGGGGACTGGGGGCCTGTGACTGCAAGGGGGTTTTTTCACCTTAATGCATAGGATGCATTAAGGTGAAAAAACACTTACCTTTACAACCCCTTTAAAGATGAGATTGCAGCTCAAGATATACCTGGCAGTCTTGAGGAGTTGATCTCGTTTGCCATTCTCGTTGATACCAGACTCCGAGAGAGACCCTCCTTTAAGGAGCGCTTGCGGAGGCCTCCTGTACTCTTGGTTCAAAGCTTTCAATTCCCACCCATACCTCCTGGGTTCGAGTCCTCTAGTGAAGTAGTGCCCATGCAGATGGGCTTCACACGTCTCTGTCAAAGAGAGGGCCTTTGGGAAAAGAGTGGTGAACTGAGACCCTGTATCGATTATAGGGGTCTCAATCGCATTACTGTTAAAAATGCTTATCCGGGGCATGGCTTGTGGCGCATGAAGTAGGACGCACTGAGATCTCTCTCCGCTGGGACTCCTGACAATTATCCTGCAATCTCCTCACACCCACATCGCACCAACCGCTGCTACTCAGCCCTGTGATCAGTGACTCCCGGGCAATCATTTGATACTCCCCTCGGCTGATTTTGCCAAGTCCAAACAAAGTGAGGGTCTCCAGGCAGACTCGGACCATGCAGCCCAAGATGGCGCCTATTTGTCCTGGTCAGCAAAGGAAGCTGCCCAGAATCTCTTTGTTAAGTCGCCGCCTGAGAATACCCCGGCCAAATCGACTAAAAGCCTGGCGCAGGTTACTTCTAACCCTCCTGCAGAGACTGAGACAGGGTGGACAGAGGAACTGCTATGGGACACTGTGAGTACTCCTGCTATACTGCTTTCTAGCAATGATCCCAATATACATGAGACCCAAGACCCAGAACCCACGCTTAAAGAGATCTTTTCTGCAGTCTCCTCCTGTAATACTAACTTCACCCACCTAACCACAGAGATTAAAGGTGTAAAGCAAGAAGTTGCAGGATATGCAAAAATTGAGGGATCGTACAGCTGCACTGGAAGGCCGCATGAGTAACATTGAGGATGATGTGGCGTCATTACAGCATGAGGTGCGCCAAGTGCAAAATCTCACTTTTAGCCACACTGCATGCTTGGAAGATATGGAAACTCAGGAGAAATAATGTGAGGGCTGTGGGTATTCCAGAGTGAGCTGAGGGAAAAAACCCTGTTGCCTTTATTAAACATTGGCTCCTAGAAACCTTTGGCAAAGAAGCATTCTCTTCTATGTTTCCGGTTGAGCGTGTCCACCGGGTGCCTGCTAGGCTTCCCCGCCCGGGTGAACCACCCCATCCATTTTTATTTAAATTTTTGAATTTGATAGATTGCGATGCTGCCCTTTATCTAGCTAGAACCAAGGGGGAGGCCATGAAGATGGATAATGTCCATATCTCCTTCTACCCAGATTTTTCAGCAGAACTGCAACGCAAACAGGCGAAGTTCACTGAGGTGAAAAAACTACTCCGACACTTTGATGTCAATTATGCCATGTTGTATCCTGCTCGGCTCCGGGTAGCGGCTAATGATGACACCCACTTCTTTGACAACCCTGCTGTAGCGGCTGACTGGCTTGATCATATGGAACATAACTTATGGAAACGTGTGAATACTTTTTTTAAATTCAATTCTCTTTATTTGGAATATATGCTTGTCCATCAAACAAATACTGTTTACATCGCATATAAAAACATTACAAAAAAAAAACAGACATACATAAATACCCCCCAACATTTTTCCCTTTTCCACCCTCCCCCCCCCCCTCAACCGTACCATCCATTCTTACCCCCCCTACCCCAAACTTTCATCCTACCATCACTCCTACCATTCTACCTAACCCACTTATATCTATTCAGACCGCTCCTGCTCCAGCCACAACTTCCATATACTCTTATATTTCTTCATACTGCCTATTTTCCCATACCAAAGTTTCTCCTTCATAATCATATCTTTAACCTCTTTCATCCATTCTGCCATCGTCAGAGGATCTTTTGCCTGCCACTTCCGTGCTATTAACTTCTTTCCTTGGAACAAACATCTAATTATTGCAGTCTGGGTGTCTTTTAGCATGCCATTCTTCTCCATCAAGCTCATGAGACAGGTTCTAGCTTCCATGTCTAACGATGTCCCAAACACAGAGTTCATTTTTTCAACTATCCCTTCCCAATACCTATGTAACTTGGGGCATCGCCAGAACATGTGTATCAAATCGCCTCTCCTATCCCCACAGTGTTGGCATTTGGCATCTGGCCTCTTTCCAAAACTAAATAGTTTTACTGGTGTATAATATGACCTATATATCAAATACAGGTGAGATACCCCTTGTGACGGTGCAAGAGAGACCCTGGGCCCTAATGCTAAAACATATTTCCACTGTTCCTCCGTTATTGTACCAACATCTTCCTCCCATTTAATCCTGTTTTTAGATTCCACCACTCCCTCCTGCCCCACCATGTTTATACTCCTATACATATCGGATATTAACCCTCTAGAAGATCTGGTCTTTAACAGTTTCCTAAGCAAGGGCATTTCACTCCACTCTATCACTTTCCCTCTAAATTGCACCTCTAGGGCATGCCTGACTTGCAGATAACTAAAAAATAGTCGGTTGGGAACTGCATACTCCTCTCTTATCTCTTGAAATGATTTCAACCTCCCTGCCCTATACAACTGTGCCAAGCAGTGGATACCTCTCCTGTCCCATTCCTCTATTTTACCCATCACATTAAGCTCTTCTAAATTTTTACTGTTCCATATTGGAGAGAACACAGAAAAACCTGTGTACCCCAACACGGCCTTAACGGTCTTCCAGCTTCTAATCATTAGCTGAACTGTGGGACAACTGTAACCAAAAGAATCTGCCTCCACTGCTTCCACTATTGTATCATGGCAAGTACTATTCATCAATATATTACTTCCTCCTCCCCTTTCTTCGGGCAAGTTACTACCTCTCATAAACTGCATTTGAGCTGCCAGAAAATAACCCCAAGGGCCTGGTAAAGCCAGGCCCCCTGCCTCTCTCAGTCGCCGTAACGCCTGCAAACCAATCCTTCTTCTCTTTTGAATCCGCAAAATTCTTGAGAATCTCTTAAAGCAACTGCCAATGGCTCCAGTGTGAGGGCGAAGAGCAGGGGTGACAGTGGACACCCCTGTCTCGTTCCCCTCCCCAACTGGAACCATTCAGAACACTCCCCATTGATCCTGACCTTGGCCCTCGGTTTATCATACAGAAGTCTCAACCATTGCACAAAGTTAGGACCAAATTTAAACACTGCCAGTACTTTCCACAAATAGTGCCATTCAAGGCTATCAAATGCCTTGACAGCATCTAATGATAGAATGGCTCTATTCCCCCCTTTCTCTATTGGCAGCTGTGTATTAAAATATACTCGCATTATGTTCACACTCACTGATCTATCCGGTATAAAACCGGTTTGGTCTGGGTGTATTACTTTAGAGATTATTCTTTTTAACCTGGTTGCTAGGGCCTTTGCCAGGATCTTAACGTCTGAGCACAGAAGCGATATCGGTCTATATGAGGCTACATCAAGCGGATTTTTCCCTTCTTTTAATAATACTATAATAGTGGCTTCAGTCATAGATATGGGCAATCTTCCTTCCACCTCGGCCCCATTCAATACTTCCAATAATTTTGGTAGCAAAAAACATCCCCATATCTCTTATAGACTTGTATAGGCAGACCATCGGGGCCATGGTGCTTTCTGATTCGCCAGATCTATTATTACCCTTTGCAACTCTTCCAATGTCAACGGGGCTTCCAGTGCTTCCCTATCCTCACTGGATAAAGGGGTTATTTTCAGTTTTTCAAAAAACTCCCACATTTCTCCCTCTACATTAATTTGTGGGGTGCTATACAGGCCTTCATAATAATCTTTAAATACCTCTACTATTCCGGGGGTAGTTCTTATAATTCTCCCTTCCCTGTCCCAAATTGCTGGTATAGTGGATGAGGGGCCATTTGCTCTAGCTATCAATGCCAAGGTTCTCCCCACTAGTTCACCTTCCCCAAAAAGACTCTGCTTCTGAAACATTTTCTTTCTTTCCTCTTTCTCCAATACTAATTTCCTATATTCATCCTGACTCTCTACCCACACACCATATCTAGCTGAAGTTGGTTCCTCCACATATCTCACTTCAGCCCCCCTCACCCTTTATTTTACTTTATATTCCTTGACCTGTGATTTTCTCTTAACATAGGAGATTTTTTGTATAAAGACCTCCCGAAGAAAAGCCTTCAGGGAGTCCCACATTATACCGAACTGGGCGGTTCCTGACTTTAAGTTTATAAATTCTTCTAAACTGACTGCAATAACCCCATCATCCTCAATTACTTAGAGCCAAAAGGGGTTCATTTTCCAACCCCCCCCACCATGACTCAACCCAATTTTAATTGAGAAAGCCACTGGTGAGTGGTCCGAGAGCCCCCTTGGCTCGTAGTCTACCTATGCCACTATATTTAAGGCTTCCTCATTACATAGCACTAGATCAATTCTGGATAAAGTGGCATGCGTCCTAGAGTGATACGAATACTTCTTCACACCCGGATGCCACTTCCTCCAGATATCCACCAGCCCTACCTCCTCACAAAATTGAAGAAGCGGGCATTTGGGTACCCCTCCAGAAGCCATCCTTGCTGGGAACCTATCTATGGTGTTATCCATGACCATAGTAAAGTCCCCCGCCACTATAACTGGAACCCCGGGTTTATCCACTATAAAACTTATTAAGTCACACAGTATCTCTCTATTAAATGGTGGAGGGATATATACATTGGCAAGTACACATTCCCGACTTTCAATAATACAAAAAAGAAAGACATATCGTCCATTCTTATCCAACTTACTCTGCAGGAGAAAACCAATCCAGAGCTTATCAATACACTCACACCCCTTGAATAGGAGGTGTGCGTTGAGTGATACTGCTCTTGGTAATTCCTGTTCCTCAAGGCACTAATTGTACCTTTATCAAGGTGAGTCTCCTGAAGACAGAGTATCTTAACATCACCTGTCCTGGCCATAGAGAAAATTGCCTGTTTTTTAAACGTCTCCCTTACCCCCCGTATCTTAATACGCCTAAATGTGTCTGGGGTTTTCCTTCTACCAACTTTGGTACCTATAATTCTCCTGTCCCTGTATCTTGTCTCCTCTCAAAATACAAAGCAATGGAGAATGGAAGCGGGACTTTGTGTGAGGCATGTCGGTGAGTGTATCCACATCACAAAACTAGTATAGTGGGATGACTAAAAGATAATCCTGTATCTAGCGATAATACCGACAAAATATATTGCAGAAAGATAATGCATGGTTTATTACAAGAAAATCATAAAATCGGATACATGATAAAAGAGATACATTTGTCTGCAATGGGGCATGTGGACATAAGTAGGTTTACAGACATGATTCAAATGATGGTTATACATATACAAAACGTAGTAAAATGATATATCACATAATACAGTGAATAAAAGTATGCATCAATGGATGTTAACTCAACGCGTTTCTTGGCTTACAACCAATCGTCAGGAGTCCGATGCAGTGTAGCTGCGTTGAAAAAATAACTATGTATCAGTAAAGGTATGAGGAAAATTGGCGTTTACACATACAAGTTTATATTGATATACTCACAAGGGATGTATGGGTGAGTGATAGCCCATACATTGTGATGCAGTGTTGGTCCGGGCACACTGAGTCTTACCCGGGGTTGAGGCAGAGAGCGCGCTCCAAAAGGACCATCGGCCCCGACCGGCAAAGTGGCCGGAGCGCCTACTGGGGCCACCAAGCGGGGGCATGTGACGGGGATGAAAAAGAAAGAAATGGGATTGTGAGTGAATGGAGTGAAGGTGAGGGGTGAATGTAGAAGAGAAGATAGGGAGTGAAACCAACTAGTAACATGAGTGGGGAAGGTGAAGAAGACCCATCACAAAGGGAGAGATGTGTAAACCGAAGAGTGAGTGTGCAAATCCGGGAGGCCACTGCAGGTGTCAGTGGAGAGGTGAAAAGTGTGCAGGGGGTTACCTGTGGTGAGATAGCCGGGCCAGGTGACGTGCCCCAGATGGACATGGTGAACAATCGAGGCGCTCGGTCAGTGACGGCCGTTATAAAGCCGAGGGCCAGGGGCACGCTCACGCCAACGTCATTGACGGACATGATGACGCGGCGGGGGGCGGGCGGCCAGAAGCATCGAACGGCCGCTTCCCAACCTCGCAGCGCCAGGGTCCTGGATGGTAAATCTCCTATGGGCTCCGCCTACAGCAGCAAGAGGCGTCAGAGGCGGGGCGTAGGAGAAATGACGCCGATGCATCGAGGCCAGGGCCCGCCCCCGCCAGCAGCAGGGCGGGCGGCGGATCGCGGACTGGGTGCATCGAAACCCGGGAAAGAGAACAGATGGGTCCCTGCAACAACTGCATCCCGAAAGTATAAAACAGATGTGTGAAGGGTCAGGAAAAACTGAGTCTAAGGGAAACATAAACCAAAAAAATAATAAAATGAGACAGACAACCTGGGAAGAGGCAGAGTTCATAGAATAAACAGGCCATATGAAGGCTTTTAATCTCTGCCCTGATTGGAAACAGAGAATGGCAGAGAATGTAATATGGTAGCCACAGAATCTTGCAATGAATGGAATCATTAAGCAAGAGAGTGTGGATGCATTACTTATAGACTTAAATATATGTATGGTATAGCAACGGGGATGACAGGGAATGAAAGAGTAGAGGATGGGAAACACGATGGGTAGGTAAAAGAATGAATATAAATAAAAATTATAGAACAGCTTTAGCCCTGAATTAAATCAGTTTATCTTGCCTGACTAAAGAGAAAACAAATAAAATCAAAAGATAAAAACGAAAGAAGCAAGGAACAAAGAGCAAAACCACAGGACGAAAAAAAGACAACTTTAGCCCTGAATTAAATCAGTGTTTGCTAGACTAAAGGGGGAAACAAAACAGCACAAATTTTTTAGCCCTGAATTGAATCAGTATTATTATAGCTAAAAGGGGGAAATGACAAAAATAGAAATGAGTAGGATATGCTAACGGTATCAAATAGCTGTATTGGGGTAACTCTTGCACTGAAGTGAGTCAGTAAGCGAGAGGTGGACCGTAGGTCTCTGTAACATGAATGATACCAAGGAGAAAAGGGAAACAACAAAACAGACAAGGGATGGGGAATGAGTATAAGAACATAAGGGGAATAGAAGAAAGAAGGGGGATGGGTAACTAAGGCATGGTGGGGTGGATGGGGTTGAAAAGTATGAGCTAGATAGGTGGATTATCAGGTCACAGGGAACAGGTGTCTGCCACCCTGGTATTTATATCTCAAAAATGGGGTTGTGACCTGTCCACTTGTGTTGTGTGCAAGCACCGACATGCCTCCATCCCATGAATTACAAAGCAATGGAGAATGGAAGCGGGACTTTGTGTGAGGCATGTCGGTGAGTGTATCCACATCACAAAACTAGTATAGTGGGATGACTAAAAGATAATCCTGTATCTAGCGATAATACCGACAAAATATATTGCAGAAAGATAATGCATGGTTTATTACAAGAAAATCATAAAATCGGATACATGATAAAAGAGATACATTTGTCTGCAATGGGGCATGTGGACATAAGTAGGTTTACAGACATGATTCAAATGATGGTTATACATATACAAAACGTAGTAAAATGATATATCACATAATACAGTGAATAAAAGTATGCATCAATGGATGTTAACTCAACGCGTTTCTTGGCTTACAACCAATCGTCAGGAGTCCGATGCAGTGTAGCTGCGTTGAAAAAATAACTATGTATCAGTAAAGGTATGAGGAAAATTGGCGTTTACACATACAAGTTTATATTGATATACTCACAAGGGATGTATGGGTGAGTGATAGCCCATACATTGTGATGCAGTGTTGGTCCGGGCACACTGAGTCTTACCCGGGGTTGAGGCAGAGAGCGCGCTCCAAAAGGACCATCGGCCCCGACCGGCAAAGTGGCCGGAGCGCCTACTGGGGCCACCAAGCGGGGGCATGTGACGGGGCCCGGGATTAGCTGCTGGGGATGAAAAAGAAAGAAATGGGATTGTGAGTGAATGGAGTGAAGGTGAGGGGTGAATGTAGAAGAGAAGATAGGGAGTGAAACCAACTAGTAACATGAGTGGGGAAGGTGAAGAAGACCCATCACAAAGGGAGAGATGTGTAAACCGAAGAGTGAGTGTGCAAATCCGGGAGGCCACTGCAGGTGTCAGTGGAGAGGTGAAAAGTGTGCAGGGGGTTTCCTCATACCTTTACTGATACATAGTTATTTTTTCAACGCAGCTACACTGCATCGGACTCCTGACGATTGGTTGTAAGCCAAGAAACGCGTTGAGTTAACATCCATTGATGCATACTTTTATTCACTGTATTATGTGATATATCATTTTACTACGTTTTGTATATGTATAACCATCATTTGAATCATGTCTGTAAACCTACTTATGTCCACATGCCCCATTGCAGACAAATGTATCTCTTTTATCATGTATCCGATTTTATGATTTTCTTGTAATAAACCATGCATTATCTTTCTGCAATATATTTTGTCTGTATTATCGCTAGATACAGGATTATCTTTTAGTCATCCCACTATACTAGTTTTGTGATGTGGATACACTCACCGACATGCCTCACACAAAGTCCCGCTTCCATTCTCCATTGCTTTGTAATTCATGGGATGGAGGCATGTCGGTGCTTGCACACAACACAAGTGGACAGGTCACAACCCCATTTTTGAGATATCCTCTCAAAATAGTTCTTACTCCTAAAACCATTGTGTCAAGTGTTTGAAAATATTAGTGATTTTAATTTTTGTGCAAATTCAAAACTTCTTACTTCATTCCACTCCACACCCCTTCCACCCTCATACCCCCTTACAACCTTATGCATGCCCCATTCCCCAACCTTCCCATCCCCCCCCCCCCAACCCCCCCTCCCCAATCCTCCCTCCCCCTTTCCCCCTCTACCCCTTGTCCAACCCTGGGCCCATACCAAGGGCTTCTAAAGTGACCGTATTAACCCCCTAAACGTGAGTATACCTCTTTTTTTCCCTTTACGTTGCTACCCGAACCTTATAAGAGGGGAATCAACCCCAACATGACCAGTGTACGCAAAAGATTAATATCTACTGTCCCCCTATACCCACACCTCTATAAATGCACCAGTGTATCCAAAGAGAACATAACAGGAGGAGGGGGAAAAAAAAAAAAAAAAAAAGTCCAAAAAATTACATAAGTCCACTGGAGCCTTCAACTGAACAGGGACCCCCAGAGTCTAGTTTTTGCCCTGTTTTCTTATGGCCCTTCACCACGCTGTAACCTTCCTTCATTCTTCTCCAACCATAAGAGTACTTCTGCAGGAGCATTAAAGAACTTCACCTCCCCAAATGCTGTTATGTGTAAGTGTGCAGGGTAAAGTAATGCATAACCAATTTTGTGCTGCTGCAGTCTACGTTTACACTCTGTAAATTTTGCCCTTTGTTTCTGCAGCTCAGGGGAGAAATCTGGATATAAAGAGATTCTTACACCATTGTACTGTATGTTTTTCATTTCTCTCGCTTTCTGAAGAATAGTGACTTTGTCCCTGAAGAACAGGAATTTAACAATAAGAGGCCTTGGCTGACCCCCCCGAAGATGGCGCCCTGAAAGCGACTCTGTGTGCACGTTCAATTGCAAAAAATTTTGACAGGGAATCTTTACCAAACATATCTCTAAACCATCCTTCCATATATTCTGTGGGATTGTTACCCTCACTTCTTTCGGGGAGACCCAGAACCCTTACATTCTTCCTGCGTGCCCTGTTCCCTAATTCGTCCATTTTACGTATACACGTTTCCAATTGCTCCTTCATGGTTTTAACTTCTTGTCTCATCGGGTTCACATCATCCTCCACCTGTCTAAGTCTCCCCTCAAGAAGAGTAGTCCGATCACATACCTCCTGCACATCTTGTTTTAGGGTAAATAAATCGTCTCTGATACCTCTAAGCTTAACCGATAGGTCAGATAATGAAGTTTTGCAGTTGTTAACTGCTAGGAGAATGTCCTTTAAGGATGGTTCCTTCTCTAGTGCCCCCATTCCCTCTGCTAATTCATTGCTTAGTCCACTCTCCCTTTCCAGGGCTGTTTGTGATGCAGATTCTGTTACTGTGGGTACATATACTTCTACTGAGTCTTGACTTTTCCTCCCCCCAGGGTGGTTAGCCTGTGGCCCCTGATGTTGCACACCCCCCACCTGACTCCCTTTCTTGGGTGTATGGTTAGGTGTGTGGGCAAAACGCTCCAGCTTCGCAGCCGCAGCTTGACTTGCCTTATCCTTGGGACCACGCTGATTATGGGCGCCGGCTCCATCTTGCACCACCACCTCCTCTGCACCTCTCTTTCTGGTCATCTTGGCTCAAACCTCCCCTTGGATCTCCAGAATTTTAACAGCTACAGAGTCCCAGGTGTACACTTCCTCCCTTCTCACCAGGGAGTGTGCCGCTGGATCCTATCCCGGGAGAGAGCCAAAAACAGCCGTGCGGACGGAACGCTGAACAAACACAATCTCCTTCCTCTATAGTCAGCTGTTCAAACTTCCAGCGTCCCCTTCCCTACACTGCAAGACAGGATCACACCAGGGGACACACTATAGGCTCTTATCCCTGAGAGACCACAGGTGGCCGTACGGACAGAGTACCTGAGCAATCCCTAGATCTGTCCGCCCGATCAGCTGTTCAGCTTGCCGGCATCCTCTTCCCCGTTACTGTTAAGCAGGATGACACTGGGGAGCGCACTGTAAGTTCCTATCCCAGGGAAACCATAGGCAGACGTGCTGGCAGAGTTCCAAATGATCTCTGGGTTCGTCCACCCGATCAGCTGTTTAGTCTCCCAGCGTCCCCTTCTCCACACTGTCGGACAGGCTCAGGCATAGGAGAGACAGCAAGGTCCAGGCTCACAACATCCTCCCCCTCACCTCAACCTCCGGTCACGCCCATCTCCTCCACCAACGTGTGAATAGTTGATCACGCAACCCATCACTAATTTTTCATCTCAGGTTATGCTGGTGGAATGTACATTACAAGCATTCATGACACTGGGAAATTATATCCTCTTTAAGGCGGAGAAGATGCACATTGTATTCTATACCTGCTAACATCTTTTTTTCTAGATGAAACTTGCAAGTACCTTTGGATCGAAGGGTGCACTAGAAACGTTGGGGGCCCCCCTCTGACGGCTGTCCTGCCTGGATGTGCTGTTAATTTTTGTCCCCGGGTCCTTCTGGGGACTATGTGGAGCGGTTCCACTTTTTTCTCTTTTTGTTCTGAGTTATTATGCCTTCTCTGTTATATAATATGAAGGCCTTATGTGGGACTACAACCTACAATTTGCATAGTATTCAGGTTCTCTGTCATCACTGACTGTCTACCTCTGGGATATCCCATCCACGTATGTTAATGTGGTGGGTGCTCAGGCCTGCACTAGCCTACATGTATGCAGCTTACGCATTACTTCTGTCACTATATGTACTATGGGCATATATCTAATACAGCTCTATCATGCCTTTTGCTTAATGTGTTACTGGACTTTCCTCATCATGCCCCTTTCTCTTAATGCACTGGTTCTGTGGCAGTTAAATATAACCTGCTTTTCATGTAATGTGAGGGGACTGGGGGATGGAGCGAAACAGCAGGCACTCTTTTCAGCCCTTAAAATTTATGGCTCTGCAGTGATATGCCTGCAGGAAACACATATCCAATCTATTACTCTGTCTGTACTTAAAGGAGTTAACCTCCCTGGCGGTATGATTATTTCAGATTTTAGGTGCTAAAAGCGGTACAATTATTTTGCACAGAAATTTGGCGTTTTATATTATAGGCCTGTAATTCTTAGGAATAATTCACTTAAATCTGTCCAAACCAGAGTCTAGTAGACATCCCGGGTATGATATAGTTTGAAAAATGAAATAAAAAATTATAATATAATAAATAACTATAAAAAAATTATACCAAATAATATTATAATAATAATAAAAATTATTCAATAATGTAATCAAATCAAAAATACTGAAATTTGCTCAGTTGCAGAATTGTCGCTTTCCTTACTTTTGGTGTTTGGT
This sequence comes from Aquarana catesbeiana, assembly GCF_042186555.1. Classification (NCBI taxonomy): domain Eukaryota; kingdom Metazoa; phylum Chordata; class Amphibia; order Anura; family Ranidae; genus Aquarana; species Aquarana catesbeiana. The sequence continues at coordinate 295,425,196 of NC_133329.1, forward strand.
GACGGATTTCCCCACAAATCACTATCACTCAATTCTGCAAGTGATTCTAATTTATTATCGCTGTTTTCTAGCTGGTCTAAAGCCACATTTGATGTAAAGGGACAGTTTTGGTTGCTATGGACAATCTCTAGTTTCCAAGCAGAAAGAACATTTTTTATAATATAAAACTGCATGCAGGACACTGGACAGACCACTAGGGACAAAGGGGGTGTGTAATTATTTGATACAGTACTGTAATCTTACAGATTACAGTATACTGTATCTATACTGTGTGTTTCATTTTTTGAATTTGCCGCCGAACTCCGTCCCCGAGCGTCGCAACGCTCGCAGGGAACGGAGCTCGGCACTGTGAATCGAGCGAGACACGGTGGCTCGCCGATGACAGCGGGGAGACATCGCAGGATCCAGGGGACAAGGTAAGTATCCTCTACAAGGATCCTGCGATGTGATCCCGAGTCTGGCTCGGGGATACCGCTTTGGGTATTGAAAATCCACCCCGAGCCAGACTCGGGAATACCGCCAGGGGGGTTAAAGGCAGAAGGTTTTTTTTATCTTAAAGTGGATGTAAACCCAATGTCATCCTTTCTAAACTACTGCCATAGGGGTTATCTATAAGGATATACATGCCTCCTGCATGTATCTTTACCTGTCAAATGTCTCCCCTCTCTCTGTTATTAGACCCGAAAAACTGCATATTCTGTGGGTGGGTCTGTTGTCTGGAGCTCGGTGGGTGGAGTCGTGATGTCAGTAGACTCCCCGCCCACCTCTACACTCCTTGTCAATATGCATTTTCTCCTGTCTCCTTTCTAACACTGAACTTCTGCTGAACTTCTGCTATGATCTCTAACGTCCAGTGAAAAGACAGGAAAGTAACCACATGACTTCAGCATGCCAAATCATGGTGAGGTGTGGAACAGCCAATCCTTGCAGAGCTGCTGAAGAAAGGAGTGGGGGAGGGAATTAAAAAATAATGCCTGTGTCTTAGGCTGCCACTCAAAGCAAGGGGGAGTATTTGACAAAGTTTTTCTCAGTTTGCCAAGATTTTTCTCACTGAACAATAAAAGAGGATTGCTCAGAGATGGATTAACTCTGTGTGGCAAGACTGGGCTCAAATGATAGGAAATCTTATGCTCTACAGTATGATATAAAAAAAAGAAATTTTTTTCGGGTTTACATCCACTTTAATGCATCAAGACAAAAAAACCTTCTGTGTGTAGCAGCCCCCCTAGCACCCCCCTAATTACCTACCTGAGCCCCTTCTCTCTCCAGCGATGTCCACGATTCCCTCAGCCATCCAGGGCACTCCTCCTGATTGGCTGAGACAGAGCAGCGGCGCCATTGGCTCCCTTGGCTGTCAATCAAAGTAATTCAGCCAAGGGGGTGGGGGGGGGGCCAGGAGCAGCAAAGAGGGATCCAAGAAGAGGAGGGTCCAACCTAGAGCGACTGCTGACTTTCTTAAATGTAATAAAGATTCAGCGACAATGGGAGTTATATGGGATACCCTTAAAGTGGTTGCAAACTGTTTTGTGTGACTTCTACCTATAGGTAAGCCTAGAAAAAGGGTTACCTATAGGTAGTGGAAATATCTCTTAAAAGTGCGCCGTTTAGGAGATATTTCATTTGTAGTGCGCCAATGTCGTCATTGGCGCTGCTGTGAAGAAAAAGACCTCCATGCCGTTTCTTCCCCAGCATGAGCCGTGATTGACTCCATACTAGCCCATTATGTTTTTTATTTGCAGGGAGCAAAAGAGGAAGTAAAACCCATCAGGGTTTACTTTCTCTTTAAGGCGCACCTTAGGGGCCTCCTTATTCGCCAACTTTCCTCTATCAAAACTAGTACTAAAGAGTGGGAGTCCACAGTGTTGGATACTAAGAAAGCAGAGGAATTTCATATATTGCCAATCCCTCACAGGATTCTGAACGTAGCTGGCTAGAAGCTCAGACTCTACCAGTGATGGCAAACCTTGGCACCCCAGATGTTTTGGAACTACATTTCCCATGATGCTCATGCACTCTTCAGTGTAGCTGAGCATCATGGGAAATGTAGTTTTAAACATCTGGGGTTGCAAGGTTCGTCATCTATGCCAACAAGTAGTGCTCGCTGCTGCGGAGAAGAGGAGATTTTTCCTGCAGCACAGGAGATACTTTGAGGAAGGGGAAAGCACGGTCACTTGTTGGCTGTGCTTTCTCGCTCACAAGATAAATCACATATAGATGTTATCTGTGTACTCTGCGGGGGTACTAACCCGTGACTTGGAACAGATGCCATCCGTATTTAAGGATTTTTATCAGATTGTATATTCCTCTAAGGTTAAACCTACGGAGGAGGAGTTGGTGCACATTCTGGACCAATGTCCTCTCCCAGCTTTAAGCCCCAGTGCTCGTACAATGCTGAATGCCCCAAGTAAAATTGAGGAACTGACTGAGGCTATGGCAGCGATGGCTAATAGCAAATCCCCGGGCACTGATGGTCTTTCGGCAGAGATGTATAAGATATGGTGAGTCTCTTCTTCCCTCCCTCTTAGACACTCTCAATACAGCCCTTAAATGTGGATGTCTCCCTCATTCCATGAATGAGGCAGTCATAGTAGTGATTCCCAAGCCTGGAAAGGACCCGCTATTGCCCGATTCTTATAGACCATTCTCTCTTCTTAATACCGATATTAAATTGCTAGCTAGGGGTACTTGCAACCAGACTGGCAGGCATGGTGATTGGCCTGGTGCATTTGGACTAATCTGGCTTTATACCTGCTAGGTCCACAGCCTTGAATATTCGTAGGTTATGCCAGAATATTCTGCTTCCAGTAGACAACCCGGGTAATAGAGCGGGTTACTCCCTCAACGCTGCCAAGGCTTTTGATAGTTGAGTGTAGATACCTTTGGGCAGTGTTGCGCAAATTTCAAGTTCAGGACTCCTTCCTCTCCTGGATGCAGCTGCTTTATGCAGCTCCTAAGGCGAGGGTTAGGATTAATGGGGCCCTTGCAGATGCTTTTCCATTTATTTTATTTAGAGGAACCAGGCAGGGGTGCCATCTTTCACGCCTGGTCTTTGCTCTAGGATTGGAGCCACTGGCGGTCAGGATAAGGGCATCCCCAGAGATTGTCGGGTTCCGTCCGGGTGTGAGGGAGGATAAACTCTCCCTCTATGCAGACGACACCCTGATCTACTTGGAAGATAGCCGATTCCCTAGAGTCTGTAATGACACTTACTACTCAGTTTGGGCAATATTCGTGCTTTACCATTAATTGGAACAAATCATCTCTTCTATTATTAGACCCACTGGAGACTGCTCTACCGGAATCAGCATCCCAAGTGGAGGTAGTCCATGCTTTTCAAATATTTAGGAATTGTAGTAACGGGTGATTCTAAAGACTATCTTAAACTAAATCTCAAACCCATGCTACAGAAGTTTAAACACAAATGTGCCAGCTGGTGCAAACTACCTCTATCGGTCACGGGAAGAGCCAATCTTATTAAAAGGTCTGGGCTTCCCAACTCCTGTATGTATTGCATAATGCTCCAGTGAGGATACCACACTACTGGTTTGATCGTATAAACTCTCAATACAGAGCGCAGATTTGGAAAAATGGGGTGGCCCGTATTAAATTTGACTACACTGCATTACCCCAAAGAACTAGGTGGGCTGGCTGTCCCCCACTCCTTTACATATTTTCTGGCTGTACAGCTGCAGCACCTTTCTGGATGGGACCTACCGGGGACATTGGACCCCTCCAGAACCCTGCTGGTTAAATCCTTCGAGGAGTATTCAGCAATGTCCCAATTGGAGATGGGGCTCCCAGGGATCTCGCCGGACTGCCCAACTGTGCAGCTGCTTATTAAACTCTGGAAAGAGCTAAAGAAGAGAATGGGCATAACTGGTTTTCTAGACTGTACCCTTATTCGGCATAACAAATCTTACCCAAAACTAGCAAAAGTTCCTGGCTATTCCGTATGGAGGGGTGGGCAGTAATTAAATATCTCTCACAGTTGTTTGATGGAGCCACTATGAAAACGTTTGACCAATTGCGACAGAAACTCCCGCTGATACAAAACAGCTACTACATGTACCTACAAATGAGACATGCTATGCGGATGCAGGGCAGAAGCTCAGTCTTGAAGCTGGATGAGTCTGACTTTCTTAGCTTAATTTTAGCTACTTCAGATAAGGGAATTATCTCCCGTATATATGCCTACCTGCTGTCCCATATACAGGCCCCAGATCTCTTACCTTGCAGGGAAAAATGGGAGGTGGATTTTGGCCCTATGGATGGGGATAGGTGGTTGCAGATTCTGGCTGCTGGTCCGTTGGTGTCAGTCTCAGTAACACAAAGATTATCACAAATGTTGATTCTGCATCGTGTTTACAGTACTCCTATACAGCTGCATAAGTGGGGCAGGTGGGACTCCCCCTTGTGTCTAAAATGTCAACTACACCCAGGCACTCTAATACATTTGTTGTGGCACTGTCCAAAATTAGTGAGATACTGGTAGGAAATTGGATATGATCAAGGTTATCAATCATATTTATCAAAACACAACTACAGCTGAGCCCAGTCACTTGCCTGCTTGGAGGAAGAACTTTATTCACCTAATACATACCTTGCCCTAAGACCCCTCTCACACTGGGGCGGGCGGGCGTTGATGGTAAAACACCACTAGTTTTAGCGGCTCTTTACCCTAATTTTAGCGGAGCTGTTCTCAGCCACTAGCGGGGCGCATTTAACCCCTGCTAGCGGTTGAATAAAGGGTTAAATGCGCCTGTGTAGTGCTTTGCAGGCGCTTCGGCAGCAGTACCCATTTATTTCAATGGGCAGGAGCAGTGTGTATACCGCTCCAAAGATGCTCGCAGGACTTTTTTTTAATATCCTGCCAGCCTTGTTAATCTCCCTTCCGTGAAAAAGTTTTATCCCTATTGTGGGGTCACCAGTATGGTATTTGTATATTGAAATCATATCCCCTCTCAATCGTCGCTTCTTCAGGGAGAATAAGTTCAGTGCTCCCAACCTTTCCTCATAACTAATATCCTCCAGACCCTTTATTAGCTTTGTTGCCCTTCTTTGTACTCGCTTCATTTCTTGTTCATACATCACGGGACACAGAGACTTGATAATTACTTAGGAATTATCAAATTAATTAGTAGGTTAGTCACCATCAGGTGATTGGACACTGGCAAGCCTAATTACAAAGAGAGTTCTTCCCCTATATAACCCCTCCCATATGAAGAGTACCTCAGTTTTTTCGCCAGTGTCTAAGGTGGTTGGTGACGCTAGAAGATGTGCTAAGAAAGCTCTGCTTGATGGTCGCTGCGGGGGCCTAGGAGCTATACAACCGGATCCATACCTCGGGCCAATATATACGCCTAAGATGGATGGTACACGGACCTCGTGTGTAAAGAAACAAGGTTTTGCCTGTAATGTCTCCCTTTGAGGACTGGGCTCTGGGATCTAGTGCTTTGGTTCACAAATTAAGTTGCGCAAAAAGTTTTTTCTGGCAGAGTCTTCTACAGGTCCAGGGAAGAGGATCCTGTGAGTAGGAACCCAGAACCCTGAAGGTTAGCACAACGCTACCCACCGTGATGGGTGAAGGTTGGATCTGTCAGCAGTCCTGCGGTGGGGATAAGGTAAGTGAAAACAATCCTAAAGTATACACATTAAGGATTATCTTCTTTTGAGTAGTTGCATGTCTTACCAGGTTTCCGCCACTAGAGGGAGTAAGAACATACCTGGTGTATACTTACATGCCATCCAGGATACACACTCAGTGAAGCTGGTCTAAGAAGCCGCTCACCTACTCCGCTGCAGGCTCTGCCCCTCTCCCCCAGCCGCTGCCATGTCAGTCCTACACGCACGCAGGGGGCGCGCTTTTATGGTGATTTTCGTCGGGGAAGGAAGGGGGGGGGGGGGCGTGGTTGCAGCACCGTGCACAGCGTACCAGTGTTCAGGTGGCTATGTTTAAAGCCCAATATGCCAGAGCTCCTGTAAGCAGTGGGACACAGAGCTGTGGGCAGTAAGCATCTCAGTGGATCCTGATCTCGACATACCTAAGACACCTACTCGGCATCATGTTGTGCAGACTAAGCTAATGTTTATATTGTAAGACGAGGGCACAGCAGTGATTGCATTTGTACTAGTACCTCTACTTTGCAGCTTAGGACTATGTCACCTCGTAAGAGGGCTTCAGGAGGAGGTAAAAGAGGCACTAAAAGATCACCGCCTACTTCTAGGGGTTCTGGGCATGCCTGCAGGATTCCATCCCCCCCGAAAGACTGGAGGCAGCCTCACAGAATGAGTCTGTGCCCCTGTCAGGCTTTGCAGCCTCTCCCAATGTTAGAGTCCCTGTATCTGTCACTGAAGACAATATGAAGGCTGCATTGGATGGTTTGGAAGGAAGTATTACTACTTTTATCACAGCTTCCTTAAAGAGTTGCAGAAAAAGGGGTAGATTCCCTCCCTCTGCTTTAGGTTCCCTATCGGATGAGCATTCTGATGATGAAATGTCCCTATCTGGGGATGGGGATCATGAGCAGTCGGATGATTTAGGGCAGAGGAGAAGCTCTCTTCTGCCTTCCAGGCCCTCAAAGTACAGGTGCAATACTTTACTGAGCTGATGCGTACCACATATAGAGTGCCCTCTGCTGAGGCTGCCAAATCCTCTGTTTCCTCCCTGGGATCCCAGAAATCCCCATAGGCTGCATATACCTTCCCAATTCATCCCTTATTGGAGAAGTCGATGCATGATGACTGGGGTCACCCAGATAAACTATTTTCTCCTCCTAAGAGTTTTCTATGCTTTATCCGGTGGAGGAAAAATTCACCAACAAATGGGGAGGTGCCAGCAATAGATGCGGCTATTTCTTGTGTGAATAAAAGCCTGACCTGTCCTGTGGACAATGCTCAGGGGTTCAATGATCCAACTGATAAGCTGGAAACTATATTTAAAGCCTCCTTTTTTATGGCTGGTGCTGTGGTCCAGCCTGCGGTTGCAGCAATCGGCATGTGCCAGTTCCTCAAGGAACAAATGAAGCAGGTACTTAACCTCCTCCCCACTGAAGAGAGTGAGGTTAATGCAGACCCTCCTAAGGGCTTATGTTTTGCGGTTGATGCCATTATGGATTCTGTTCAGCAAGCATCCCGCCTTTCCCTCCTGTTCGTACACATGCGCAGGGCCCTTTGGCTTAAGCATTGGGGAGCTGAAGCTTCGTGCAAAAGATATTTGACTGCGTTCCTGTTTTATGGGGAATGCCTGTTTGGGGATGACCTGGACAAATACATCCAGAAGACTACCGGGGGTAAAACCACATTGTTACCGGTCAAAAGAAAGAGGAAACGTCCCACATTTAGACGTTCTCTGTCCCCAGCCCCTGGAGCCTCGTCCTCCAGGCAGTGGCGACTGCCTCCCCAATCCAATGCTAGGGGAAAGTTCCAAGGCCAAGCCCAAGGGCAAAAGAAGTCTTGGGGTTCAAGCTCTGTTAAGCAGAATCCCAAAACCTCCCTATGAAGAGGCGCCCTCGCTCGGCCGAGTGGGGGGGAAGGCTGCTGCAGTTTGCAGGCACCTGGCGGGAAGAGATTCAGGACAGATGGGTAACCTCCACAGTGTCTCTGGGCTACAAGCTGGAGTTCCCGCCTTCTTGTTTCCTAAGGTCAAGAGTCTCCAAGGATCCAAAAAAAAAGAAGACCCTTGTTTCTGGCCTTAAAACGTCTCCTATCCCAAGGGGTGATTATAGAGGTGACCCCAGAGGAGCAAGGCTCAGGGTTCTACTCAAACCTCTTTACGGTTCCAAAACCAAACGGGGATGTCAGACCTATTCTAGATCTAAAAGACCTGAATCAGTTTTTAGACATTCGTTCTTTCCGCATGGAATCTATCAGCTAGATAGTTTCCACCCTTCAGGGGGGAGAATTCTTGGCATCAATAGACATCAAAGATGCATATTTACATGTGCCAATATTTCCAGCTCACCAAAGATTCCTGAGGTTTGAGGTGGATCAGCGCCACTTCCAATTTGTGGCCCTACCTTTCGGTCTTGCTACAGCACCTCGAGTGTTCACAAAAATTCTAGCACCGCCCTTGGCAAAACTAAGGGCTCGGGACATAACAGTGACAGCTTATCTGGACGATTTGCTTCTTGTAGAACAGTCTGTAGCACGCTTAGACTGCAGTGTGCTCAGTACAGTAGAGTACTTACAGTACCTAGGCTGGGTCCTCAATCTAGAAAAAAATCTTCCTTAAAGCCCCTAAAAAAAGCTTGGGTATCGGGGCATGGTCATAGACACAGTCCAAAGCAGAGTATTTTTCCATAAAAGATTTGGGTCGGGTAGTCATGGCAAGGAAGGATCCCTCCATTCGGCTATGTATGAGACTATTAGGGAAGATGGTGGCCTCTTTCGAGGCTGTCCCTTACACTCAGTTTCACTCAAGGCCTTTGCAGAGCAGCATCCTCTCTGCCTGGAGCAAAAGGGTACAAGCCTTGGATCTCCCAATGTGCCTGTCTCCTTGGGTACGCCAGAGCCTCAATTGGTGGCTGTTGACCAAGAATCTGCTAAAAGGAAAATCTTTTGTTCCAGTTACTTGGAAAGTGGTAACCACAGATGCCAGCCTAATAGGCTGGGGAGCGGTTCTGGAAGAAGCTTCCACCCAGGGAAGATGGTCCAGAGCCAAAAGGCTCTTGCCCATCAACATTCTGGAGATTTGGGCAGTTCGGCTAGCCCTCAAGGTCTGGACTTGTCCGGATACAGTCCGACAATGCTATGGCTGTGGCATATGTCAATCACCAAGGGGGCACCAAGAGTCTGGATGCCCAAAAAGCGGTGAAGCACATTTTTTCATGGGCAGAGAGACATGTTCCTTGCCTGTCTGCGGTCTTCATCCCAGGGGTAGAAAATTGGCAGGCGGATTTCCTAAGTCGCCAGCAGCTGTGCCCAGGAGAATGGTCTCTACACCCCAACATATTTCAGGCCATATGTTGAAAATGGGGTACCCCGGATGTGGACCTGTTGGCCTCCATGCACAACAAGAAACTGGACAACTTTGTGTCAAGAACAAAGGATCCACTAGCACAAGGGTCAGATGCCTTAACGATTCCATGGGATCAATACTCTCTGATCCATGCGTTCCCTCCAGTTCCGCTTCTCCCACGATTCCTTCAGAGGGTCAAAAAGGGAAGGAAAGCCGGTAATTCTGGTGGCTCCGGCTTGGCCCAGGCGACCTCAGTATGAGGAGATCATAAAGATGGCAGAGGAAAGACCTTGGGTTCTTCCGCTCCGCCCAGATCTACTCTCACAGGGTCCAATATTCCATCCCGCTTTACAAAGTCTAAATTTGACGTTTTTGGCGGTTGAGACCCACATTTTAAAAGGGTCGTGGCCACTCGGGGCCAGTCCTGTCCACCCTGGTTAATGCTAAGAAGCCAGCTTCCAGGCTCATCTACTACAGAATATGGAAGGCATATGTTTCCTGGTGTGAATCCAGAGGGTGGCATCCTAGAAAGTATGCCATTAGCAGAATTCTTGCCTTTCTCCAATTAGGCGTAGAAATGAAGCTGGCCTTGAGTACTATCAAGGGCTAGATCTCGGCCCTGTCCGTATTCTTTCAAAGATCGCTTGCCTCTCATTCCCTCGTACGGGCCTTTGTTCAGGGAGCACTACGCTTGAATCCACCGGTTAAGCCTCATGTGTACCCATGGGATCTGAATTTGGTTTTGTCTGTTTTACAGGAACAACCTTTTGAACCATTGCACCAAGCTTCTTTAAATCTTTTAACAAAGAAGTTGGTGTTTCTGGTAGCCATATCTTCGGCTTAAAGGGTATCAGAATTAGCAGCTCTTTCTTGTAAAGAACCATATTTGATTATTCACAAAGACAGGGTGGTGTTGCACCCTCACCCGACTTTTCTGCCTAAAGTGGTTTTAGGATTTTATCCAAATCAAGATGTGATCCCTACCGTCCTTTTTTCCAGATCCATAGTAACAAGAGTTGTTACACTCTTTAGATGTTGTGAGAGCAGTCAGTATCTATCTGCAGGCAACCACTCAGATACGAAAGACTGATGGTCTCTTTATTCTGCCAGAGGGCCCCAAAAAGAGCCAGGCAGCATCGAAATCCACTATCTCTAGCTGGATTAGACAGGTTATTATTCAGGCTTATGGTGTATAGAAGAAAGTTCCTCCTTTTCAGGTTAAAGCGCACTCTACTAGAGCAGTTAGTGCTTCATGGGCAGTGCATCACCAGGCCTCCAGATCTGCAAGGCTGCAACTTGGTCTTCAGTCCATACATTCACTAGATTCTATCAGGTGGATGTAAGAGGGCATGAGGATGCCACCTTCGGGCGCAGTGTGCTGCAGGTAGCAGTAAAGTTCCTCTAGTCCATTGGCGGTCTACGTTTTTTTTTTTTCTGATCTGTGTCTCCCTCACCTCAATTTGGGCATTGCTATAGGACATCCCACTAAGTAATTATCAAGTCTCTGTGTCCCGTGATGTATGGACAAGAAAATAGGATTTTTTAAATACAGCTTACCTGTAAAATCCTTTTCTTGGAAATATATCACGGGACACAGAGCTCCCCACCCCTCTTCGGGATTACACGTTGGGACACTTATTGCTTTGCTATAAAACTGAGGTACTCTCTATATGGGAGGGGTTATATAGGGGAGGAACTCACCTTGTAATTAGGCTTGCCAGTGTCCAATCACCTGATGGTGACTATCTAACCCACTAAGTAATTATCAAGTCTCTGTGTCCTGTGATGTATTCCCAAGAAAAGGATTTATAGGTAAGCTGTATTTAAAAAAAATCCTATTTTCCAGTACATCCTTCCTGAGGACTGGTGCCCAGAACTGGACAGCATACTCCAGGTGCGGCCAGACCAGAGTTTTGTAGAGCGGGAGAATTAATGTTTTATATCTAGAATTAATCCCCTTTTTAATGCATGCCAATATTCTGTTTGCTTTGTTAGCAGCAGCTAAATGGCATTGCATGCCATTGCTGAGCCTATCATCTACTAGGACCTATCATCCTAAATTCCCCCAGAGGTCCCCCCCGTATAGAGATTGCATTCATATTTTTGCAACCCAAATGCATTATTTTACATTTTTCTACATTGAACCTCATTTGGCATGCAATTGCCCACTCCATTAATTTGTTCAGATCTTTTTGCAAGGTTTCCACATCCTACGGAGAAGTTATTTTTCCTGTTAAGCTTAGTATTGTCCACAAATACAGAGATTAAACTGTTTACCCTATCCTCTAGGTCGTTTATGAACAAATTAAAAAGGTCTGGTCCCAGCACAGAACCCTGGAGGACCCCACTACCCACCCCTGACCATTCCGAATACTCCCCATTTATCACCACCATCTGAACTTGCCCTTGTAGCCAGTTTTCAATCCATGTACTCACCCTATGGTCCATGCCAACGGACCTCATTTTGTACAGTAAACGTTTATGGGGGAACTGTCAAATGCTTTTGCAAAATCCAGATACAGCACATCTACGGGCCTTCCTTTATCTAGATGGCAGCTCACCTCCTCAGAGAAGGTTAATAGATTGGTTTGGCAAGAACGATTCTTCATGAATCCATGCTGAAGACTGCTAATGATACAGTTCTCATTACTAAAATCTTGTATATAGTACCTTATTATCCCTTCTAAGATTTTTACATACTATTGATGTTAGGCTAACTGGTCTGTAATTCCCAGGGATACATTTTGGGCCCTTGTATTATTACCATGATATATGGATATCATCCAGGGTTCAATTTCTAAAATATATAATTGCTGATTTGGCACTTATTTGCTTTCTTACCGGAAGTACTAGAGGATTAAAGAGGGCCACGAATGGAAAACTGCATTTAATACTAGGAGCAGACACTACGAATACCTCGTAATACCCTTTGGCCTCTGCAATGCTCCTGCAGTTTTCCAGGAATTTACATGTCCTTGGAGATATGTAGCAGCAATGGGTAGTGGTTTACCTCAATGATATTCTCATACATTTTAAAGCACTAGAGAACCACCACAGACAGTGCCTGTGTGCTACAGAGGTTGAGAGAGAACAACCTATATTGCAAGTTGGAGAAGTGCAAGTTTTATCGTGAACAGGTTACATTTCTGGGATATATCATATCGGTTACTGAGTTTTCGATGGACCCAGAGAAACTATCTGCAGGTCTACGTCCTCTACGTTTTCTTGGCTTTGCCAATTATCAGAAATGTATTTGTAAATGTCTCCTTCTCTGGTCAAACCCCTATCAGATGTAACAACGGCAACCCACAAAATTGACCCCCAGATTCCATTAAGGCTGGGTTCACACCTATGCGAATTGGATGCGGCTTTTAGCACATTCAATTTGTATGACATTTTAAAATACGTTTATTTGAATGAAGCTGGTTCACATATGTGAGTTGCATTCGCACTCCACATTGCCCAAAAAAAAAGTGTGCATTTTCTGGGCATTGTGGTGCAAATCGCAAGCACATTACTTCTTCGCAGATACAGTGCGTTGTGAAGAGGATAAAATCCTGATGTAAACCTGACCTGATACTGATGCAATCCTGATGAAAAACTGACGTGAAACGCTAAACTGCTACTTTGTCAATTAGCTGTGAAAACGGAGCTTCGATTCACACTGCACATGTGTGAACCCAGCCTAAAAGCCTTCAACTCCCTCAATGCCACTTTTGCTGCAGCTCCAATGCTAGCACATCCTGATGCTACATTACCCTTCATTCCTGAATTTGATGCTTCAAAGACTGGAGTAGATGCTCTCCTGTCTTACCGTCCTATCCCTGAGAGCTCTATACATCCTTGTGGCTACTTTTCTTAAATTTAAAAAAAAGTCTCCAACAGAATGCAATTACAAAATTGGGAACAGAATTATTAGCCATAACTTTAGCTCTTCAGGCTGCATTCACACCTGAGCGTTTCATTCTTAGGCAGAAAGTTGCGCTTTTTTTACTACATTTTATTTGTAAAAGGTCACCAATGGAAAAAGCAGAAAAAAAAAACACCTATAATCTGCCTGAAAAGAAGCTTGTGTACTTTGAGCTTCAGGTGACACTCAGATGTGAACAGGGGCCATTAAAAATGAATAGGATGTTGCTTGTTGGGCATTTTACGAGCTGAAACCACTCGGGTGTGAATGCAGCCTAAGGAATGGAGGCATCGCCTCTAGGGCACTTCTGTGCCAGGCCTCATTTTGACTGATCATAAGAATCTCACATTTTTGTCTGAGGCTAAACACTTATCTCCTAGAAGGGCTCAGTGGGCCCTTTTTCTGTCAAGCTTCAGTTACATAATCTTATGCTTACCTAGTACGAAGAATATGAGGGCAAATGCACTTTTGCAGCAGTTTTCCTCCTCGTCCAAAGTGTATGCTCTGTTCCTACACCTGAGTTACCTCCAGACTGCATATTGGCCACCATTTGCACTAGTCTCACTTCATCTTTGCAAGAATTCCTGCCTCTCAGATCTATTCTCCGGAATAACCTCATGACCACTGCTTTGTGACTGAGAATCTCCACACAGCTTTTCTCCAGACCTACCATTCTCTTAAAGCAGCTGGGCACCCGGGGGGGGGGCATACGGGCTATGTCTCAACATTTCTGGTGGCCTAGTCTCTGCTCTGCTGTAACTGCCTTTGTAGCCACTTATCCCCATAATAAAACACCTTGACATCTTCCAGTCAGCCTCACCGTTATTCTCAAGGTGGTTGACCACTTTTCAAAAGTATTGTATTCCATTAAAGATGCCTACGTCCAAAGACCTGCCATCAATTTTCGGTCTTTAAGTTATATGGGTTCTCTCTGCGGACAGCGTGAGCCTTTTGTGCAGAGTTGGGGATTCCATCTTCCCTTCTCCTCTGCATATCACCCACAGTCCAATGGGGCTGCAGAACATGCTAACCAAGCCTTGGAGCAGTTCCTACATTGCTATATTTCAGATCACCATAACAACTGGTCGGACCTGTTACCTTGGGTGGAGTTTGCTCACAATAGCACCATCAATGCCACCTCCCGATTATCTCATTTTATGGCAAACCATGGATTCCATCCACGCTGCCTGCTACATTCGCTCCACAAGACATTCCTGCAGTAGAGGAACATCTTTGGGAATTCAGTTCCACTTAGGTGCAGGTCCAAGAATCCCTACAACCCACCAGGGAGATTTACAACCTCCATGCTAACTTTCACCTGCACCCTCCTACCAAGTGGGGGAGAGGGTCTGGCTACCATCCCGTAAGCTCCGATCACTTTCCCCTCACTAAAACGGGCGCCTCTGTATATTGGGCCTTTCCGCATACGCCTAAGGTTAACCCAGTGCTTAACTAATGCCTACGCATTAGATCTTCCTTCCCACATGCATATTGCAAGCGTATTCCATGTTTACTACATACCTTTCCAATTATGATACAAATGTCATTCCTATAAATTCTACACAGACATCTTACAAGTCATATTGGTCCCAAACTATTGTATCACAATACCCAGGTACGGGAGGTGTGGCCTTTCCTGATCCAGTGCAGGTTACACACCTTTCTAGAATTCTGGACTGCTGCAGGAACCATACAGTTTGAGGAAAAAAAAAATCCCCACACAATTTTCCTTGTTTTTATTGAAATGGGCAGTGGGGGTAACATGTCAGGAAGGGTAGTCAAAAAAAACAAAAAAAAAAACAAACACACACACACACACACACACACACACACACACACACACACACAACCTAGCATAGATGCTATTACTACTAAACTCTAGTATTTGTGTGTACAAAGAAACAGCCCTCTTATTTGATCAAGCTTATTTAATGGCATAGTTATTTGGTAAGAGAAAAGGCACCAGGAATACAGTATATAAAAGTCAAAATATATGGATACATTTATAAAACCTATTAGCCTTTAGTAAAAATGTTTGAAAAGTTTTAATAAGGCACTGGAATGTCAGAACTGTGCACACTATCAGGTGGTATCTGTGCTACAGCAAGTGTAACAAACAAAAACATTTATAATAGCATTTCTGCTTAAGCAAAACTCCAGGAAAATAATTTCAATTTAAAATTGTAAATACATACACACTCCCCAGATCTCACTCCAATCCAATCTCAATCCCAAGCTTCAGTGGGATGTGCTGGGAAAATAAGTCCAATTATGGAGGCCCCACATTGCAACTCACAGGACTTAAAAGGATCTGCCATCAACAGCTTGGTGCCAGATGCTACAGCATCTCATTTAGACACCTACTGGAATCCTTTCCTCACCAGGTTATGGTGGGTGGTCATAATGCGATTGCTCAAATAAGTGTAGCGCTGCACAAGATTCACAAATATCTAAAAGTGCAAAGGAAAGTGTTTGAGTCACATCTGTACAGACCATGCATAAAGTGAGAATCAAAAAACTCTTAAGGCAGCAAAGCTGTAAAAATAAACCAGCAGTCTGGACAATAATTCAGCAGTGCATGAATACTGACTAATTGCCCAGTGAACAGTGTTGAGGGTATAGAGGTGGCAACAAGCATACTGCCGACTGGATGTCTAGTGAGAAGACAGAGGACTTGGAAAACTGCAAAACTGAACAAGAAAAACAGTAATCATTTTCCTCATTATGTAGTGTTGCAGCCTGACAGGTGAATGCAAGAAATCACAAAAGCAGCCAATAACTAACCAATTACATAAATGTGAATTCTACAAACACGTCTGTATTTCAAATGTATATTCTACAGGTTTCTCTGGAGTTGAGTTTTAAGAAACCATGCAGAAGGAAACCCCCTTTTCCTATACTCCTTAATTCCAGTGATCTTGGTTTGTACCCTCAGCATGTGAAAAGGATTGGGCAACTCCACTATAGAGAGATAAAAAGGAATCTCATGAGGCACTTGGTCTGTCAAGAAAATGTTAGCAGAAGACCTTACCATTCTGGGGAATCTTTTATTATACACAGAAGCCTTCTTTTCAAAACACGTTAATTGATATTAGGCCTCATGTATGAAGTGTGTTGAGGGACAGTTTCTAACATCAAAAATCGGTATTCACCATATATTCTAACCAGAGCAGAAAAGTGAGAAATTGATTTGGTTGCTTTGTTTGTTTGTCTATGCTCAGACATTTTGCACTGAAGTCATTTTACATTGCATTAATTATAGCCAGCCGTAAGCAAATGTGACAAGTAAAACTATTCTATGTGACCGGAGTGTTAAAATAGGAGAAAAAAAAACAAACACAAAATAAACAATTCATACCTATATACATGTCTATTAATCTTAGCTCTGATAAAATGAACTGTTACTAACGTGGGAGGCAAGAGCCTTCACATACATTTCTCATATTTTCTTCCAGTAGCTATAATATTGGCAAAAGAAATACTGTACCCTAGCAATCAGATCTTTGAATAAGAAAAATGTCAAAAAAACACATCTATAAATAATATTAAGCCGAATGGTCGGTTCACACTGCTGCGACCTGAAAGTCTCAACTTAGCGTGACTTTGAAGCAACTTCAGGGAATGCCTGTGTAATCTTCCAGTAGGATACAAATCACATCAATTAAGCTGAGGATCTGACTTGGAGGCAAATTCCATTAAAGTCTATGGGCACAAGTCAGATAGAAGTCTTTAAATACAGGAAGCTTTTCTAAAGTTGGAGTGACTTCAGTAGTGCCAAGACAGCTCTCATTGACTAAAATGGGATTTCACACGACTTGGGGTCTCACAAGTCGGATCCCAAGTCACGGCAGCGTGAACCGAGCCCAAATTATTAATGCAAGTGTGTAGCCTCCGGCAAACTACTAACAAACTGAACAAGTGACAGATAAGTACATAGTTGCTTGAACTTTTGAACATGAGCAACCATTTAAGTTTGCAATATTCTTTTAAAGTGGTTGTAAACCCCCACATTTACCCTCAGCTGATACATAAGCTGTATCTGTTTATCTGTAACTCTCTACAGCCTCCTAATGCTCAGATTTCACAAAGCATCTCCAAGCTCTGGAAGTCAGAGAGCATGGATCTGTGTCACACTGCAGTGTTAGAGGACACTGGGGGGGCTGTCTTTGGGAGGCTGATGTTGGCTTAATCTACTAGGAGTAGTCATACAGATGGAGAGATCAGAGTAGAACCAGCCTCCAGCTGTGGATTCAAGTTAGTACAACCTACAGTGGGATGTGCTTTGTTCATTTTTAATGTCAGAGGTTAACAACCACTTTAAATTAATGAAGGCTGCCAAGGACGTATTAGCAGGTTTGATCTAGAACACTTACTGAACAAGATTTGTGTACTGTACAGCTATACATATTACCAATATGCAGGCACCCACAGTAACCAATCACAGATCACTTTTCAGCAGTCCAATAGTGTCCGCTTGAAATGGGTTTCCACATATCGCTACCTTCTGCTTTGGTATTAAAAACACCCAAGCGTAAAAAGATGGAAAATCTCAGGCACTTTATATATTTATACAAGCACTGGCTCAATCGGCCACCAAGACAATGATTAAATAAGAATTGGTACGTATGAGAATCACTGACAGTCCACAGAAGTTGGCAACATAGGCTTCCAAAACTTAATTATCAAACTTCGTATAAGGATTATCTTCTTTAAACAAGCCTAGAAGAGAAACAAAAAATAAGAATTTATGAATTATCCAAGTAAAAAAATTAAACACAAACTACACTCGCAGGAAATGGGGATAGCAAGTGAAAAGATAATGGACATCTCAACATTTGTTTCGTAAAACAGAAATGACCCAAACTACATCAGAACTTCTGTATGAAAAAAAAGTACCAACAAGAAAACTTTTGTTGCTTGTTGAAACCACTTGGCTTCTAAGTGTCATTTCTACAGTCTACTAAAGCTGAAACAAGCAGTCTGGTTGCCATGACCAGCAACCTACAATTGAATGATGGCTTGTGTAAAGGTCTGGCTTAACCACTAGGTGGCAGATCGGGCTCACCATGCCAACATTCTCAAACTGTAAATGCATAACTCATTGGATATACCAGCCAAATACTCCTACAGATCTAGAGAAAATGCCTGAACATGTATAGCTGGTGTTCTTATTTTTACAGATTTCCGGACAGTGGCAATGGCCTTTACCTTGCTTACCCTTCTAAGACAGAAAAAGCTAGCATTATAAATATGACCCCGGAATGGAGAATGTAAGGAAGTTGGTTGATGGAAAAAAATAAAAATAAAACCCCCACACCTTTTGAGCAAATCTGTAATGAGAAGATTGGTCGTTTTTAAACAGGGTTCATTTGTTAGTTGTTCTTTGAACTGTAACTTATGGACCTCCCATTTGATGGTGCCTGCGTAGTTCCCGGTACCGATACCAGTTGGCAAAGTCAGCAGCATGATGCCAATATTTTTAGCTTGCTTTACCTGTGGCATTCTGACCACCAAAGTGAGGATTGCATTCTTTCTACTGAAGATCAATGGAAGGGACATTTTTCCAACTCACCCCCAATTAATTGGTTTTAGAAAAAGGTCCACAGAGAACAGAACATTTTAGGGGTTCCTTGGGTTAAAAAAAAAAAAAAAAACCTTGGATTCCCACCACATTATTGTATATATTGTAAGCCAGGTTTATAAACTGCAAAAAAAAAAAAAAAAAAAAAAAAAAAAAAAAAAAAAAAAACACCCCACTACAAACCATCACCTAACTGTAGAAGGTTCTGGCATCCAAAGGGAGCTGAAGAATGACCACTTCTCCCCTGGAGTTAACACAAGCAGCATTGTAGCAAACTGACCCCTCAGTCATCCCTCCATATACAAGCCATAAAAGCAGCAACTAAACAGATTAGCAATGTAATTCATGACATACAGAACGAGACAAAACAGGATCTGTCTGGGAGGGGGGAGTTGTTGCCAATGAAGAGGAAACAGGCCTTCCCAGCTCTATACCCATCTTTATACTGGGTTAGCAATTGTGTAGAAATTATTTTTTTTCCCCCAAACACACCCCTTGGAAAAAACTGCAACAAACTCATTATAAAAAAAATATTTTAGACCCCTTTCACACTGGGAGGCCTTTTTTTCCAGCGCTAAAAATAGCACCTGTAAAATGCCTCCCCTGCACCCCAGTGTGAAAGCCTGAGTGCTTTCACACTGGGGCGCTGCGCTGGCAGGATGTAAAAAAAAAAAAAAAAAAAAAAAAAAAGTCCTGCAAGCAGCATTTTTGGAGTGGTGTATACACCACCCCTGCCCATTAAAATGAATGGGCACCGCTGTCTAAACACCTGCAAAGCGCTTTGGCAGCGGCGCTTTTAGGGCGCATTCAACCCTTTCCTCGGCCGCTAGCGAGGGTTAAAAGCTCCCAAACAGCGCTGCTAAATGTAGCACTGTTCTTGGCTTTACCTTGCTAACACTGCCCTGTTCTGATCCTGTCTGACATACTAAGGTAGGCTGCATGATGGGCACTGGCAGGCTGCATTTAAAGGAACCTGGTGAGGCTGCACTGATCTCCTGTACCACGTCCCCAGTCTGACCAACTCCTGTACCACATCCCCAGTCTCTGACCATCTCCTGTATAAAAATATTTTTTAAAAACAGTCATTTTCGGTATCAGTCATTTTTGGTATTGGTTTTCGGCTTAGTGTATTTTTCATTTTCGGTATCGGCACCAAAAAACCCATGCGGTGCACCCCTAGTTACAGGCATTTGGCGTTTCAAATGTCTTTGAATATCCAGAATGCATTTTTTGCTTTCCAAAAAATGCTTCTAAACTTCACTGCCTAGAAACTACTGATAAGATAACATTTAAGAGAGTTCAAGGGCAGCTGAAAAAAAATGCCCAACTGCTCCGAAACTTCCGTTTACCAGCAGCAGTGTACAAGAAGCCATATTATTTGCAAAATTTTATAACAGAAATGAAGACATTGGGAATACAAGTGTCTAAATGCAGTATGTGAAGTCTCAGCATTTGTGGAAGATAAATAATTTGGCAGCACCAGGCTCAGGCTAGGCCTGCACTTACATGGAAACAAATCCTCATTTGAAGGTGTCAAATGCACAAGGAGCAATGGGATTGAGCCCCTTTCAAAGCAATCACTTTGGAAAAAAAAACAGCTGTTGGAGCAACAGTAAATAAACAGGGACTCTTTAAAAAGGCACATGCAAAGTGAACAGCGACAACAAATAAAAACAAATATACTTCCAGTAGCAAAAACAAAGTAAATGGACTATTTTCCCCATAGTGTGGTGCATGGAAAATCAAATCCCAATAAACCGCTGAGCCATGCAAATTAAACATTTACCATATTTCTTCCTTATTTCATCATGCCTGCTCTTCATTTGAGTCCTCCTAGAGAAAAAAAAAAAAAAAAAAAAAAAAAAATTTAGATACACTTCGATATACTACAAACTACTACAGAAAATTTATAAGTGTCATAATTATTCAAAAAGGTTTACGCATTTACGTGGACCCGAATTAAAAATAGGGCACTCCTGTTCTGTATAGCTTTTTATTAGCAGTTTGAGATCATCCAAAGCACTGCTTGTCTCACACGATTTAATATGGGATTTGGTCATGAAACTACTGTGGTACTCACTTGAGGCTCTGACATGAGGATGTCCTGCCTCTACAAAGATGGCCGTGTCCACACAGACCGTGCAGAAAAAAACATGGCGAGTCAAAATTAGGGACAGCTCAGCTTCAGGAACACTAGAAGCAAACACTGGTGACTAGTTAGCTGTCTTTTTCCAAGCACAGTTTGCAGAGTTTAGTCCTTCTTTGAAGAAAAGAGTTTAGGCATAGTTAACTTTGTGTGTATGTTAGATTCTGCACTTAGTCTTTATAGTTACCTACGGGCAGCCAACTGCACAAACAACTTTTTTTTTTTTTTTTTTTTTAATTTACCGTTCTTCCTGGCGAACTTTTCGCTCTTCATTTTCTCTCATTGATCTCTCGGTGTCCAAGCTGGTACTGTTCAAAGAACAGAAGAATAATCAATTGTGGTTTACTCACATTTTAACTGCATGTGCCCGTAAACAAGGGATTCAACCTATCACAGATCTGCATGCACGTAGAATATTTGAAGTGATATTAAAAAGCAGATAAAATTAAAACACGTTATACTTACCTGCATTGTGCAGTGGTTTTGTACATAGCAGCACCTATATCCACTTCTTGGGTCCCACCCTGGTGCTCCTGCCAAGTGCTGCCATAGCAAGCAGTTTGCTTTGGGGGCTCCCGGGCCGCTGCACAGTGTCCATTCACACAATGGAAATGGCGTGGCCCCACCCTCTCCTCACTGGCTGTGACTGGACAATAGGGGCTAATGACTTCCACTGCTGTCTCAGCCAATGAGGAAAAGACCTGGGAGAGCCGCTAATCATGCACATTGCTGGACCGAGATGGGGCTCAAGTATTGGGGGGCTGGGGAGCTGCTGCACACAGGTGGTTGATGAATAGCAATACAGATATTTGAAAATGAATACGTTTATTTCTTAAATATTGCTTTAGCAAATAATGTATATATTGAATTTGATAATGTAGCAGTGGATTTTGCATTGTGTCTTAGCTTTGTATTCACGGTCCAGATGCTGCACAGACTGGAGGTTCACCAGTCAATTTGGAGAAGGCGGCACTTTCTGCTTACCTGGGGACGGGGGGTTCCGTTTCCACCTGGTGCTGGGGTTAGCCAGCCCAGACATGCTTTTCTCCATCTCAGCACCTCCCCACTCACCCTCCCTCCAGGCTGTCTTCTGGGTCATGTAGTAGGGCAAGCGATGCCCAGGCTCGGCGCATGCGGTGAGGTTTCTCATCTGGCGATGTCAGACGCCAGCTGGGGGGAGGGGGGGTGGGTGAAGACGGCTGAACAACACAGGGTCTCATTGGAACCATAAACATTCTGCACAGCAGTCATTTCTGCAAACAAAGTGACTTTGCGTGAATGTTTGCTGAAGCACAGTGATCTGACTATACTTACTTTCGGTTCTTCTTTTTCCTACAACAGCAGCAACAGCAGACAACCAGAGACAGAATAATAACGCCTCCAACCACAGACATAGCGATGATTAGAGCTTCAAAATTCACTGGAAAACAAAAAAAACAAAGCACACAACTTTACAGTTGTTCTAAAGCAAAGGGCCCATACATTTTCCAAAATGACACGGCCATGCCCTGATCATCCATTTAAAATTTTCACTGTAACAGAGCATTCATCAAGATCAGATAAAAACTGGAGCCTCTATAGATACAGGTAAAATATCCAGTACAGTCAGCATGTAGGAAAGTTTGACCAATGCTACAAGAGCTGTGGTTCAAATGTGCGCAGACACTGGGTATTTTAACACTTGCTACAGTGGCCCTAAGGCTCGATGCACACAAAAAAAAAAAAAAAAAAAAAAAAAAAAAAAGGGGAAACGCTCATAGCGTTTGTGCCAGCATTTAGCAGCAGTTAGGAGTTAAGGTTTTTTTTCTTCCCTCTCGGCAAATCGCTCCCAAAAAGCAAGAAAAAAAAAAAAAAGTTGTAGCAGAGGCCACAATTTTCAGACCATTTTCCTGGGCGATTTTAACTCACCCTGCCCTGGGGAGACTACGGCCAAGAGAGTCTTTTTACTAATAGGTGTGGAGCCTATGACTGACTATGTGGATTTATGGTGATGGAAATGTACTCAGAGTACGCATGCCAATCAAAGACGTACAAAGCCTCATCAGGAATCCACTATGCCCTGGCCACTATGGATTTGCTCCCCTACGTGCAACATCTTACCCGACTCAAACGCTCTGCTCATTCTCCTTTATAATTAACCTTATCTACGGGGCAAAAACATTCGATTTGGATGTTGAGCCCCCTATGTATCCCCACTAAGGAGGATATGCAGAAATAGGAGCAATGTAAAATTAAACAGTGTTTAGCATCGATTTAAAAAAAAAAAAAAAAAAAAAAAAAAAAAAAGAAAAAGTTAGGATGAGACAAGTCTATAACTTTCACTATTGTGCCCCCCCTCCCACCACTTCGTAGCTTAGTTTGTGCTCTGACATGCACAGTTAAGTGTGGAACCTTATAGACAGGTGTTCCTTTCCAAATCATGTCCATATAACTGAATTTACCACAGGTGGACTCCAAGTTGTAGAAACATCTCAAAGATGATCGGTGGAAACAGGATGCACCTGAGATCAATTTTGAGCGTCATGGCAAAGACTGAATACTTTTGTACATCCGATTTGTTTATTAAATTTGCAAAGATTTCGAACAAACATCTTTCACATTGTCATCAGTGCTAGTTCACACCAGACGCAGTTCCGTGAATTTTTTTCTGCACAAAATGCATGCAGTGTTTTCCATGTATTCCAATGGCTCTAGTTCACACCATGCAGTCAGTTTCTGCACACTAAACTGACTGCATGGTGTGAACTAGAACCATTGGAATACATGGAAAACACTGTGCATGCATTTTTAGTGTAGTAAAAAAGCGCACGGAACTGCATCTAGTGTGAACTGGGCCTTATGGGGTATTGTTTGTAGAATTTAGAGGGAAATAATGAATTCAATCCATTTTAGAATAAGGTTGTAACATAAAATGTTGGGAAAAAAATGAAGGGTTGTGAATACTTTCCGGATGCACTGTATGACTAGATATAGCTAGTTCGAGTACTGTGTACGAGTTTTTTTTTTTTTTTACTTCTGTTCATATAATTGCTACCTAGGTTATGTAAACCAGCAAGTCCTGTTAGCTACGTCTATTATTCTGTAGGCATGAGCTTTTTTCTATACCTCTACGTAGCCAGTTGCCTATTGCAAGATCATTGTGCCAATGACAATGTGGCTCTGTAGACTACTACCTCCCCCCCCCCCTTTTCATGCCTTCAAGAAATAAAATTAACCCCTTTTAAAAAAAGAAAGGCTGGATTTAATTCCAGCGTCACATTTCCACCACAATACATAATGCTACAAAGTTCATTAAAATGAAGATTGTGATTCTGTTCTAAGTACAGCAATATACATCTTTAATTCCACAGAATGCGGCAGGAAAGCTGGGCCTCACAATGCTTAAACCAAGTCATATGGGAGCACATGACATTAGCCAAAGGGCTCAACTAACTTTTCTAAGAAAGATACATTTTATGCAACCCAAAGCTACAAAAACCAGATCCAAACTAAAAAAGGAATGATTAAAAATTGTTAACATCCAAAGCCAAAGCCAAAACAACTAATCTAAAAAAGGAGAAAAAGTGCGCAAGACATGTTATGACAATTTAAAAGCTAAACTCCAGGCAAACAGATAAATAAAAATGTACCATTTAAACCTACCAAAAGATCAGCATTCAGTCAGAAAACTACCTGACAGCACAGCAAGGTCAGTGATCTTGCTTTTCTAAACCAATGCCTAAAAATTGCCCCAAATTGCCCAAAAATTGTTAATCCAGGAGGTGGATCAAGCCTGCTTTTTGTTACACAATGCCACAGGTTATTATTGTGCACCAATACAACTTTAGGCATAGTGTGGCCTAGCTGCTGGCTTCAACAACAGATGACAAAAGAATAAGGAGGATAGTGGGCACCTGAGGACATCCTTTTTTGCCTGTGCCTTTGTCAGCCAAATGAGGGAGAGACAAGCTGCTGCTCTGTGTCCAGACAGGGAGCTGTGGCTTGGCCCTGTCCCCTCTCACCTCATTGGCTCACTGACTGACAGCAGCCGAGCCAATGGTGCTCGCTGTTTGCCTCAGCCAATCAGGAGGGAGAGTTCTGGACAGCCGTGTCTCATGCAACAAATCGCTGGATCAAGATGGGGCTCAGCTAAGTATGAGGGAGCAGGCACGCACAGGTGTTTTTATCTTAATGCATTAAAGGGGTTGTAAAGTCACCGGCCTCCTAGCCCCGTTTTACTTACCTGAACCCCTTCAGCTTCTTTGGTGGGGATGCGCAGTCCTTCTCTCCACGGAGTCCGGGCTTTGACTGGCTAGACTGATGGCAGCGCAGCCATTGGCTCCCGCTGCTGTCAATCAAATCCAATGACCCAGGCCGAGTCATACATTCGGCTTCTATGGATGCCGAATGAAATGAATCGGAAGTGCGCCTGCAAGGTAACTCCTCGGGAGAGCGCTTCTCCTAGGGGGTCATCTAATACGGGGAGGTACCTCGAGAGCTGCCGAGGGACCTCAGAAGAGGATGTTCGGGGCCACACTGCAAAAACGAGATGCACAGTGGAGGCAAGTATGACTTTTTTTTTTTTTTTAAACAAAAAGGGAAAAAAAAAACAAAAACAAGCAAAAAAAACCGAAGCTTTGGTATCACTTTACAATAAGAAAGACTCTCTCTCTCTCTCTATATATCCTGTACAAAGTGATACATGTGGCTACTATAATTCTTGTACCAACCCAAAGGCTGGGTTTACACTATTGCGAATTGGATGCAAGTTTTCTCCGCATCCAATTCCTATAGTAGGAGACTATGACCAGCTCTCTATGGATCCGGTTCTCAGCTCCGCAGCAGCTGCAGTGTGAATTGCAAAGGAGTCCTGTGCAACTTTTGGTCCGTATTCAGCCCAAAATTCGGACTGAAATCGGACCCAACACTGAAGACACACCAGACTCCTACTGTGATCCGACCAGGTTCCAGTCCTTAACACTAGAAAATGTACAGCATCTTGTTCTACCACCTCCTGCCCCACAATGAAGGCGACTTTCACACGTCAGGACTTTCAAAAAGGACACCAAAATCTTTACCAAACACTCTCCCTGCTAAGTACTTATGGACACATTGGAATAATTAAAAATATTAAAAGCAGTGGCATAAAACTTGCTTTAAACCTACAAAATGTACACATGTATACAAACTGACTGAAAATAAATGTTTACTCACCCCAGCATATTCCCCAGCGGGCGTCACTCAGTTTACACAGCGATGAGGGAGGCAGGATGTTTCTTACAGGATAATCTAGACATTTGCTATTCGTGTTACACCACAGACACTGAAAGGGAGGGCAGAAATAAAATAAATTTGATTTACATAAATTAGATGCCTATCCAAAAATAAAAGTCGAATGAACAATACGTTTGCAGACTCCCAATTACTTTTAAAGCTCTCAGGTCACAAGAGACTAAAGATACTCTGCGGGAATTTCGGTCAATTCTTGATAAACTGAATGTAACCCAAGCTGTGGCTGTCCACACCCTCCCGGCATTCTTGAGGCTGCATTCACACCTGAGCGCATCGTTTTCAGGCATTTAGGGCATTTTTGCTGAGTTTCTGTACAGGCGTTTTGAGGTCCAAGGGTCACCACTGTAAAGGGCAGTAAAACGCCTGTAATCTGCCTTAAAAAGAAGCTTGTGTACTTTTTTCTAGCTTCAGGTGACCGAACGCTCAGATGTGAACAGAGGCCATTTAAATTAAAGGGATTTTGCTTGTTGGGAGTTCTGGAACTTTTGAGATAAGCATTTTCAGTTTGTAAAACTCAGGTGCAAATGCAGCCTCAATCTGAAAAAAAAAAAAAAAAAAAAAAAAAAAAAAAAAAAAATAATGAATAAATGGTGTAAAAGGAAAAGGAACATAAATTATCTGCATAAGCCGACGAGGTGTTCTTTTATGTTCAACAACCAAGAATTACTCAAATTTTAAAAAGTTAATAGGATTAAATCTGAAAAACTGAATATTTTGCTACCTATATGTGAGGCAGAAATCTTGAAACCACAATTTCCCTTTACTTGGCAACCATCCACGCTAAAATATTTAGGTATTTATCTTACATCTATTCTTACCAACTTTGATATAATCTCACCTTGCTTAATCATATTAAAATCAGATCTACGTCAAATGGTCTTTCCTTTGCCATTTGTGGTTAGGGAAGATCAATGTTATAAAGATGACTCTGAGTTTTAAATACCTTCCAAATGTTACCTCTAGGAGTCCCGAGGATTTTTCTCAACGCTTTAGTCTATTTTTGCACATTTTATCTGGCAGGCACATTGCACTAGATCATCACATAATATTTTACATCCTCCCAAAAAGAAGGGGGGCTGGGCATTATCAAACTTTAAACTATACTATCAAGCAATTATGACACGCATGACAGATTGGAAGTTTGCCATAAAGACAAATTGAGTTGAATTAGAAATGGCGCTGGTGGATACCGATCTGGCAGTTGTATCTTGGATACCTCAATTAACGAACGAGCTGGCATAATATCTCCACTGACTAGATCTACGTTGGCATTATGGGACTCCTTCCATCTGGTTTAATGTACAGCTCTAAACAGACTTGGACATTAATGAACAGATATCGGTAACTACTGTCTATGAAGAACAGATATATCCATACAATAAAAAAAAAAAAAAAAAAGGTAACGGCATGTCACTACAGGAAAAAAAAAACAAAAACACTTTAGGAAAAATATTCACTACGCAGATAACCTGCCAACATTGCTCCAGCAATCACTGTGTACAGGTTCCATTATCACAATCACAGCATGACCTAGCTACGTCATGGAAAGGACTACTCATAAGGGGGAACTAGATGTACAAATGACAATACAGGGTGGGGTTGAACTGACCATCCAGAAAGATTACTCACTAAAGATCTGTGAAACCAGAATACCAAATAAACTTGCACAATACTATCTGATCTATAGTCAATTGTAAATTAATATTGATCTGCAGAGCAAACAAAAAGTGGGTAAAGCTAGGATGAAGCCAGCTGAGGACATGGGAGCAAGTAAACTGTTGTGCTGCGGGGTAGATGGGGCTTAAAGTGTTACTAAACCCAGGACCTTGCATTCACTATATCTGATCTCCCACAGTACACAGAACAGGGAAATGCAATTTTTTTTTTTTTAAATACTAAAAAAGTAGTTCATTCTCCCCCAACAGTCCTATGAGGCTGCACGTCACCTGACTGTCTGGACAGTGCGCCTGGCCCTGTGCTAATCACATGCACCCTTTCAAAGATGAATTGGGGACAGTAAAAGGGGAGGATCAGATAAAAGCAGCCTTTTGACACAACGTGCAGGATTAACCCCTTCAGTTTCACAGTGAGTATAACAAGCATGCCTTACTGCATATAGACTGATTTTACTGTTGAGGGTTTAACATTTTAAAGTATAACTAAAGGCTAAACACGTTTTCTTAGTTTTGGATAGAGTGGAGAGGGATTAGAACACCTGTCAGTTTTTATTGTTGTCTGTGCTACAGTTAGGAGATTCACCCCATGTGTCTTTTTTTGCCATATTCATTGAAAAAATAAAAAATTTTTTTGGGGTTGTCCCCAGAAAAATACCATAGAGGAAAACTTTCAATTAGGACAGTAGTCTGGGTCCTGGGGGTACCCAAGAAATGTCCTTTAATTTGTAGGGATTTCATCTCACTTCCTGTTTGACTATAGCATAGGAAGAAGGGAAATTTCTGCAAATGGGACACAGATGCTAGAAAAAAAAAAAAAAAAAAAAAAAAAGAAGTTTTGCCTAAAGTTCTAGTTTGTGTACTGGTCATGTACACTTGGGATTTTTTTTTTTTTTTTATTCCTAGCAATATGTGCTTTTCATCTGCCCAATTTATGCATGGGTGTTGCCTGCTTAAAGCAGAGCTCCAGGCGCCTTGAGAAAAAAAAAAAAAAAAAAAAAAAGGGGGGGGGGGGGGGGGGGGGAGGTGTAATTTAAAACGGTCAGCAGCTACAAATACTGTTGCTGCTGACTCATATTAGGACACTTGTCCATGAATCCAGGGGAATCTTCACCCCAGCCAATTTGTCAAACGGCTGTTGGGTGCTGCTGCCGCCATCTCCACTAAGGGAGCACCTTGCAGCTTCACAACCAGTTCCCTACTGCGCCTGGGTGACGCACGGTGCGCTTTGTGAATGGCCCAGTGGTGGTGGTGGTGGGGGGGGGGGGGGTGAAGGTAAAGGAGGGAGGCCGAACTTGTTGCCGACTTCACCATGGTGAGATCAGCCGGAAGTGGGAGCGGGTACCTGTCAAAATCAGGTACCCACTCCCCCCCCCCCCCCCCCCCCCCAAAAGTTGCCAAGTGTGGCGGGGTGTGGGGTGGGGGTGCAATCTGAGACATAGGCAGAGCTTCCCCCATTTTAGGTGGAGCTCAGCGTTAAATCTGTAAATTCTCCAGACTAGTAACGGAATGGTTTAGGGCCAGTTCACACCATGGAAACACAGTCAGGATGCGTTCCAGGTGCTGTTCTGCATGCATGTTTTTGATGCGTTCCAGTGCACCCCCCCCTTAACCTTAAGGACATGTTCCAGTGTGATTTTGATGTGTTTTACAGCTTTCCAGTACAGTCCGGTGCTGGAAGAAATGTAGCATGTTTTACTTTCTTTCTGGAACTGTAATGCACCAGACCTGCAAGCTGGTGTGAACTATACCAATGGAAACCATATAACCTACTTTCACTAAAGGAATCAGGCAGTGACTGCCCCCCCCCAGCACCCCTTTTCTCTCCCCCCCGTTTTACTTACCTGAGCCCTGGAACTTCATCCAGCGGGGACACGCTCTTCCTCTGCCCGGGTTTCTTGGCTCTTGACTGGATAGAGCGATAGCAGCGGAGCCATTGGCTCCCACTGCTGTCAATCAAATCCAATGATGCCGAGTCATACATTCGGCAGCTATGGACACCGAATGATGGACTTGGGAGCGCACCCACAAGGTAACCCCCCCCCCGGGAGAGCGATTCTCCTAGGGGGTTATCTGATGTTGGGAGGAGCCACAAGAGCCACCGAGGGCCCCCAGAAGATGGTGTCCGGGGCCACTCTGAAAAAAAAAAAAAAATACATAACAAAACATGTCATACCTGTCTCCACTGCAACTCGTTTTTGCACGAACAAAGCTTTACAATCAATCACCAATTGCAAACAGAAGAACTGGTTACAAAAGGGAGTTCTAAACATATACAACCAACAGGATTCCATTATATTAAAGCAGACCTTCAGTAATTTTTTTTTTATTTATTTATTTTTTTTTAACCTTTCTATAAAATCATCTGCCCTTGCTTTAAAGTGATACTAAAAGGATCGGTTTTTATTTTTTTAAAAAATAACATTCATGTCATACTTTCATACTTACCTCCACTGTGCAGCACGTTTTGCACAATGGCCCTGAACATCTATTTCTGGGGCCCCTCGGCGGCTCCTCCCCGCATTAGATAACCCCCTTGGAGAGGTGCTCTCCCGAGTCCAGCATTCGGTGTCACTAGAGGCCGAATGCAGGACTCCAGTGACCGCAAGATGGTTTTTCACCTTAATGCATAGGATGCGTTGAGGTGAAAAAAAACATGAGCCTTTACAACACCCTTTACCTTTGGATAGTAAATATCTGCCAGTAAATACCTTATATAGCCCACTTCCTGTATGGTGAAAAGCCTAGGCTTATGACATTATGCAAAGCTCTCACTCTCGTGAGAGTTTGATGGGGGGGGCTACAGCTGCCCACAGTTAAAATGGCTGTGGCCAGACTCCGTGGAGGGAGACCTCTGCAGCTTATTTGGCAAGTACAGAATCATAGTATATATAAAAGTATGCAAAGAGGTTGGAGGGAAGCTTCAGAATGGCAAAGATGTTTTTATTACAAGTTATGTATTATGTGAGCAGACTGCAGTTCCTCTTTACTTCACATTATCAGTTTCAATGTTACTGTAAAAAGGCGTAAAGCTGGCCATACAGGTTTTTTTCCCCCAGCCAGGAAAAAACAAATGTCTCCATTCACACAAAGGAAGATAGAGTATGGCTTTAGATATAAAGTGACCAAGATTAGAGTATAGCCTCACATGTTGATAGAGAATATACAATATAGAAGTACCATCATCCAAATTATATATGAAAAAAATGCGCCGCGCCTAGGGGTGTAACTGAATAACTGTAAATCTAAGTACAAATCATAGATAATAAAGAGTGCAAATCAAATAGAGCCTAAAGCTCTGATCACTTACTAAGTGTGAGTACCCCATGTGGGGATTGGATGTGATTTTAATAAAAGTATCCTACGGTATTATACTATATTAGCCTTTTTCTTTTATATGGTCTGATGTGAGTGGAGCCATAAAGAATCTAGTGTGGGAATCAGCTGTACCTAATACTGAGCCCAGGGGTGGCTCCAAAAGCATGTATTGACACAATTAAAACCTGTGTCACACGCTCCAAGGTGAGCGCAATCACATTGGGGGTCACCAAGGCACTTCACAGCATGTTTTTCTTTGGGCACGTTTGATTCAAAACCGGAACTTTTTCTTTGAACCATCACCATTACACTGACTTTTATTTGAACTTGGTCACTTTATGTTACTGGATTGGAAGATTCTTTCACGGATGTGATTTGAACACCTTTATTAGGGCGATTATAGTTTCAATTCGCCCATGCATGTGATTGATTTACTCTGTTTGTGCTTTACGAATATATATATTGTTTTATTTAATTTTTTTTTTTTTTTTTTTTTTTTCTTTTTCATTTTAATCACAGTGGATCTACATATGTGTAACATTTTTTAGCATATACACCTTATTAGGAATGATTATATTTTAATCACTGTGGATTGTATCTTATTACGTTTTTCTATGCACATTGCACTTTGTGTTTTATTGCACTAGTTATTTGTTAGTGTGTTTGTTCATAGGATTCACACAGCAGGTGATCTTAGTAAGTGATCAGAGCTTTAGGATTCACACAGCAGGTGATCTTAGTAAGTGATCAGAGCTTTAGGCTCTATTTGATTTGCACTCTTTATTATCTATGATTTGTACTTAGATTTACAGTTATACCCCTAGGCGCGGCGCATTTTTTTCATATATCATTTATCGCACGGTCATGAATACGTGATCTGCGCCTGCAGCCGGGTAGCTGTTTGGTTGAATTTCCATTAAGGCACTGGATAATTGTGGCTCGCAGGATTTTTTTCCATAATACCATCATCCAAATTGACATGAAGATTGGGGAGGTGGAAATATGGGGGCAGTTGCTGAAGCTGACCAACGCATTTAACCACCTAAAAAGATTGAATGGACTATCTCGGTACTGATACAGTGACAAAATTCAAAATTTTATTATTACATAGAAAAACCATACAAAAATATTTAAAAAAGTATACACCACACAACTAACCACTAACGGGTTCACCCGTATAGTTTCTATTGGAGTGGAGTATAGGTTGTTTCCTCTATGAACCGCTTCTTCAGGAAAGTAGTAGTCTAGGAAATAGTACATTAAGAAACAATATTTACAAAGCAAAATAACCGGCTAGCGGCAAAGCAGGTCTGCAAGACAGACACAAGGGGGGAAAAGGATGTAAGGGAAGCGGGAGGACACTGAGGGAAAAAATGTCCCCCACACAATAAACATCACTCACCTGAACATACCATCGCCTGTCACATCAGCCCAGCATGGAGAGTCACTGCTGCTCGTATAATGGTCCTGAGGGAACCGCTATAAGAGCTCCCCAACCCTCCAGGCGTCACTGCACGCTGCTGGAGGGCAGCGTCTGACATCACAGGGTTAGTTTACCCGTACTGCGCAGGTGCACGATTCCATGCTCCTGTGCAAGTGCGCCCTGGCAGAACCCATAGGCCAGAAGGCCCGGGCTCGTTCAGGGCAAGCTGGTATGGCTGGAGGCACAATCCTGCCAGGGAAAAAGCACATGTCCGCCGATGGGCAGAGAAAGAAGGAACGTCACACTGCAGGATCGGCCACCAGGGGGAGCAAGTCTCCTGTACATCAACACAATACATAAAGAACCAAGTAATAATATGAGGAGTATTAAAAATTATACAAGGAGTTAAAATAAAAGGCTCTGGGATTGTGGATTACCAGAGCATCACCAACATTAATACAAATAGAAGTCAAAAGTCACCTGTATAGGTTAACAATCCGGGGTGATCACCCGGTGACCACGCCCCATGCCTATATAAGTCGTTGCGCACACGGTATTACAGCAGGAGAGATCAGCGTGTCAACATCGGAAGACGAGGACGGAGAAGACCGGGCCAGCGCTAGTAAAAGAGCAGAAGATAGCGGAGGAGCCCAGCAGAAGACACCGGAGAGCGGGAGAAGAGGCCGGAGAAGTCGGAAGAGACCCCCAAGTCGAAAGAGACCCCCGGGGCTGCCTAATAAAATTTTAAAAACTGGTCTAGTGTGTTTTTTTTATTGACACTTTTTTCCCCCCAGGTGAATGGGTAGGGGTACGATGTACCCCATACTCATTCACATAGGGCGGGGGGCCGGGATCTGGGAGCCCCCCTTAAAGGGGGTTCCGGATTCCGATAAGCCCCCCGCCCGCAGACCCCCAACAACCAACGGCCAGGGTTGTTGGGAAGAGGCCCTTGTCCTCATCAACATGGGGACAAGGTGCTTTGGGGTGGGGGGTATGTGGAGGGCAAGCGGCCTGGTACGGTTCAGGAGGGGGGCGCTCGCTCCCACCCCCCCTTCCTGACCGGCCTGGGCTGCGTGCTCGGATAAGGGTCTGCTATGGATTTTGGGGGGACCCCCACACCAGTTTATCGGCGTAGGGGGTTCCCCTTAAAATCTATATCAGACCGAAGGGCCTGGTATGCTCTTGGAGGGGGATTCCATGCCGTTTTTTTATTTAAAATTTGGCATGGAGTTCCCCCTCAAGATCAGAGCACAAGTCGCATGCCAAAGTCGGATCAGGCAAGACGACGATCCGACTTCAATGATATTCAATGGGCTGAAGTAGAATCAAAGTCGGACCAAAATAGTGCAGGGAGTATTTTCAAAGTCGGACCAACTTGTATCGGGCCAGTTAAAACGGCTCCCATAGGGAAACATTGATTTTCACACGTCATGCGACATGAGCTCCCAATGTCGGAGCGTTTGTCGCACCAGTGTAAACCTGGCCTAAAGGATAAGGCCTCACTTGCTGCCTCATACACAGTAAGAACATGACAAAATAGCTTGTATTTAAACTTCTACCTCTGCGTGCCTTGGTTTCCTAGGGAAACTGATTATCTCTAATCTGTCCAAGTGTTCAGTATAGCAGTATGATAAAAAATGTCAACAATGCAATATGTACAGGCTTTGCAACCATTTCCTTCTATAGTTCTTGTGTACATGGATCTGTGCAGAGAAGAATATACATATAGATACAACTATACACACAGTGAATATTTAAAATCCAATATGGAGCCCTAGTGAAAATTTTACTTCCCTTCTAAACTTATTAACCACTTCCCGCCCACTTTTCAGCGCAGCCCCCCCTCAGATCACCACACTGGACCACCAGGGATCGCCACTAGGACCACACGTGGATCGCCAGGTATGTAGCCCATGGCCATCCACATGTGCCCAGTCAGTGCCAATCATTGCCCAAAAATGGGCACCATTTTATAACAGTGATGCCCAGCAATGCCACCCTTAGGAGCATCGGTGCCACCTACGAGTGCCCATCGGTGCAGCCATATCAGTGCCCGTCATTGAAGAAGAAAACGTACTTATTTACAAAAATTTTTAACAAAAAAAAAAAAAAAAAAAACAAACTTTGATTTTCGGTCTTTTTATTTGTTGCGCAAAAAATAAAAACCGCAGAGGTGATCAAATACCACCAAAAGAAAGCTCTATTTGTGGGAACAAAATGATAAAAAAAAAAAAAAATTGTTTGAGTACAGTGTAGCATGACCGCACAATTGTCATTCAAAGTGCGACAGCGCTGAAAGCTAAAAATTGGCCTTGGCGGGAAGGTGTCTAAGTGCCTGGTATTGAAGTGGTTAAACAGCTCTTAGCATTTCTACATAAAACACAGAAGAGAACATTTCCCACTCCTTCAAGGGCATCTGTCACAGTGCAGATCATTACACATTTACTTAGAGAGAGAGGGGGGGGGGGGGGGGGGTTTTGAACACAGCGATTATTGCTATGGGCTATCATAAGTCACATGTAAAATCCAGCAGGCTGGTTGCACCCAAGATGATCAGTCAACTTGTGTACATTTAGCCTGCCCATACATTACTCAAATCTTGACTGGGTCCTGCTGAATTGCCAGCTCAAGTTTTTTTCTAAAAGAACAGTTAAAAGCAGTCACGTTTATACTAGTCTGTGCTCCCACTGATAAGGTTTCTCTCCACTTTCAAACAATACAAAAAAAAAAAAAAAAAAAAAAAAAAAAAAAAAAGCACCAGATCAGCATAAGCAAATTAAGAACAACAATTTATTCAGTATCACTCACATGTAAAAATGCTGCAGGCTACATACAGGACCTGTATGGTGTGCTCGGCTGGAAAGCAGTGGTCTCAATGGACTGCGTCCAGGGCTCTCGCACATTATCACTGGAGGAGAGTCTGCAGACAGGTAGAATGAGAAGGAGGGCAGGCCACAACCACCCCCTGAATTTGTTTCCTATAGACTCTATATGACCGTCAGTGGAGCGCTGACTCACCTGCTATTAGTGTGCGATTTTGGCTGTTCTCTCCACTTCCAGCCATGTCATGGGTGAGGAAGCAATACTAATAGAATCCCTCTGCTGAAAGCAACTCTATAGTGGAGTGCAGAAGAGTTTAAACCATTTTTGTTTCCTTCTACCAACTGATCCTATGTTATTTCTGTGCTAGATTTTTGCAATGTTATCCTTTTCGATATAGTAGAATACCCAGTTGATCCTGTTTTTAGTATTGATTTTCAATCAGCCTGCTCTCTGCAGCACCAGATCTCCCTCTCATTTTCATGGTCTGTGTAAAGCCTCTACCAAATCTAAACACAGCAGTGTGAGCCCCTCACACTGGAGTCTCTCTGCTTGGGAGTAAGACCTGAGAAAACCATGTGACTGCTGGGGAAGACATTTAGAGAATATATTGCTGGGGAATAAAAAAAAAAAAAAAATACAATTGCTACATACAGCAAGAGCACCCATCATGTGAATTTATTATAGAAACATCACTATACTATACTGTCTGCAGTATTTAACGTGGTTTTAGGGCCCGTTCACACCAGCACACGGTGCAAAAAAAGCACGTTCCTGCACCACGTGGGAATGCATTGTCCTTGCTACAGGCACTCCAAACGCATTTAGATAGTGTGGTGTCTGCAGCCCCCAAAACACATCGCAGTACCAACAGTGTTTGGTGTGGCACGAAGTTGCACCTGCCCTACTTGGCGTATTTCCATGCATTTGGCAGCTCACTGAAATTTGACTGACAAAATGGAATGCATGCATTCCAGTGTGAACCAGCCTTTAAAAAACGCAAACATTATGTTGCAGCTTACCAATTTTAGATGTGGTGACTGAATTCATTCTTTTTACTGTGCTTTATTTACATCTTTAATCATGAGATTCTACCAGTCTGTTTTTCAAAAGAACCAGCTGTCCTACAGATGTAGGACAGCTGGTTCACTGTAAGCACATAGGTCAGTGTTAAATGGTTCATGTAAAACCTTTTACCCCCAAAAGAAAATGAACTAAAAAAAAATAAATATTTACCGTAAATAAATAGTGTTAGCTGGAGTTTGGCTGGGGAGTGTTACTGGCCAAAGCATCAGGTGAAAACGGAGGAAAAAAAGCCTACAAAAAAGGAAAAAAAATTTACAGCCACCACATCCAAAGATTGGTAAGCTGCAATACATTTTTGATTATTGGCTTAATACAGGTCACACCGGGACGGCTTGTCAGGCGACTTAGCCGCCTGACAAGTAGCGTCCCATTCTGTACAATGGAGCTGTTCTAATCGGAGCGACGCAAGTCGCTCCGACTTAGAAAAAGGCTACTGTACGACTTAGGGGGATACTTGCATTGACTTCTATACAGAAGTCGTTTTGCATGTCGCCGCTCCTGTCATGTCCAGGTTGCCTGAGGCAGTTGCGCTGCAAGTCGTGCTGCCTCAGTGTGAACCGACACTATGGGACAGACTTCAAACTTGCAAACCCATTTGTTTCAGTTCATGGGCGCAAGACAATTACTGGATTTTCCAGTTACAGAAATTACACTCAGAATGCCAAACTAGTATTGTCACAAGGTTACAGATAAATATCTCAAAAGGTAAGAGGTGGAACAAGTGCAATCCCTCAGGTGTAGTTTCAGTAAACAAAATCAATATTAAAGTGGAAGGAAAGTCAAAACCTAAGCAAGCTTAAAGCGGTTGTATACCTGCTGAATTTTTTTTTTTTTTTATATACGCCTGTAAGGAAAAAGACATAATGAGCTAGTCTGCACTGCAGACTAGCTCATTATGAAATACTTACCTTAGAACGAGGCGTCGGTATCTTACCTGTCCCACCTTCTGACTGCCTAGGCGGCCCCTCCCTCCCATGTTCTGGGACAGGTGACAGGTCCCAGGAACATTGCCTGGCCATTGACGGAGCTCAGCAGAAAGACATCCAATACATCCAGAAGTTCTAAATAATGAAGTTTACAGTGGCACTTACAGGTGCATCTCAAAAAGTTAGAGTATCAAAAAGCTAATTTCAGTAATTCAATTCAAAAAGTAAAATTTATTTTATATAGCTGCATTACACATTGATATATTGCAAACATTTTTTTTTATCTTGGCAATTATGGCTTACAGCTAGTGAAAACCCAAAATTCTGTATCTCATAAATTGATTTTTTTTTTTTTTAATTAAATGTAAAGTTAATACAGACACATTGGCTTACTGAAAAGTACAGGTACTATTCACTTAACGACCAGGTTCTGTTCCAACATCCAGGTCGTTAAACTAATTGGTGAATAAATGAGGAGTCACAAAGTAATCAATATTTTAAGCATTCTTAACTACTGTACTTTGAAAATACACACAACTCCAGCTCAATAACATTCTGTACTTATGCAAATTAAAACAAACGAAAACTCGTTACAATACAATGATGTACAGTACAGCGCATCGTTTGGGTGGGGAGAGCAGGTCGTAAGTCCGAGTGGTCGTTAAACAAGGAGTATCGGTATGTACAGTATAGTATGCACTCAATACTTGGTCAGGGTTGCTTGTGCATGAATTAATGCATATTATGCTTGTATTGCATCTATATAAAAATATATGAGTTTCACTTTTTGAATTGAATTACTAAAAAACCAAGTTAGACTTACCGGTAACTTGTTTTCCAGAAGTCTTTCAGGACAGCACCTGAGAGATAGCGACTCCACCCACCGGAAACAGGAAACACCTTCTTCCTCCAAACTTTAAAGGGAGGCGCCTCCCTACCATACCTCAGTTGTAGTAGAGAAGACCTCCGGCCCCGGCTGGAACACATAAACACATACGTTAGTCACAGCATAGTATATACAATACAATAGGGCGGGATGTTGCTGTCCTGAAAGACTTCTGGAAAACAAGTTACCGGTAAGTCTAACTTGGTTTTTTCCAAGGCGTCTTTCAGGACAGCACCTGAGAGGATAACAGAGACTTACCCCCTTAGGGCGGGACAACAGCTTGCAGGACCTTTCTGCCAAACGCCTGATCATTAGCAGATGTGAGGTCCAGCCTGTAATGTTTCACGAATGTGTGAAAACTCGACCAAGTTGCCGCCTTGCAGATTTGTTCAGGGGTGGCACCAGCTCTCTGCCCAAGTGGCCGCTAATGCTCTTGTTGAGTGTGCAGAAATTCCTGCTGGAGGAGACACACCTGCATGCGAATAAGCCTCTGAAATGGCTAGCTTCAGCCACCTTGCTAAAGAGATTTTAGAAGCCTGGCAACCTTTCCTGTTGCCTGAAAATAGCACAAACAGAATCTGAACGTCTAAAGAGCTTTGTCCTTTCCAAGTAACATAACAAGACTCTTCTAACATCCAACATGTGAAAACAAGTCTCCTTCTCCCCTACTGGGTTGGGGCAGAAGGTCGGAAGTACAATGTCCTGAACACGATTTTGTACTGAAGCTACCTTTGGTAAGAATTTCTGATCTGTTCTAAGTATAACCCTATCTGGGAAGATAGATAAATAGGGTTCCTTAACTGATAAAGCATTAAGCTCACTGATCCTGCGTGCAGAGACCATGGCAATCAGAAACACAGACTTAAAAGTGAGATATCTGAGTGGCGCTTCTTCCAAAGGTTCAAAGGGACTCCTTGTTAGAGCCTGGAGGACTAGCGACAGATCCCATTTGGGAAACTTCTTAAGTGGTGCTGGTCTGGATCTCGTAAGGGATCTGAAAAATCTGGTTACCAACAGATCTGAGGCCACAGATCTTTCTAGGAACACTGCTAGCGCAGCCACCTGTACCTTCAGGGTACTAACTGCTAGTCCCTTGTCAGCACCAACCTGTAAAAATTCCAGAATGGTAACAAGACTCCCTGGGTCCTGGTCAGATGAATTACACCATGTATTGTAAACCTTCCAGACCTTGGAATAGATATTTCTAGTCACCCTTTTCCTACTGGATAATAGCGTTGAGATTAACCGGTTGGAAAAACCTTTGCTCCTTAAGAGCTGCTCTTCAGATACCAGGCTGTGAGCGCCAAAGTGGCTACCTCTGGGTGATTTACTGGTCCCTGAAATAGTAAATCGTGCCTGAGGGGCAGATGCCAATAAGGCCTGACCGCCATTTTCAGAACGGTTGAAAACCAAGCCCTTTTTGGCCAAAAAGGCGTGATAAGGACAACCGGTACCGTTTCCCTTTGAATTTTTCTTAATACTAAGGGAATTAACTGGAATGGGGGGAAAGCGTAGCAGAGATGGAATCTCCATGGATACGCCAAGGCATCTGTTCCTAGTGACCCGTCGTGATTGCTTAGGGAAAAAAAATTGCGGAACCAAGGCATTCTCCTTT
Organism: Aquarana catesbeiana; assembly: GCF_042186555.1. Taxonomy (NCBI): domain Eukaryota; kingdom Metazoa; phylum Chordata; class Amphibia; order Anura; family Ranidae; genus Aquarana; species Aquarana catesbeiana. Next base: position 295,464,807 of record NC_133329.1, read on the forward strand.
GAGGCGAACAGGTCCACCTCTGGCAGCCCCCACTTCTCGACAATCATGGCGAAAACCTCTGGGTTCAGCGACCATTCTGCTTCCCGAATGGGGTTTCTGCTCAGGAAATCCGCTACCCCGTTCAGGGATCCCTTTAGATGGACTGCTGATAAAGACAGCAAGTGTCCTTCTGCCCAACGGAGAATGCTCATGGCTAGTACTTGCAGCGATTTGCTCCTTGTACCTCCCTGCCTGTTTATGTAAGCCACGGCCGTGGCATTGTCTGTTAGTATTTGAACATGCTGGGCCCGAAGCCCCTGAGCAAATGACTTCAGAGCCAAGTCGATCGCCTTGAGCTCTCTCCAGTTTGAGGACTTGGTCGCCTCTTTCCTGGACCAGTTTCCCTGAGTGAAACCCTTTTCTAGGTGGGCTCCCCAACCCCAGGAACTGGCATCGGTTGTCAGCCTTTTTTCGATTGGAAAGGCCCAGACTAACCCCTCCGATAGGATATCCTGCCTTTTCCACCACCATAGTGACCTCTTCACTTGGGTTGGAACTCTTACCTCTGAGTCTAGGGATTCCAAATTGTGATCCCAAGATCTCAGAAGAAAAGCCTGCAGATGTCTGAAGTGTAGTCTTGCCCACTGAACAGCTGGCATTGACGAAGTCAGAACACCCAGGGCTGACATGACCAATCTTACCGTCAGCTGCTGGTTGGTCTGCAAAAAAAGACACTGTATCCTGGATTTTTCCTTTTTTCTCTGAAGGAAGAAACATTTTTTGGCTTACCGAATTTATTATATACCCTAGAAACCGAATCTCCTGAGATGGTTCCAGGGAAGATTTTTGGAGATTTAGGATCCAACCTAGAGAGACTCCAGATGGCTGCATGCTCTGCTTAAATTGCTCCTCAATTCCTCTCTTGAGGGGGCGAAAAATAGCAGATCGTCTAAGTAAGGAATTACTGCGATTCCCTGAAGACGCAGCGGAGCTAGGGCCTCTGCCATTACTTTGGTAAAAATTCGGGGTGCGGATGATGGCCCGAAGGGTAGGGCTCTGAATTGCAGATGCTGAATTCTGCCTTCCAACCTTACCGCCAACCTGAGAAACCTCTGGGACGAGATTGGAATATGCAGGTATGCATCCTTTAGATCCACTGACGCCATGAAACAACCTGGAGTCAGAAGATTTCTGGCGGTGAAAATTGAGTCCATCTTGAAACTTCTGTATTTGATGGCTCTGTTTAGTGGCTTTAAATTTAGAATTAAACGAAATCTTCCGGTTGGTCTTTTTACCAGGAAGACATGTGAATAGAAGCCCTCGTGCCATTCCTCTGGTGGCACTGGGATTACTACACCCTGTTGCATCAGTTCCTCTGTTACCAGAAACCTTCTTGGGGGGCTTCTGGAAAACTCGAGAGTATAACCCTGCGAGAGAGTGGTCAGAATAAACTGATTTGTAGTTATCACTGACCACTGCGGAAGAAACTCTCGTAATCTTCCGCCGACCCGCAGAGATGAGTCATTGTGAGTTTTCGGCCTGTGAAGGAGGACGGAAGAGAATTCCGCCTTTGCCCTTCGCCTTTTGCGCGGACCAATTTTTTCTCCTGCCCTGAAACTTATTTTCCTGCTGTTGCTGTTGAGTTTTTTTTCGAAAAAGACGTTTTGGGGTCTGCTTTTTCTTTTTGACCGGAAAGGACTTCTTCTTATCGGCAGTTCTGTCTAGGTTATTATCTAGATCAGGGCCAAAAAAGAAGAAGGTCACCTGAAAAGGGAATACCACAAAGTTTACTCTTTGAAGCTATATCACCTGGCCAGGTTTTTAGCCATAAAGCTATTCTCGCAGCATTTGCTAAAGCTGCAGACCTAGCTGACATTTTGATAGCGTCAGCCGAAGCATCAGCAATATAAGCAACCGCAGAAATCAGGGTAGGAAAGGAATCTAAGATCTCCTGCTTGGGGGAATCTGCCACTATATGAGATCTAAGTTGGTTCACCCAGTATTCCAGATTCCTGGCTACACAGGTTGTGGCCATTGCTGGTTTTAAATTGCTCATGATTGATTGCCATGATCTCTTGAGCAAAAGATCCATGGGTTTGTCCATTGGATCCCTTAGAACACCCATGTCTTCAAAAGACAGGTCTGTGGATCTTGAGACCTGTGAAAAGGCCGCATCCAACCTGGGCACCTTATTCCACACCGCAGAAGGGTCCTCCTCAAAAGGGAAGCGCCTTTTGTGGGCTCTGGAAAAAAAGGGCTTTTTCTCTGGATCTTGCCATTCTTTAGTAATGGCGTCAGAAATGACCGAATGAACCGGAAATGTTCGCCCCTTAGGCTCATTTAACCCTGCATACATGCGGTCATGAAGAGATAACTCCTTTTCCTCACTTAAGCCAAGTGTAACATGGACAGCCTTAAGGAGTCCGTCTACCTCCTCTAGGGAAAGCTTAAATTTGGAAGGAGCCACCTCCGCTTCCTCACCCTCCTCCTCCGAATCTTTAATGGAAGGAGTAGGGGACTGCTCTTCCCTGATAGAGGGGCCTTCAGGTAAAGCTTCTACCATGGGGAAAGAACTAGAACCCTGGGAAGCCTCAGAAGTGGATGGCTGACTAGCAGCTGGATTAACTAAAGAGTCACGAAAAGTCTGAATCGTGGCGTATAGTTCCTTCTTTACAGAGGCAACCAGATCATCACAAACCGAAGCTGATTCCTCCTTAACTAAAGAAGTGATGCATGTACTGCATAAGACTTTTTTCCAATTTTCTCCCATTTTGGCCCTGCAAGAAGGACATCTCTTTTTTGGGTCAGAGCTTTTAGCCTGTGAGAGAAAAAACAAAAAAGGGAAAAAAACCAGGGGACCTTTTAGTGAGACCCGGTCTCAGCTACACAAGAATCACCCACAGGTGCACTAAGAAGAAACCAGTCAGCCTCTAGTGCCCAGACAGGCCCCTTGCCACTAGGGGGTAAGAAAAAAGAAAATAGACCAAACCCAGGAAAAGGAAGAAAGGCAGACTTAAACTGCTGCTCCTACCTGAGCTTTACTGGCGCCTGTGCCTGTCCCCACCGCTGCAGACGCTGAGTCCTCCATCTCTGGTATGCAGCTCCTCACTTGTGGCTTCATATGCCGCTTCCGGACTCCCATAGTGCATCTGCACCGGACCGGAAGCGGAAGTAGGCGCCAGTTCCTGTCCTCCCTCCTCCCCCCTTGCATCCACGCCGGAAATGACGCTTCTGCTGACCCAGTGACCCGCCTTGTCACTTCCGCCGCGCCTGCCGGCCAAAAAACATGGCGGCGGCGCACGCGCACCGCCGCTCCTACGACCGCGCGGATCACCGGGTCTACGGCTCTCACCGAGCACCAGGAGGGGAAGAGGAGCCCGATTGCTACCGCTGCAAAGGCTTGGGTAGGCCGGGAGGACAGCGGGTCTCCTAAAGGAGGAAAAAAAGAAAAGGAAGCCCTGTCTCCCAGGAGCATCTGAGAGACCTTGACTCCCCTTCAAAAAGATGTTCCCTCCGGGCCGGAGGAAACACAAAAACTATGGTAGGGAGGCGCCTCCCTTTAAAGTTTGGAGGAAGAAGGTGTTTCCTGTTTCCGGTGGGTGGAGTCGCTATCTCTCAGGTGCTGTCCTGAAAGACGCCTTGGGAAATAAACTTTTGAGAATATTCAAATTTTTTGAGATGCACCTGTATGTTAAAGCATATCTAAACCTGAAAATACATTACAGCTTACCAGTTCTCACATGGTGGCTGTGTTGGCTCTCTTTTTCAGATTCTCCACCTTAGTTATTTTGTGACTAACACTTCCTTCTTATGCTCACTCCACTATCTATGGAAGGAGCCATGGTTGTCACACTAGGCTGCTTATAAAATGCATTAGATACTCATCAGAAAAAGGTCTTGCTGTAGTGCAACTTGTGACACATTCACACATGTACGTGTCAGTAATATTCACATGATTGTGTTGCAGAGGGTTTAATGCCTGGTACACACGATGAGAACATCGGACGAATGGTCGTTATATATATATATATATATATATTTTTATTTATTATCAGTTGTCGTTTCGAAAATGCAATACAAATACATTACAACACATGACATCACTTCTGAGAGAGATATAGATGTTCTCTCTCTCAGAAGTGATGTCATGTGTTGTAATGTGTCAAAAAATGGGGGTGTGACCTGTCCACAGAATTGTAAAGAAATGCACCAACATGCCTCCATCCCAATTAGGTAGCAAATTGAGATAGAGAAGAAAAGCAGGACTTTGCGTGAGGCAAGTTGGTGGAAGTGTCAACTGGATAGTATATGCTGAAGTGAGGTATCTGGGGTAGGTCCTATACATAGTTATGTCCACAAAAAGTAAACAGGTAGTAATAGTATAAAGGTTTAATTACATAGGTTCTGGCACCAAATACAGTCATTAATAAAAACATCCTAAGCAACATTTCGGCATATTATAGACAATATATTGAAAGGCATAACACAGACACTGGTTGTATAGTTACAGGAAAAAATACATTGTATACTAAATGGGTATGTGCATCAATAGTTAACTCAACGCGTTTCTTGGCTTATAACCAATCATCAGGAGTCCGATGCAATGTCAGCTGCATTAAAACAATGGAACATGTATTAATATATGAACAGATATATAGGAGAAAGATGCAAAAGAATTCAAATTTGCATTCCTACTCACGAACAGTGTCTTGATCTGTGATAACCTGAATCCTATAGCGCAGCATTGGTCTGGGTCTCCAAAGTCTCCCCCGGGGTTGAGGCAGAAAGCTCGCCCCAGGAAACCATCGGCAACAGCCACCAAAGTGACCAAGGTAGCCATAGGGGCTGCCAGGCAGGGACAAACAACCAGGCCAACATGCCCTGAGATGGCTGTGAAGAAAATAGAATGGGTGTGTGAACATGGGACCAAACGTGAAATATAATGGGTGACACCATAGTGGGAAACCAAAAAGTGAATGGATATACGTGTGACCGGAGCCAGAAAGGACAAGAAAGAGAAATTGAAGTATGTAGTAAGAGTGAAGGAGAGAGAGAGAGAGTGTGTGCAGCTAGGAGGCCAGTAGACCATAGTAAAAGTGTACAACAAGTTACCTGTGTGGTGAAAGAGCCGGGCCAGGCCAATTGCCCCACATCCGTAGCGAGACCTACATGCACCCGGCCGAGGTCACCGTTATATGCCGGGGGCCGAGGGCGTGCACCCGCCAACGTCATGTGCGGGCGTGATTACGCAACGGGGAGGGACAGACAGCCTAAACACAATTGCGGCCGCCTCCCATCCCCGCAGCGCAAAGGCCCAGGGGTGGTGTACCATTAGACTCCCGCAAAGCGGCGGCGCACGGGGCCGCATGCGGGGCGTGGAAACATGACGCCGATGCGCCAAGGCCCGCCCTCGTCACGTGACGAGACGAGTGACAGGTCGAGAACTGGGCGCATCGCAACCCCGGGAAATGGACCTGATCGACCCCAGTACCAACTGTGCTTAGGAAGTAGTGGAATAAGGGTGTATGAGCCACTTGTATGAGAGAATATCGGTAAAAGAATAAAGGAGGCAAAACGAAGGAAGAGAAAGGAAAAGAAAACCAAAGAAGTAGAGAAGGGAGAGCAGGGGAAAACATAAGTTACTATAAATAGGATCAATATTCAGCAAGGACAGTAACAGAATACACACTAACTTTTGCACTGAATTAATCACTATGCAAAAGAGTGTGAAATGTAAAAACTTTAGCCCTGAATTGAATCAGTGTAAGTATGACTAAAGAGAAACAGAACCAAAAACAAAAAACTTTAGCCCTGAATTGAATCAGTATTTACCTGACTAAAGGGAACAAAAACATAAACTTTAGCCCTGAATTAAATCAGTATTTTTCTGACTCAACCCCGGGGGAGACTTTGGAGACCCAGACCAATGCTGCGCTATAGGATTCAGGTTATCACAGATCAAGACACTGTTCGTGAGTAGGAATGCAAATTTGAATTCTTTTGCATCTTTCTCCTATATATCTGTTCATATATTAATACATGTTCCATTGTTTTAATGCAGCTGACATTGCATCGGACTCCTGATGATTGGTTATAAGCCAAGAAACGCGTTGAGTTAATAACCATTGATGCACATACCCATTTAGTATACAATGTATTTTTTCCTGTAACTATACAACCAGTGTCTGTGTTATGCCTTTCAATATATTGTCTATAATATGCCGAAATGTTGCTTAGGATGTTTTTATTAATGACTGTATTTGGTGCCAGAACCTATGTAATTAAACCTTTATACTATTACTACCTGTTTACTTTTTGTGGACATAACTATGTATAGGACCTACCCCAGATACCTCACTTCAGCATATACTATCCAGTTGACACTTCCACCAACTTGCCTCACGCAAAGTCCTGCTTTTCTTCTCTATCTCTATGTGTTGTAATGTATTTGTATTGCATTTTCAAAACGACAACTGTACTGATTAAACAAAAATTGCACGGAAATCAAATAATTTCAGATGAACTGTCCTGATCAGCTCTCGAAAGCTCTGTACCAACGATCAGATTATCATACAATCGAGCCGAAATCTGTAATTTTCATATGATTTTCTGATCGCGTGTACAAGGTTTAAGGATCTTCTCTAACAATACTACATATCCAACACAATTTAATCCAGCACTTTTTTTACCTCCACTTTCCTCACGAATGTCACAATAGTTAGAGAGGAACTACTTGAATTTGTCAAAAAAAAAACCGTTGATCCTGCCAAAAAACCCCCATTATTTTTCCATCTTTGGTAATAGGGCAACAACACTGTTCATTCTGATGTGAACTAGCACGGCGGAGTTGCTATTCTGTGGGGAAGGCAGAAGGACTTGGACTAGAGTGTTTGGGCCAAGATGGCCCAAATGAGCCATTTCCTAGACGAACAGGTATACCTGCCCAGAGCATATAATCTGCTACATACAGTATAAAGTGCTGTATTAGAGCTGTGGGGCATAAACATTCCACTCCACACCCCAAACAAATTACTTTCGTCACTAACAGGTGCGCCACCCGCTGGGAGAGCTGTATAAACTGTATGTAGCCTCAGCCCCACACGGTATACAGAGCTGGTCCTAGCTGTAGGGTGCAAACACACCCGAAACAAAAACAGTCAAGCCAAGTGGTGCTCAGCCATTCATAGGCAGCTTTGTATTCTCAGAATGAATACAAGCTTCCTCTGATTGGCTGAGCCAGAGGTCATGATGTCATCCGCCCATCCCTCTGCCTGTCAGAAGAAAGCCTTGTATTCATTCAGAAAGTACAAAAGCTTCCTTTAAGTGGATGAGCACCGCTTGGCCCAAATGTTTGGTTTCAGGTGTGGAATGGGATGTTTGTGCCCCACAGCTAGACCAAATGCCGTATACCGTATGTAGCTGAGGCCATTTTATTTTTTTTTTGTTTATACACATCTCCCAGCACACCTGGCTCAGGCAAACTAGCTAAAGTGCAAGTAAAGCTGGAGCTCAGGTTGGGTTCACACTATTGTGAATTGGATGTGGGTGTCCCTGTATTCAATTGGCATGTCAGGTCACCGACTCTCAATTAAGCCGGTTCACACAGCTCTGGAACTGCTGCGGCGCAGATTGCACAGGAGTCCTGTGCGTCTCCTGGCCCGTTTCAGGTCAAATTCAGCCAAAAATTGGACCGGAAACGGTGAACAGGGACTCACTGGACCCCTGCTGTGTGCAGCTCCATACAGCAGTGTGAACCCAGCCTTAAAGCATAACAAATAGAGACATATCTACCATATCTATAGTTCAACATAGATTCCTGGCAAGGTACCATTGTGCCGGGATGAATGACTGCCTTGCATACATGCCACTAGCTAAATAAAGGGCCTAAGACCCATCACCTGGAAAAAGACTGGGGAGAAGATGCCAAGTGACCACCTAGGGATACAACAGTCACATTACTGGAATATAGGAGTGTATTGCTGGAGACTTTAAATCTACTTTAAGTGGAGTTCTGCCAATTTTTTTTTTTTTTTTTTTTTTAAGTCAGCAGCTACAGATATAGATACACTACAGCTGACTTTACCTGTTCCGGGCGGCCGCGAAGCTGATCTGTCCCTCGGCTCTTGAGTGGAGGCGCCGCCATCTTCGGTAAGGGGGCGGAGGAGGGGCCAGACACGACGTAGATCACCGTGGAGCCTGTGGTGATCTATGCTTGGAAGTGGGAGCGAATACCTGAATTAAACAGGTATCTGCTCCCCCCTGAAAGGTGCCAAATGTGACGGGGGGGATCCAAAAAGCGGAAGTTAGATTTTTCGGTGGAACTCTGCTTTAATCCTTACTAAATAAATAAAGCAAGCACCTAACCAGTGTAATATGGTTTCCCAAACTGCCACTTTTTTCCTGGACAGCGGTCAATCACAAGTGTAAACATAACAGACCTACCTGCCAGGAGAAGATAAACCTACAGGGGGTGCAAGGAAAAAAAAAAAAAAAAAAAAAAAAAAAAAAAACACACAACACTGTAGTATGCTCTACTGACTGCAGTAGGGAGACGCAGGTTTTATAAAATAGTTGACTAAAGAGCTGACAACTCTAAGTAACTATCCATATGCTGTTCCAGCCAGATGGCACTGCATTGCCCTTACCTTAACATTCTTCAAACAAGTTTCACAAGTTGTGTTGGACATCAGGGAGCATGCTGAAAAAAGAAATATAATCAAGTTAGGACAACAAGAAAAGCTTATTATACAATAGCTACAATATGCACCTAAACAGACAAGGTTGATCTCAAGAAATGGGCACAGAAAAATCTTACAAAAAGGGAATTACATCTTAAAAGGCAAAACTGTAAAAGAAAAAAAAAAAAAAAAAGTGAAAAACAGGAGTGAAGCAGACACCTCAGAAAAGATCAGGGGTGCCACCAGAAGCGTTTCAGTTTCTGGCCTACATATCAGATCCAAGCACGGTCACCAACCCTGCATGGATTACAGTGCAGGAGTAATAAAGTCACTCACAGGGAGAGGACAGGAAAAAAAAAAAAAAAAAAAAAAAAAAAAAAAAACCACAACACTTCAGTGGACCAACCATCACAACTGGAGTAGGCAGAAAAAGATCAACGGTGTCTGGATTAATTGGAATAAACCTAGCCCTGTCCCTAAAAGATCATTAGGGGGAAGGTGCCCCAAGTTTAGCTTCAAAAAGGTGTAGCCTGTGTAGTGGTAATCCTGAGCCTGGTTTTACTAATTGTTACCTGGAATAAAGCTGGAAATACATTGTGCACATTAGCGCTGAAACAACTAATCAATTATGTAATTAATCGATTACCATTTTCATAATCGATTAATTGCATTACATTTTAAGAGGGGCAGCAGCCGGCAGTGACAAGTTGTATCCATGCCCATATGTGTAGCGTGAATGGGTGCAGCCGTGGGGTCGCCATAGCAACCAGGCCCCTGCGGCTCTCACATTAGATCCGATGTCAATGCGTCTGTGTTTGTGCGCCTGAGTTGGTCCCACCCCCTCATCTCTCCATCTAAGTCAGCAGCCGCCGGTGTATCTTCAACTCCCTCTTTGCTTACAAGCACCCCTCCCACCACATGTCCTCAGTCATGGCAGGGCCCGCTGGGGGATAAACACGCTCTCTAGCTGGAGCCGAAGAAGTGGGACTTGTAAGAGTGGAGCAGGGGGGAGCGGAAGCAGGAATTTTAGAATATTCTGCAGTGCGGGACACAGGGCTGGTTGGTCTTGTACACAGGGAGGGAGACTGAGACTTCTCCTGAATCCCTCTGTACTGGGAACATCCTATGTGGGGGAGTGACAGGAGCTAGCATAGGGGAGGGGTGAGTCCTGGACATGCTGGATCTTTTATAGGTAGTAGAGGGACCCCTGTGTTCACTTAGAGAAGGAAGTTGATGACAGGCATCAATCTTCTGTCTCATAAGTGAGACATTGGGGGTCTGTTTAGACCTCAAACCAAAACCAAGCTAATAAATAAATTAAAAACGACCGACATCGTCCTTTGCCCTGACCAGCACCATCCTCTGTTCAGATAGGCCAAGTTTACATTTTTGCAGTGACATTTGAACCTCGGTGTTCTTTGATCTTTCATATTGTTCAGGTAGTTTTACCACCTTTCAAAAGGGTGCCTACACCTGTTTCAGGGTATTCAAAAGAATTGGAGAGGTATGATAAAATGTGGACAATTTCTCCAAAATCATTTGAATTACTTTCTCACCATGTAAATAAAGATCTGAAATAACTATTTAGCTACCTGGAATATCTTGGCAAGAGTTGGGAGTTACTTGGTGCGCAGTGGAAGCGGCGGTTGGGAGGGCCCAGGTCAATGCTTGCACCAGGGCTCACAAGCTTCAAGCTATGCCTCTGCCCGTACCTTAGTAGCCGCCCAGCCATACCCTACCTGTCAGAAGGTTGGATCAATCAGCAGGACCTATCCTGGTCGGTTGTGCGCTGCACTGGTTGCTACAATTGCCTGCCGCCCAGCGTCTAGCAACCAGTGATGACAGAAATCGTGGCCGCCCTAGCATTCAGAGTGCTCAGCCTCCATGCCTAGTTAATTAGCTCCGCCTCCACCCACCTCTTCCACCTTCTTCAGAGTGGAAGAGCCTGAGGGAAGGGAGCACATCTGTGGAGAGCTGCCTGTGCCCGAGTGAGCTGAGGAGCTGTCCACAGTCCATCTGCCGCTGCTTGAGGTGTTGCAGCCTGCCTGTCGCTCTGTCCTTGTTCTGGAGGCTCGGCATTGACCCTCATCCTGTCCATTCTGCCACCAGTGAGTTCCCCATAGCAGCATTGTCTGTAGGAGTCCGAATACTGCAAGTACACTGTCACACATCACAAGTTGTATTAACATGAGAGCTTGAGGGGCACTTGCCTTGCCCAGCCCTGATTAACCACTTCAGCCCTGGAAGATTTGCCCCCTTAATGACCAGGCCATTTTTGTGATAAGGCACTGCTAATTTAACTGATAACTGTGCAGTCATACGACACTGTACCCAAACACAAATTGATGTCTTTTTTCCCCCCACAAATAGAGCTTTCTTTTGGTGGTATTTGATCACCTCTGCGGTTTTTATTTTTTGCGCTATAAACAAAGACAATTTAAAGAAAAAAAAATATATTTTTTACTTTTTGCTATAATAAATAGCCCCAAAAAAAAAAAAGTCATCAATTTAGGCCAATATGTATTCTGCTACATATTTTTGGTTAAAAAAAATAAAATAAAATAAAAAAGCGTATATTGATTGGTTTGCGCAAAAAGTTATAGCGTCTACAAAATAGGGAATAGCTTTATGGCATTTTTAATATGATTTTCTGCTAAATTTAATTTTAGTCATGATAGAAAATAATGAATGTGGGGGCGGGGGGGCGTGGCCGACTGTTGGAGAAAGACGTGCTCCAGGGGAGCTCCACAAAGACCGACTCTATCCACAGCCATCCAGTGGAATTCAGCGGCAGGGAAATCTCTAAATCTCCCCTAGTCATCCCCAGACATCACTGGCATTGTTCCCAGCAGGAATAGCAGAAAGCAGCAGGACGATTGGGGGTTTTCAGGCCCGGAAATGGGCCTACCACTGCTCAGGAGCCCGTCGCCATCTTGAGGCCTACTGTGCCTCCTACATCCCCGGTTCCGCAACTCCCGGGCGGAGGGGCAGCAAATCGCCATACCAGGAAACCGGACATCCCAGGGAGGGTGCAGCAGTGTGAGGGGTACCTGGTCCTGGAGGCTCCGTTCAGACTTGTAGGCCGCGGACGTCGGAGGAGCCACGGGGGCCGCTCCGGGAGGCCCGCGGCCGCCGCCATCTTGCGGCCTACAAGTCTGAACGGAGCCTCCAGGAAAAGGTACCACGATCCCTGGGCGGAGAGACAGTGAATTGCCACACAGACACCAGAAATCCCTGGGAGGGTGCTGCATAGTGAGGGGGCAGACGTGGGAGGCACCACAGAGGCCGATCCGGGAGGCCTGCGGCTGCCGCCATCTTGCGGCCTACCAATCCAGATGGAGCCTCCAGGACCAGGTACTTTATTTTATTGTAGCGGCACCGCTCTCCCAGCGCCATAATTGGGTCCTCTTGCTACCCCTCTTCTACCACTATCGGGGCATCTGGGCTCCTGACTTGCCCCACCAGTCCCCCCCTTACTACCCTCATGGAAGCTGGGTACTGATAGAGGGTGACAGAACATGGATGGCTAAGAACACACATCCCTGAGCCCCGTGCCATCCCGACAGCAACAGGCTATTTTCGTAGCGCAGCACACCCGAGACTTACATGGCGGCAGCTCACACTCCACAGAGTTCACTGACCCGCAACAAGGCACCATACAGAGATATCTGCTTAGAACGGCACCGACTGATCCTCGGACCCCTAAAGACAAGATGGCGCCTGGCCGTACTGCAGGGAAGACCAAGCCTCCCCCTACCGCTTCTGCAGCAATCTGCACGGTAGAACACAACAATGAGAGATTCCAGGATCCCAGGGGAGAGCCGTCAGCCTCCTCTGTGAGATCAGTCACAACACCTGACACGCACACTGGGGCATCTCAGACAGGCACACTTCCCTTGCAAGGAGAGCCCACCAGAACAGAAGTTACAGCCCTCCTCTCTGCCTTCAGAATGGATTTCGAATCATGGGCTAGCAAAATGGAAGATTCCTTACATGCGGAGCTAAATGCTCTGTGACAAAAAGTCACAGCTAATGAGGAAGCGGTGTCAGTGTTAACCACTGCTCAGGATGACCATGAGGCACGTATAACAGCACTAGAATCCTCATCCGCGACGCACCTCCGTCGCCTACGCCAGCAGCAACTCCGCATAGAAGACTGCGAAAATCGCAGTCGCAGAAATAACAGACTGCAAGGCATACCTGAGGCAAAATCTGGAACAGAGCTGAAACCCACTGTCATAACCATCCTCAATAAAGTGTTGGGAAGAGAGGCAGCATCACCAATTGAACTGGACCGTGTTCACAGGGTGGGAGGGCCGGGGGGGGGCACGAGATGGTCGCCCCCGAGATATTCTTTGTTGGGTCCACTACTACACCTTAAAGGAGGAGATCATGCGAAAGGCATGGAACATGGGTTCTGTGGCTTTCTTTGGAGCCTCTATTCACCTGTACCCTGACTTATCCCGCAATACGCTGTATATGCGACGAGTGGTGCGCCCTTTGCTTGACCTTATACGACAAGCGGGGGCTTCCTACACATGGGGACACCCCTTCAGCATCAAGGTGACCAGAGGAGACAGCAGGTTCACGCTCTCGGATCCAGATCAACTACCTGACTTTTTCCTTTTTATTGAGCAGGAACCGGTAGATATTTTGAATTGGTTAGATCCTCCTGAAGATCGATCACGACAGATGGGACTTGGCCCACTCCCGCAACGCCGTAGATGTCCTAGGTCTAGATCAATCTCTTCTGGTCCCGAGATAAGACCTACCTCTCCAGAAGTTTGATATGGAAACTCAATGGAAAATGCTGTCTTGATCCGTCTTACTTTGCATCTGGCCTAACCGAGAGATCCCGGTAGTCTTGCTGCACTCTGAGCGGCATGATATGTTCTTTGATATTTTGACTGACTTTCCCCTCTAAATTCCGGTGGGTATGGTAAGAGTTTATGCAAGAACAGGACTCGGAACTACTGGCTCTCTCCCATCTCTTTGCTACTTGGCTGGGGTTTGGGAGAGACCATAGAACATGATCTCTCTGTGACAATCTTTGTGACAGGCGTCAATGGGGGCCATCTACAGTTGGGACTTAGTCCACTCCCACAGCGCCGCAGACGACCTAGGTCTAGGTCAATCTCTTCTGACCCAGGGATGAGACGACCTACCTCTAGAGGTCGACCGATATTTGGCTTTTTTTACTTAATCGGCATCAGCCGATTGTGCCGATTCAGTGGGACTTGCAAATGACTTCTGTAATAGAAGTCAATTGCAAGTTGTCTGAAGTTTTCTTCTCTCCCCCCCTGGGCAGCCTGCCAAGTCTGATAAGAAGATACATTGTATCTCTTTCAGGTTCTTTTATCAATAGACTGAACTCCGTGGAGAAGTTTTCAGTTTAACCATTTAAAGACTAAATCTTTTCTGACACTTGTTGCTTACAAGTAAAAATCCTGCATTTTCTGCTAGAAAATCACTTGAAACCCCCAAACATTATATATATTTTTTTAGCAGAGACCCTAGGGAATAAAATAGCGGTTGTTGCAATATTTTATGTCACACGGTATTTGCTCAGCGGTCTTTCAAACGCAATTTTTTTTTTTTAAAAATACACTAATGAAATAAAAAAAAAAAAAAAAAAAAAAAAAAAAAAAAAAAAAAAGCAGTAAAGTTAGCCCATTTTTTTCGTCCAAAAGTTTTGATTACCTGTTTTTGTGTATTTAATATTTAAGATATAGTTGTTTTTTTTAATCTAAATTCTACATACAAGTGAACTGATTGGAGGTTTGTTTTGTTCAATAAATGTTTAAATATAAAAAATTTTCTGTATCACTTAAGGCTGCTTTCACACTGGAGCGGGCATGCGTTGACGGTAAAACGCTGTTAATTTTAGCGGCGCTTTACCGTCATTTTAGCGGCGCTATTCAGCTGCTAGCGGGGCGCTTACAACCCAGCTAGCGGCCGAAGAAGGGGTTAAATGCGCCCCTGAAGCGCTGCTGCCGAAACGCTTTGCAGGCGCTTCGGCATCGGTGCGCATTCATTTCAATGGGCAGGAGTGGTGGAGCAGCGGTATACACCGCTCCAAAGATGCTGCTTGCAGGACTTTTTTTAACATCCTGCCAGCGCATCGCCTCAGTGTGAAAGCACTCGAGCTTTCACACAGACTGCAGGGAAGCTGTTTTACAGGCGCTATTTTTAGCCCAAAAGCGCCTGAAAAACACCCCAGTGTGAAAGGGGTCTAACTGTTAGATTTTATGAGATGAAGGGGAAAAAAAAAAAAAAAAAAATAAAAAAAATCGGCCTAATATATCGGCATCATATATCGGCCATCGGCCACCGCGATTTCTAAATATCGGCTTTGGCATTGGCCAGAGAAAAACCCATATCGGTCGACCTCTACCTACCTCTTTAGAAGATTAAACCAGAGGTTGGTAGGAGACGGACAGCTGGGGTTGTTTTGAAAAGTTACCCCCATTTTTGAGCTATACTTTTCTACCCTAAAGCCCAAGACTCCCGGAAAACTTGGTAAAAGACGTAGTGAAAACAGGGGTCGGACCTGTTGGCTCTTTTCCTGCTCTTTGCCAATTTATTATATGGCTGGGGCTCGGGAGAGAACATAGCCTATGGTCACCTTGGGACTCTCACTATGAAGGGTGTCAGGTACTGCTACAATACACCAACGTTTTTTTATAAAAAGTTCTGCTTTGTGTCAGATTGTTCCCTCTCACCCCCTTCCTCTGTGGGGTGCGGTGGGGGTGTGTGGCAGGAGTGGGGGTTCGGCCTCCGGTCTTAATCTCCACCTTAGGAGAATGTAAGTTTAAAAGGCGCCACGCAGGGTGCCTCCTCGGGTGGATCCTCCGCTCCCCTTATGCGCATACTATAATTTTGACTAAATGATTTCTCTACAAGTGGGAGCCAATGTAATTGCAATTTATTTTCTATATAACCCCAGGTTAACTACTATTTAGTTGATTGTTCTCATCTGTTCTCGTTAAGCTGCCTTATGCTTCACATACGTTTTCCATATTTCGTGTGCCACATACACTATTTACATGCCTGATCCGCTGTCGGGATCACGGCTCAGGTTCACCCATTTCGACCTTCCCCCCACAGTAGGACAGGCACGGTTTGTGCCTAAAGCGCGATATCTCACGCAGTGTTTTGCGTTAGCAAACACATTAGTTTACTGGACACTTTAGGTGTCCTTTCATTTACACCTTACTTCTTCCATTATCCTCATAACCTTCTCTTTCCTCACTTCCCTTTCTTTTCCTTTTCTCTTCTTTTTCTCCCAATACCGTATTCCACCCCTTCTCCCCACCCTACCCCGAACTGCTCTACGTACTTTCCTTTTATATCCTTCTCTCCTACACGACTTCTAGCACTCCAACATGGCTCACACGGTGACCATATGCCCCCAACTGAAACTTTGCTCATACAATGTAAACGGGCTAAACATCGCCTCGAAACGTGGGCAAATACTATATCAGATGCACAAAAGACGAGTCAACGTGCTTTTGTTGCAGGAGACCCACTTCCATTCTGAATCCACCCCTTCCTGCTCCAGTAGATACTTTAATAGATGGATCCACAGTACCAATCCAGCACAAAAATCTAAGGGAGTATCCATTGCGTTTCATAAAACACTCCCTATTGAATTGCTCGATCATATGGCAGACCCACAGGTCAGATACGTTTTTGTGAAAATCTCTCTGTGGAGGACTAAATTTACAATAGCTAATCTATACTTACCGAACACACACCAGGTCCCATCGGCCTTGCAGTATTTAAAGATCTTGGCGGGTTTTGCAGAGGGTAAGCTCATACTAGGGGGGGGGGGGACGACTTCAATATTCCCCTGGATCCACTTCTGGATTCATCGACATCCCGTTCCTCCATATCCTTTCCTAGAATACGGGCCCTAAAAAACGTGCCATCTACAATATGCATCTTGTAGACATATGGCGGATACTGTACCCAGAATCACGAAACTACACACACTTTTCTAATGTTCACCGATCATACAGTCGTTTAGATTATTTCTTAGTCGACCACGGCTGCCTAGACTGGTCCCCAAATTGTGAAATAGACCCTATGGTATGGTCTGACCACTCCCCTGTATTTCTGACACTTACAGTCCCCTCTACCCCAATAAAAGAATGGACATGGTGGTTAAATGACTCGCTTCTGACTGACCCAGGGTTCGATACTCGGATAGCGGAGACTATTTCAAACTTTTTTTTACAGACCACGCCTCTGATGACACCTTACCACCCATTCAATGGGAGGCATTAAAAAGCGGTTTTACGGGGTAGTTTTATCCAAATGGGTGCCCGCATGAAAAAAGACCGCTCGGCTGCGATAGCCACGGCGGTACACAAACTCAGGACACTAGAGACTACCCATAAACGCTCCCCGACTGTGGAGGTGCTTGCGGAGGTTTCTTCCGCTCGCTCTCAGCTTAGGGAATTATATGAGGCTTCTGCCCGTACCTTTGCAAACAAACTAGCTTTTCACCAATACAAATTCCGGGATAAATGTGGTAGATCATTAGCTCGCACCCTACATACCAAACAACCTAACACCTTTATACCCCACATAAAGGACAATTCTGGGAAAACTGTCTCGTCACCTTCTGAGATGGGACAAGTTTTCCGGGACTTCTATCAATCCCTCTATAACATACCTTCAACAAGCCCCACTGAGCCCCCCTACACTAGAGCGGACGCACAAGCCTCCTATATCGCACAAAATGCATTGCCTACTCTAGACGACGAAACAATAGAGGACCTTGAAGCTCCGATATCGGAAGACGAGGTAGCCCGCCCCATTGCAACTACCCCATCTGGCAAAAGTCCGGGCCCTGATGGCTTCACCCCGAAATTTTATAAACAATTTGCTCCCCTTCTCACTCCCTTTTTAACAAAAGTGTTTAACTCAATCTCTGAGCGATCAGTATTTCCGCCGCAAACTCTAGAGGCACATATCACCCTCATCCCAAAACCCAACAAAGACCTGACTTTATTTATTTAATTACCGACCCATTTCGCTGATAGGGGTAGATTTGAAAGTGTATGCGAAGGTGCTAGCAAATAGACTACAACCGTTGTTACCCCGATTAATACACTTAGATCAAGTGGGCTTTTTGAGTGGACGAGAGGCACGCGATAACACCCTGAAAACTCTTCTCATTGCGGACTATGCTCGACCCCACAATGTCCCATTAGGTTTTCTCACGGTAGACGCGGAAAAGGCCTTCGACCGCGTCGACTGGCAATTTCTTCGCCTATCACTGCAACAACTGGGTCTAGGCCAAAACATGCTCTCCAGAATAATGTCCCTCTATACCTCTCCCTCCGCTAGGATTAGACTAAACGGATCTCTAGCGCCAAAATTCACTATTCGCAATGGAACGCGACAGGGGTGCCCCTTGTCTCCCATTCGCTATGTTCTTGTTATGGAACACCTAGCCATTGCCCTTAGAAACAACCCGGCTGTCCACGGTGTTAGTATAGGCCCCATACATACTAAGCTTGCCTTATTTGCAGATGACCTGCTCATATTTGTGACCCAACCGCAAGTCTCCTTACCCTCCATTATGCAGGAGTTTCAGAGATATGGAGATGTTAGTAATTTTAAAGTTAATCATAGTAAGTCAGAAATACTCAATATTTCACTCCCAGAAGCAGCTCTCCAACAGCTCGCGTCTACCTTCCCTTTTAAGACAAACTCCACATCTATTCGTTATTTAGGAATTCATATCCCAACTATTCACCAGCAACTTTACCCCTCTACTTCTTAGAACACAAGCGGATCTGACCACATACGCATCTAAACAGCTCTCTTGGTTGGGAAGGGTGAATGTTTTAAAGATGGATGTCCTCCCTCGATTCCTTTATCTTTTCCAAACCATTCCTATCCACATCTCCACCCCGTTTTTCAAAAGGCTTCGTCAGATTTTTTCTAAATTCATATGGCAAGGAAACCGCCCCAGGATAAAGTATGACACAATGATTCTTCCGAAGGCCTGGGGGGGGGGGGGGGGGAGCGGGGGTCCCGGATGCCTCTTTCTACCATAAGGCAGCGGAACTCACACGTATTGTGGATTGGTTTCACCACACTTCCTCCAAGCTCTGGGTTCAATTGGAGAAACATCTCAATGGGGCTGATCTTTGCGCCCTGCCGTGGATACCTACGGCTCGGCGGAAGGATAGTACCCTCTCTATTGCCCTTACTCGTCAGACTCTTCAGATATGGGACCGACTGCTATTAACGAGTAAATTATCTAAACCTCGAGGTCCAATGACTCCTCTCTTTGGGACTCCAGCTTTCCCTCCGGCGCAGGATAAGGAGAAATTTGGACCCTGGAATAGGGATAGTCATCGACGTTTAGCACAGGTATTACACGCTGACCTATCTCTGAGACCAGACATACCCCCCCAGAAGGGTCCGGGGCCCCTAACCATGTGGCTATAAAGGAGTCAATTAATGTCATATATACGTACTTTCTCCCCCATTTCAGAAATCCTGGATGACCCGACAGACTTTGACGAGCTGCTCTTACAACCAGACCCGCCAACACATGTAGTATCACTGTTATATTCCCTTCTATTGAACATATCTAACCCTGACTATCCAACGTACACGCCAAAATGGGAAACAGATCTACAGCATTCCATCTCCCCTACTGATTGGCAAAAAAGCTTTATCTTAACGCATAGGATCTCTTTGGCAACTAAGACCCAAGAAAAAGGGTTTAAGCTATTGACAAGGTGGTACAGATGCCCGGTGACTATTCAACGGTTTAACCCTTCTCTATCAGGTACTTGTTGGAGATGCCTGTCCTCTAGTGGGACAATGCTCCACATCTGGTGGACATGCCCTCCAATTCGGAAACTTTGGCAAAAGGTCTTTGATCTATACAGCAGGCTGATGGCGACCTCAATTAAGCCCACAAGAGATAGCCCTACTATCTATGCTTCCGGGCCCACTCAAGCTGATTAAAAAAGACATACTGCGCCACTTCTTGGCCGCAGTCAGGACAGTAATCCCCAGACATTGGAGAACAATGGATGTGCCTTCCTTGGGTGATTGGGCTGTTGAAGTGGATCGGATAAGAGATCTGGAGCGCCTGCTGGTGCAGGAAGGGAGGAACAGTTCTCCATCACCTGGACCTCATGGTCAATGTTTCGTTATTCCGATGACTTCCCCATATGGGTCAGGGATGCCCCATCTCTACCCACCGATTAGCCATGCTGGGGTGCTTCCCACTTCTGTTGTCACCCCTTATCTACATGCTATCATTCTTACCCCTCTCTCTCTCTCTCTCTCTCTCTCTCTGTTTCCTTTTCTTTATGTACTGAACCAGTCACTCAAATATATAAACATAGATCATATACCCAGAATTGCTCAATAACATGAATATTTATAATAAGTGATTGAATGATCCCTACGGCATTCCAGCCTGATTAGGAGGAACCTCCAGATAACACAAACACGCAAAATCACAAAGGGAGATATAGGATGGTTCACCCACACGTTATTCTATTTTTACATTAAAATCCTCTACATACAATATGATAATATAGCATTTCTTTAGAAGCTGTATACTAAAGCTTATATTTTTATGTGCGTATATAGTGAAGGGTTCCCTTATTGTTTTGTAGATAATTTATACAATATTATACTGTAAAGTACTCTCTGTTCTACCCTTATATTGAAATAAACTAAGATTGAAAAGAATGTGGGGGCCTTTTGGTGGGCATGATTTTTTTTTTTGGCCCAAGAAGCATTTCATTCTTGGGCCAAGGCAGCACAATGTCCTGGGCTGGCCCTGCTGAGGATGAATGCCTCAGGGCTTACACCTTTAAAACAGGTGATCGAATATGACTTGCATAATTGCAGCCTGACAGGTTCTCCGATTACTGTGATGCCAGTGCATTCTCTAATCCTATTGATATGCATGAAGCAGAAGCTTTTACATAAAACAAAGCTCATTTAACTAAAAGGCTGAACCTTTGATATTAGATAACTATTGTGTCACCGTTTTGTGAGCCGACAAGTTCTCCAGGTGCCTTTTATTACAGAATATACAGTATAATTACTAGTGCAGCATAGCATGTAAGAGTTACATACAAGTGGTAATAAACATACTTCTGACAACACTAATTGCTCATATCTGACCGATGACACGCTCAGTGTGAGGATTTATTATGTAAGAATGACATGAGACTGAAGCATTTGTATGGGAGGGACTACAAGTGGCACACTTTGCTCCTGAGCCATCTATCTCAAACAAACAGGTTAAGGTCAGAAATTTAAACAGCTTGTAAATCAGAGCACAGAATAACAATCCTTTGTTTGTTTTGCTCAGGCACCAAGTATTTCCAACATAACTACTCTGTCTGGGAATAATAAATGACTCCAGAGACAAAGCAGCAAACAAGCAATTCAGAATCACATGGTAAGAGTTATACCAACTTCCCAGAGAGATTAACCTGTTTAGTAATTCACACTTCTTTCCTGTATGTAGCTTTTAAAGGAGAGCAATTCAACTTCATATGCAGCACACAGACTTCCTGGGGCATATACATTTATGAGAGCCACATATATTGATAGTAGAGCTGCACGATTCTGTATTAAATGAGAATCACGATTCCCATGGCGTAACATCTTTTACATTATACAAAAAAATTTTTAAAAATTGGGCTAACTTTACTGTTTATTTTTTAATTCATTAAAAGTATTTTTTCCAAAAAACAAAAAAATAAAAAATTGCGTTTGAAAGACCTCTGCACAAATACAGTGACAAAATATTGCAACAACCGCCATTTTATTCTCTAGGGTCTCAAGGGAAAAAAAAAAAAAAAAAAAAAAAAAAATTTAGGTACATATAGATATAGTAATTTTATAGCAAAAACAAAATACTGATTTTAACTTGTAAGCAACAAGTGTCAGAAAAAGGTTTAGCCCAATAACACCCCAAAGAATTGGAATGGGATGTGGATTCTGCAAATACAGCGAGTACACCCAATTCACACTTGTACAACAAACGCTCCGACATTAGAAGCTCAATGTTTTCCTATGCGAGCCGTCTTAACTGGTCTGATACAAGTCGGTCCGAATTTGAAAAAAGTTCCTGCACTACTTTGGTCTGACTTTTCAGCCTGGATCATCATCTTAACTGATCCAACTTTGGCATGTGACTTGTGCTCTGAGGATCTTGAAGGGAATAACTACGCCAATTTAGAGAAAAAAAAACAAAAAAAACACACACACACACACACACACACACACACACACACACACCACATGGCATGGGGTCCATCCTCCAAGAGCATACCATGCCCTTTGGTCTGGTATGGATTTTAAGGGGAACCCCCCACACCATAAAAAGGACAGCATGCCCCCCCAAAACCCATACCCTTATCCGAGCACGCAGTCTAACAGGTAAGGAAAGGGGGAGGGGACAAGCAAGCGCGCCTCACCACCACCCCCCCCCAGCCCCAGCATTGGAGCAGGAGAACGCATCGAGTCAACATTGGAGGAAAAACAGAGGGAGAAGATAGCGGACAGAGGAGGCCCGGCAGAAGATAGCGGACAGAGGAGAAGAATCGGAGAGGGATAGAAGACATCAGCGGAGAAGAACTGGCAGAGGGAGAAGACATCGCCAGAAGAGGGAGAAGAGCAGAAATCAGAAGAGATGCCGGAGCTGCTTTAATAAAAAACGCAAAAAACAAAAAAACCCCATACTCATTCACATAGGGTGGGGGGGGGGGGGGGGACGGATCTGGCCCCCGCTTTTTAAAAGGGGCTTCCAGGTTGCGATAAGCCCCCCACCAGCAGACCCCCAACAACCACCGGCCAGGGTTGTCAGGAAGATGCAGTCTTCATCAACATAAGGGCATGTGGCCTGGTATGGTTCAGGAGGGGGGCTGCTCACTCGTCCCCTTTCCTGACCTGCCGGGCTCGTGCTCGGATAATGGTCTGGTATGGATTGCCCTTAAAATCCCTACCAAACCAAAGGGCCTGGTATGCTCCTGGAGAGGGAACCCCACAAAGTGCCTGGTATTGTCGGGCAAAGTCGGATCCAGTGTCGTACGACTGTCGTGTCCTGCAGGATGTTAAATGTGCAGACATGAGCAGCAGAGCATTGATTTTTACCAGCCGGGCTACAGACAAAGCAGAAGGCCACAGCTGAAGGAGGTAAAAAAAAACCTGTGGGGGCAGCTGTGTGTATTGAGGGGGCTGGGGATTCAAGGCGCCCTTCAAAAGTATTCCCGGTCTTGAGGCACCCCACTCTAAGTATTGGTGCATGTGTGTCTCGGAAAGCGCATAAAATTGCCTGCGTTTCTGACATGCAGACAAATGTGCAGCTTTTTAGCAGATGCACAGGGGTGCCATTAATTCTTAGAACACCGTGTTTTAGCAGCGCCTTTTGCCCGCTAGCGGGGCGCTTTTAACCCCCGACTAGCGGCCGAAGGTGTTAAAAGCACCCGTGTTGCGCCGCTTTCGAATAGCTGCCCAGTCATTTCAAGGTCAGGACTTTTTGGGGGCGCTGTATACAGCGCTCCCAAACCGCCCCCAAGATGCTGCTTACAGGACATTTTCCAACATCCTGCAAGCGCACCGCCCCAGTGTGAAAAGTCACACTGAAATGAATAGGAGGCGGTGTTTAGGCACCATTTCTAGCGCTAAAACACCTGAAAACCACCTCAGAGTGAAAAGGGTCTTAAATGATTCCCCATACAATGACAAACACTGGGCATTTTTGGTGTGTTGCGATTAAAAAAATAAAAAAAAAAGGGGGGGGGTGAAAAGTTGGAATGGGGTCCCCCCCCATGTTTCTGCAGGAAGGGCAGCCAAATTTTAATGAATGGGCAGCCCTACCCGCAGTCACACAGATGTAAAACAAGTGCTTGTTCACATGTGAGCTGGGGGTTTATACCCCTACACACTCCCCATCTCCACTGTACTTCTATCTGTGGGTGATGAGTAGTGCCCACACAGGTGGTGTGCTGGTCTGGGGGATTTGATATCTCAGCTCTTCCCCTTCTTTCTGTAGGGCTTCCGGGACAAAATCAGTGAATTGACCGGAGCGTGAAGGAAATTAGGGTATTCTCGTACAAGTTTTTTTAAAAGGTGAACCTATTAAAAATTAAATTTTCAATAACTTAGCAGGTAACGTTTTACCATTCAATGCAGGGGTAGGAAAACTCGGCCCTTCAGCTATGGTGCTTCAAAACAATGCAACCAAGTCCAATCTATTCAAACCTATACAGAATTATTTTGCATACTGAGGAACAATGCTTTACTTCCTTAATTTACCACAAGAAAAAAGAAAGTCAGGAAGGCCACATACCTCAGTCAAGGCACAGCAAGAAACAATCTGCATCAATCCCCAGTACACACGGGCCAAATAGCTGGTTCAGCAGGAAACGGCCAAGTTTTGGTCAGCATGTACAGCTAACATAAACTGGTCTAATGACAGGCTGCAAGAGCTATTCAGTGCATTCTGGCTGGGGTAGTGTGCACCTACCAGAATACAAAGTCTCAGGAGGAGAGATCCCGGCATCCACATCCCTTGCATACATGCAGAGATCTCCGGTTCTCTTCAATTAACCCGCTAAAAAGGAAAAAAAAAAAAAAGGAAACCCTGTACACAGCTTTACACCCACCTCAACTCTAAATACTTCTCATTGTACCTATTGTGTCTCCTATGCTTCACTGTGGAGACCACCAAAACGTGTTGCTGTCCTCAGAGGTCTTTTGTGATTTCCTGGTCAGCATTTCAAGTGGACCTGAATGGAAGCCCCATGCAAGTCAATCAGCAAGTTAATGTAAACACACTTGTGTCCCTATACTTTTGCTTACCCAAGTCCATCCATCAAGAGTTGGTCACAGAACTGCAAGCTGTCCTGCTCTGCTCAGGAAGAAGGGGGAGCCTGGGAAGTTTAAGCCCTAATACGCTGCACATACTAGCACATTATGACAGACTAACCTTAAGCTCTCATTCACATAGAATGTGACTTTGAAATTGCACGATTTCAAAGCCGCATGTCAGTGTGACTACAGTTGCGACTTTGAACATATCTGTGCAACGTCATGCACAGAGGTCCATGCAAGTCGTACCCGAAAGCAGCAAAAAAGTAGTGCAGGAACTACTTTTTAAACACGATGCGGCACCGCAAAGTCAGCGTCGCAATGATTTAAACAGTACCATTGCTGACAATAGGGTGCGACTTGTCATGCGATTTGACCTGTCAAATTGCATGGCAAGTCACCCCAATGTGAAGGACCTAAATCAGTGATCTCCAAACTGTGGTCCAGGTGGCAGATGCGGCCCTTTCCATGCCTTTATCCGACCCTTGGGCACCATTCTTTCAACACCAATGATGGGACACTATGCCCTCCCCTGATAAACGATTTGCACTGTTCCTCCTAATACAAGGAACTATTCCACAGACTGACAACAATGAAGCACTATTCCTCCCACCAACACCAATGAAAGGGCACTAATCCTTCCCCTGATACCAACAATTGGCAATATTCCTCCAACTAATATCAATGATAAAGCATTGTAAACTCCCATTGACGCCAATGCATTTCCTACTCACACTAGCCACATTCTGGCCCCCGGAGAGTCTGAAGGACAGTAAACTGGCCCTTTGTTTAGAAAGTCTGGAGACCCCTGGCTTAAATGAAGCCCCCCAGAAGCGCTCTCTAGCCACTGTTGGTACTTCCACCTTCACCCAGTCTTCCACTCTCTGGACTTTTCAATGGCCGGCCGTGATAACCTCACTCCCATTTATGCGCACAGTCACGGTCACAGCACTCTAAATGTAGGTACAAATCAAAAAGTGCTGTTTACTACCACTTTAACCACGTCACACACTTCGAACGTACCTGTAGGGCCTTAGGTTGAAGTGGTTATACCAGGATCATGGGTGCAGCTGCAGACATGATCCTGGGGTCTTTTTTGGCCAGCGATGCTCTTTTTTGAAAGAGTATACAGCGGCGGTCTGATCACTTTTACAAGGAACCAAAGGGGACGCCCCACTCCACCGTGTCACGGTTCTTCCATTCCACTTGGGTGGCTAGAACCAGCTGATCATAGAGAAGGATGAACGTCTGTTCCCCGATCATCCCCATGGTGTAGGAAACCAAAAGCAATGAGGATTTTGTCACTTCCAATCTTGGTTTACAAGCCATTACTGAGATCGGTTACTTTGGAGGACAGGCGAGAGATTAGGGGCCAAATAAACTGCCATAAAAAAGGACTGTCTGAGCTATCACAGTGGATGTACATCTATCCATTCATGAATGGTGTATATTTTTTTCCACAGAAGATTAGCATTTCATGAGCCGCTGTGCAAATATTGTGCACCATAAATAAAATTAAAGTGACACACATTTTATTCTCCACGGACTTTGCTTTCTGTAAAAGTATATTGGTTGGGGGATTTTATATAATTTTCTAGCAAAAAAAAAATTTTCTGGAAAATGTGAAGAAAAAAAAAAAAAATAAATAAAAACCAATCTCGGGCTGGAATTGATTAACAAATCTGTTTGACCCACTATTGTACTATTTCATCGTTCAGTATTTCCATTAATAACACATCGCTTGTTTGTGATCATTAGGGAGATCAATCACAAATTGAATTGCTAGTGTATGACCACCAGATATAAGGGGGGGGGGGGGACATAGATCAGGAACATGGAGTGTAATCAGAGGGGACTAAGTAACGGAAGTGCACAGTGTAGGGGTGACCGGAGCAATGGGGCGGGGGAGCGATCACGAAGTAAACAGAAGAAGCTCAGAACTTGTTTTGTGCCCCCCTTTGGGGCACCAAAGTGGCACAGTCCTTCCCCCTCCTTGTACACAGCGATCCTCATTCTCCGTTACACTCACCGGTATCATCCGCGGCGGCGGCCGCAGTCAGCAGACACAGCAAGACACAAACACAGCGAGCCCCGTCCATCTTTCTCCGCGATCTTCACCCTGACCAAGAGTGCACAGCACGTGATACCGCCCATCAGCCCCGCCTATTAGTGACGAGGCCATTGACTCCTCCCACTGTAACTTTTATCACCGCCCCCCGTAATCAGAGCCCTATAGACAGAGAGGATTGGTTGTAGGGCGAGGCTGAGGGAGATAAGTGAGCGCTGAGTCCACCGACATGTCACTGGAGGGGCTGGCTGCTCTCATGTATACGAGGTTGTCATATAGATTATTTTATAAGCCATTGGCTGGTTATTTATTGTTATTTATGTATATACACGGTTTTACCAGTCAGAGCCTAGCTACATATAATTTGGCTAGGTTTTGAACATTTTTTATATATATATATATAGTGCAAAAAAAATGAAAGTGAAAGGAACACTTTGAAAACACATCGGATCTCAATGGGGAAAAATCTGCTGGATATCTAGGGCCGAGGCAAGGATTTTCATCTACACAGGCGAAGGTGAATTTTGGTGCCCCCCCCCCCCCCATTGGCCCAGGGTCGGTGCTACCATTAGGCAAAGTAGGCAGCCGCCTAGGGCGCCTAGCCACTGGTTTTTCCAACTCGCTTCTCTCTGCAGCAAGCAACTAAGTCTCAGCATCAGCAGGCAGCTCCGTTAGCACATAGTGTCAGAGGTGCAGCGGCAGCGGAGGACTGTGTCCCGACTCACAAATGAATAGAAGCAGGCAAACATTCATTGATGGGCACTGGTAGGCTGCATTGAAGGGTGCTTGTGAGGCTGCATTTGATGGGTGCTTCATTAAAAAGGTGGGGTATACATGGCAGGAGAAAGGGGGTGGAGTCAGGGATGGAGCCAAGGGAGGGGGGCAGCAAAATTAGGTTTCACCTAGGGTGTCAAAAAACCTTGCACCAGCCCCGCACCTGCATTCCTTCCAACTTTTGAACTTCAGAATAAGGGACACTCGCAGGAGGAAGTGACCTTAGCTCTCACCCCAATTCCCTCTCTTCAAATCCCCCCCAGCACAAATCCTCTTCCCCCCAATCCTCCTTCCCAGCACAACAAATAACCCTAAATTTTTTTTCTCCCAGCAAAAATCCCCCCCCCCAAACCCAATCCCTCTGCTAGCACAGATCTTCCTCCCAGTGTAAATCTTTTCCCCATTTATAGCACAAATTCTTTTCCCTAAAACCCCTTCCCAGCACCAATCTTCTATCACCCCCTAAATACCCCTTCCCAACACAAATCCTCGTCCCAGCACAAATACACCACCCCCAAATCCCCTCCCAGCACAAATCCTTTCACCCCCCCCCCCCAATCCCCCACACCAGCGCCACTCCGATGCCCATTTCTGTCATAAATCCTTCCACTCAAATCCCCCTTCCCAAAACAAATCCTCCCCCCTTCTAATACAAATCAATTAAAAATACTTCCCAACTGTCCTGCTTTTTGCGGGACATTCCTGAGATAAGAAGAAAAGCCCACAAATCCAGACTAAGGGCCAGTGCACACCAGAACGCAGTGCAGGAAACCCGTGTTCTGTGTGCGTTTCCTGCACCGCATTCAAAACGCACTGCAGTTGCGATCTGCTGTAGGTGTCAATGTTAACATAAAGACACCCCAAACGCAGGTCGCAAATGTAATGTGTTTGCATGTGCTGGATTGTATGGTACAGTAGTACCATGTGATCTGGTTTCTGTGTGTCTTATAACTATGTGCGGTCTGGCATGCTGAAATTGCACTGCACCTGGAACACATGTGAATCACACAGGAACGCACAGTGTGTTCCTGTGTGATTCATGGTGTAAACTGGCCCTGAGTTCTGGAGCCCAATGCCGAAAAAACTTCCACCACCTGCCTCCACTAAATTGCCTGGCAGGGGGGCACTAATGTGGGCACCTGGGGCGATAGCCCTGCATCTCTTGTTTGTCACCTTAGCAGAAGCCAGCATCTCTGGTTGGGGGGGAAGGGGCTAAGAGGATATTGTATGCCCCCTTCTAGCAAGTCCTCTCTTCTCTCAAGATGCCCCCTAGGACATAACAGTATCCTCTTAGCCCCCCCAATCACTGCAAGTATTTACTTCCAGCTTTTCTCCCTCATCCTCCTGCTGTGTTTCCTCTCCCTCCCCCCCACAAGTGACATCTATATTGTGTGTACTCACAGACCTCAGATCAGCACAGAGGAGTAGAGCTGCACGATTGTGGCCAAAATGGGAATCACATTTTTTTTTTTGCAAATACAGTGTGACATAAAATATTGCAAGAACCACCATTTTATTCCCTAGGATCTCTACTAAAAAAAAAAAAATATATATATATATATATATATATATAAAATGTTTGGGGGTTCTAAGTAATTTTCAAAACAAAATGATTTTAACTTGAAACCAACAAATGTCAGAAAAAGGTTTAGCGTTTAAGTGGTTAAACTTCTCTCATTTATACACCAAAATGTATTCCTTTGATCTAAAGGACAAATCGTTACAATGTTTATACTTAAGTTCCACTGCTAAAGAATGTTGTGATTCTTGGCAGACTGCCCGTTTTTTTTTCCTTTCTTTTGATGGCTGTCAGCTTCAGCAGAGCAGAGAGAATTCTCTGCATAGAAAGAATCGGGAAATACTTTGTCAAGATCGCAAGGAGGAAAAAATTGCAATAATAATTCTTAACGATCAATCATGCAGATCTAGCACAGAGCATGCTTGGCGATGTCTCTCCTGCTTCCCGGCTCCTCCTACATCACAGCCGAGGAGGAGGAGACTGCGGCTTCAGTCCGCTCTGTGAAAGGTGGCCTGTGGGCGGGGAGAGATGTCGGGTGTCGTGCAGAGCAGAGATCGCAGGCAGCGTGTGGGACACCAAACATCCTGCACAAGCTGTGTGGCAGGTGACACTAGCAAGCTCCTGGCAGGCAAAGGATTGAAGCCAAGTGCTGGCTCTTGTTCTGACACTTGGCTCTGCTCCAGGATTCGCCAGGATTCCAGGACATATCCACCAGGCGGTATGGGAATTTACCGCCCCCTTCCACTCTGGCACCCTCAGGCAGCTGCCTAATGCCCTGTACACACGGTTGGATTTTCCACCGGAAAATGTGTGATAGGACCTTGTTGTCGGAAATTCCGACCGTGTGTGGGCTCCATCACGCATTTTCCATCAGAATTTCCGACACACAAAGTTTGAGAACTTGCTATAAAATTTTCCAACAAAAAAATCCGTTGTCGGAAATTCCGATCATGTGTACACAAATCCGACGCACAAAGTGCCACGCATGCTCAGAATAAATTAAGAGACGAAAGCTATTGGCTACTGCCCCGTTTATAGTCCCGACGTATGTGTTTTACGTCACCGCGTTTAGAACGATCAGATTTTCCGATAATGTCCAACCGTGTGTACAGGGCATTACAGTGGTGCTGGCCCTGTGCATATCCATACTGATATAGACTGGTTAATGTGTTAGGAATGAAAGGATGCCACATCAGTAATCAGTAGTTTGTATGGCCCCCCCACGTGCTTGTCTGCATGCCCGACAACACCAGGGCATGCTCCTAATGAGACAATGGATGGTGTCCTGGGGTAATACCTCCTAGATCTGGACCAGGGCATCACTGGGCTCCTGAGAAGACTGAGGTGCAACCTGGCAGCGTCAGATGGACCGAAACAGAGGTGTTCTATTGGATTTAGGTCAGGTGAGTGTGGGGGGCCATTCAATGGTATCAATTCCTTCATCCTCCAGGAACTGGCTGCATACTCTTGTCACATAAGGCCAGACATTGTCATGCACCAGGAATAACCCAGGACCCACTGCACCAGCGTAGGATCCGACAATGGGTCCAAGGATTTGAGCCCGTTATCCAAAGGCAGCCAAAGTGTCATTGTCTAGCCTGTAGAGGTCTGTGCGTCCCTCCATGGATATGCCTCCCCAGACCATCACTGACCGACCACCAAACCAGTCATGCTGAATGATGTTACAGGCAGATTAACGTTTGGCTTCTGGCTTCTCCAGACCCTTTCACTTCTGTCACATCTGCTTAGGGTGAACTTGCTCTCATCTGTGAAAAGCACAGGGCGCCAGTGGCGGACCTGCAAATTCTGGTGTTCAGGGGGGCAATGATCAGGCTCCGAGGTGCCGGGCAGTGAGCACAGGGCCCACTAGAGGACGTCGGGCCTTCAGGCCACCCTCATGAAGTCTGTTTCTGATTGTTTGGTCATAGACATTCACATTAGTGGCCTGCTGGAGGTCATTTTACAGGGCTCTGGCAGTGCTCATCCTGTCCCTTCTTGCACAAAGAAGCAGATGCCAGTCCTGCTGATGGGTTAAGGACCTTCTACAGCCCTGTCCAGTTCTCCTAGAGTACCTGCCTGTCTCCTGGAATCTCCTCCATGCTCTTGAGACTGTGCTGGGAGACACAGCAAACCTTCTGGCAATGGCACATATGGATGTGCCATCCTGGAAGAGTTGGACTGCCTGTGCAACCTCTATAGGGTGCAGGTATCGCCTCATGCTAACAGTAGTGACCCTGACCCTAGCTAAGTGCAAAACTAGTGAAAAACAGTCAGAAAAGATGAGTAGGGGGAAAAAAATAGTGACCTCCACCTGTAAAACCATTCCTGTTTTGGAGGTCGTCTCGTTGTTGCCCATCTAGTGTACCTGCTGTTACTTACATTAACACCAAAGCAGCTGAAACTTATTAAAGGTTGCCACTTAACTGACCAGATCAATATCCCAGGAGTTTAATTGACTTGATGCTATACTCTGATTAAAAAGGGTTCCTTTAATTTTTTTGAGGTATGTGTGTGTGTGTGTATATATATATATATACGTACATACATACATACACACACACATATACACACACACATATATACATACATACATACACACACACACACACACAGGCCACTTTATTAGGTACACCCTGCTAGTACTGGGTTGGACCCCCTTTTCCCTTCAGAACTGCCTTAATTCTTCGTAGCATAGATTCAACAAGGTGTTGGAAACATTCCTCAGAGATTTTGGTCCATATTGACACGATAGCATGATGCTGTTGCTGCAGATTTGTGGGCTGCACAACTATGATGCCAATCTCCTGTTCCACCACATCCAGTGGCGGACTGTCCATTAGGGGCGCCTGGGCGCGCCCCCTCTCTCCGCTCCACCCCCCTATATGCAAAGCATGAATCTATCCACGGCCACCCCCTATTCATGCGCTGGCCCCTTTCAGGTCACCGGACATATGAATTACAGCAGCGGGTTTTTTTTTTTTTGAAGCACCCGATTAGAGGGAGAGGCTCTAATAGACTTCAAAATAGGGTAGGCTCGGGTCGCAGAGGATGCGCTCTGATCCCATCCAGGTGTGTTGCAACAGTGAATGAATATTCGCTGTTGCAACACTGATCCTCCTCCTGGCCAATCAGGAAGCAGGTATGAAACCTGTTTCCCGATTGGCCAAAACGGCAGGTGATCCTATTGGATGCCTAGCACCGGGAGGAGCAGAGAGGAGACGCACCGCAGAAGCTGCTCAAGGAGAAGGCATCGGAGCAGCTTTCCCCGAGCCTGCCACACTTAAGGACAGGGACAGCAAGATGGCCGCATCCAAGGTAAGGACTTACCAGACAGTAGGTGGGGGGGGGTTTGCTGGGGGTGCTAGTGCCGTGCTTCACACGGGGGGGGGTTTGCTGAGGCTGTTAGTGCCGCGTCGGAGGGGGGGGTTGCTGAGGGTGTTAGTGACGCTCCACTGGTGGCCTGGGGGGGATTGTTTGCCACCAACCGCCACTGACCACATTCCAAAGGTGCTCTATTGGATTGAATCTGGTGACTGTGGAGGCCATTGGAGTACAGTGACCTCATTGTCATGTTCAAGAAACCAGTGGTGAGAGGATTTGAGCTTTGTGACATGGTGCATTATCCTGCTGGAAGTAGCCATCAGAAAATGGGTGCACTGTAGATATAAAGAAATAGACATGGTCAGCAACAATACTCAGGTAGGCCGTGGCGTTTAAACGATGGTCAATTGATACTAAGGGGCCCAAAATATACCAAGAAAATATCCCCCACACCATTACACCACCACCACCAGCCTGATTTGTTAATACAAGGCAGGATGGATCTATGCTTTCATGCTGTTTATGCCAAATACTGACCCTGAAATCGAGACTCATCAGACCAGGCAATGTTTTTCCAATCTTCTGATGTCAAATTTTAGTGAGCCTGTGTGAATTGTAGCCTCAGTTTCCTCTTCTTAGCTGACATGAGTGGCAACTGGTGTGGTCTTCTGCTGCTGTAGCCCATCTGCTTCAGGGTTTGTTGTGGTGTGCATGCTGAGATAGGACACTGCATTTCTTGGTTGTAACCAGTGGTATTTGAGTTACTGTTGCCTTTCTATCATCTCAAATCAGTCTGCCCATTCTCCTCTGACATCAACATGCCATTTTCGTAAACACAACTGGCGCTCGCTGGATATTTTCTCTTTTTCGGACCATTCTCTGTAAACCCTAGGAGATGGTTGTGTGTGAAAATCCCAGTAGATCAGCAGTTTATGAAATACTCAGACCAACCCGCCTGGCACCAACAACCATGCCCCGCGTTCAGAGTCACTTAAAGGAGAAGTCCAGCCAAAGCTCGTTTGGCTGTACTTTTCCTATGGATCACAGGAGTGGAGATCGTTTTGCACTCCTGTGACCCGTTTTCAGCAGAGAGTGGGCTGAAGTCTACTCTCTGCTGACGTCACCAATGTCAGTCCAGGTACTGCGTCATCCCGAACAATGGGAGTCTGGATCCGCCAGGTGCCTGGACTTACACACGTCTCAGCCTCTCAGCGAGCTGCTGAGAGGCTGAGATGGCCGTTCCCAGCACCTCCACAGCTCAGCGCTCCAATGAGCATGGAGGGAGAACAGCAGAGACCTGTGACTTACAGTCTACAGCTCTCTGCTCAGGGAACTGTGAGAATTGAGCTATCCATGGTGTTCGATCGCTTGGTTCTCAGCGTAGATGCGACTGGGGGACCGGTGCTGCATCCACCTAGGTAAGTATTAATCAGGAAAAAACTGAGTTATGCCCTGTACACACGGTCGGACTTTCCGACGGAAAATGTGCGATCGGAGCTTGTTATCGGAAATTCAGACCATGTGTTGGCTCCATCGGACATTTTCCATCGGATTTTCCGACACACAAAGTTTGAGAGCAGGCTATAAAATTTTCCGACAACAAAATCCGATCGTGTCAATTCCGACCGTGTGTGGACAATTCCGACGCACAAAGTGCCACGCATGCTCAGAAGAAATTCCGAGACGGAACAGCTCTGTCTGGTAAAATTAGCATTCGGAATGGATATAGCACTTTCGTCAGGCTGCAATGTTTAAAATCGTTTAATGCAGCGCACTCTCTTCTTCTTTATAATGCTAGAAGAATGAAGTAGTTTTGGTGCTTATATTCACACAGACTTCTCACAAACTTCTTTCTTTATTATTTATCGTGATTCCCTCAATATATTTTGTCTTTTTTTCAAGGCTGATTTTTTTTTTTTTTTGTTGTTGTTTTTTTTTTACTCCAGAATATTTTGGTGTGTGTTTTGTGTGTCAAGTTACCCCTACACCATTATTATCTTATTATTTAATCTCAAGGAGATTGCTTGGTGTTGGTGTCCCTTGTTAATTTCACATTGTATTTTTGAAATGTACCTGAATCCTCACAAACAAACTGTCCTTTTTGAGGGAAAACACACATAGGTGAGTATAATTGAAACAAAAATTAAGGGCCCATAACCAAACAAAGAGGGAGGCAACGCTGGATAAACATCATAAATTGGCGAAGCCTTTGACCCCCAGGGCACACATCAATTATTTTACATCAAAATTGGTGGCCTGAGGAGTCCATATGTAAGGGAGTGCAGTCTGGTCCAGAAGTCCCAGAGATCATGAAAGCAGCAGATGACATGTATGCCCCCAGGCTGTGGTACTACAAGAGGCTGCATCTTTTGCCAGACCAGACTAAACCCAGGTCATCACGTCATCACTCTCTGGTCTTCCTTCCACGCTTCCTTCCTGGCTGTGGCTCTGGTGTTGGAGGGGTGGCAGGAGGAGGAGGAGGACTATGGGTGAGGTGACAAATGTGGGTTGCACATGTGAGTTGGCCCCTCAACCCCTTATTTAGAGCTTCCAAAATTAAAAACTCACATAGGAGTCGTTGGCCCTCCTCCATCTGCATCATTTTGCATGCAGTTATAGCAGCAAAGTTCTCCTCCACACTGTGGGGTGTTCTGAGGGCCTCAGTAGCCTTCCAAAAGAGGCCTATGGCAGCCTCCTCCAGGTTACTCCTCTTCCTGCCACTTTGTCTTTGAAGGCGGAGGGTAGGGACCTGGGTATCAGGCAGCCTGCTTGGCCCGGCCACCTCCTGGCTGAGACTTCCCTGTGTATGAAAAAGGGACATCGTTTTAGTTTTTGCTTCATCAATCACAATCAGAAATTAGTACTCCAAACTAACATCTATTTAACATCATTGATTGGAC
Organism: Aquarana catesbeiana; assembly: GCF_042186555.1. Classification (NCBI taxonomy): domain Eukaryota; kingdom Metazoa; phylum Chordata; class Amphibia; order Anura; family Ranidae; genus Aquarana; species Aquarana catesbeiana. The sequence continues at coordinate 295,499,922 of NC_133329.1, forward strand.
AACCAGAAATATTTAGAAGAATGCTATACCTGGCTCCAGCTGGGCTCCTCCACATGTTGCTGCCTGGAAGGCCCAGGTTGGACATCAGAAGCCTCAGCTGGGGGGGAAGGAAGCATGGAGAATGCTGGCTTGGTTTCAGTCTGACCTGCCAGAAAATGCAGCCTGTCATAGTACCACAGCGTGGGGACATAAATGTCATCTGTTGCTCCTGATCTCTGGGAATCCTGGACCTTCTTGTGTTCCCTTAGATAAGTGCTCCTCAGGCCACCAATTAGGATCTTCAAATAGGTGATGTCTGCCGTGGGGATCACCGACTTCACAAATTGCAGCAAATTATCCAGCGCTGCCTTTTGTTTGGCTCTTATATTCAGGGTGGTTTATCTGCCACAGACAGGGCAGCTCCCTGAACATATCTATGAAGATTGGCATAAAGTCATGATCCTTCAAGATATCCATTTTAACTGCAAGACACAAAACAAGACAAACGCTAATGTCAGCCTAAAGTCCTCTAAACTTGTCCAAATACAGTCCTCAATCTAGAAGCAGTATAGGCCCAATTGTAAATCTTACCTTCGTTATCACGATCGGCGCCTCCGTTACTCCTTCCTCCGCTCACAGATCGTACGTACTACGCACGCGTGTTATGCTTTATAGACACTGCGCATGCGTGAAACTCTGCCCGCCCCTGACATTCTTTCTAGTCTATTCCCTGCCCCTTCTCGTTCGTCGCAGTGGGGAAGAGCACATGGCGGAGACAGAGCAGGTGTCTGATAATTACACCAACGAGGAGGAAGAGGAGGAAAGCCCGGAGCCTGAAATGTCCCGATCCAGAAGGAGACGATTTAAGGCATCAAATATGTCCATGGTGGAGATGGTCGACATACTGAAGAAGGCCAACTATGACGGGAAATATGGACCTTACCCCAACCCCAGTGTCAGAAAGGCCAAGATCATGGCGAAAGTGGTCAAGAGTTTGCACCGGAATTTCGGGGTACAACGATCCAAGGATCAGCTCTGGAAACGGTGGTCTGACCTCAAAATCAGGGAGCAGGAGCAGTACAGAAGAATCAGGAGAGTGCTGCAAAAAAGTAAGTAGTTGTCCTGTGTTCCTATTCTTTATTTTAATTACGTTCGTGCTGTTCCATGTGCTTTTCTTAACTGTTGTACAGTTTAAAATGGCAACTTTCATGTTCATGGGCACATTATTCGTTCATATGAAACATTGTTTGTTCGGGCTAGAAAACACCATTGTTTTGGCCATATGCATTTGAATACATTTTTTAGGGCCTACTTCTCTTAAAATAATTTTGTTGTGTAGATGGGTTTGTAACTAGAATGTAATGCAAACAAGATTCTGTGTAAGGAGAGGACACTCAGCAGCTGTTTACACATGTGGACGCTGGAGCATTGGGTGGGACACAAGAGCACCCTTTTTATTAGGGGGCCCCACACAGGTACTCCAGTGTATACTATAGGGGTGACTCCATCTGTGAAGCTTGTACAAAACAGGTAAGTATTCAAGCTTGACAAAGGACAAAAATATTTCTTCATCTTGGAGCTCTGACCAAACAGACAATTGTACCCCACTTCCAAGCAATGTTTCATATTCCTATTTATGCCATCAAATATCTGTGTGCTAAGTATACCGATTTTTTTTTTACATAGGGGAGAAAAGACTCGGAGGACACCCCTCATCCGAGGAGACCACAGACCCCCCACCTCAGGAAGAAGTGGAGACCCACCGAAGACAACAGGAGGAGGAGGAGGAAGGCAATGTGGTGGAAATTGTCACCACAACAGGTGAGTGTCTGCGACCACAGGCTCAGGTAAGAGATGGATGCCGGCATATTTATAATACATGGTGTAATTTTGTTTTTATGTTTTTAGGTGATCGTGATGTTGTGGATCCAGGTCATTTCACCTCTGAAAGTGCACAGATCATGATCGGGGAGATTATGGGGTGTAATAGGGTGTAAAAACATCCAGAAAAACATCAATGATGTTCAACAAAAAATGAAGAACATCATTGTTGTTTTAGGGAGAGTTTAAAACCCCTCCAAATCCCTTCCCTTTTTTGTGTTTTTTGGTATCGAAAAATGACTAACATTTTTTAACATATTCGAGAAAAGCCAAATTTTGAAGATGCACACAGTGTGTCAACATGTGCTATCTGCCATCACGGGAGATCAATGTATGCGTTTTGGGGGTGCAACCCCTTCCTCAATAATAAAGTAGCTGGGAGGAAGGGGTTGCACCCCCAAAACACGTCCCTTGATCCCCCATGATGGCAGCTAGCACATGTTGACATAAAGAAATTTGTGTGCATCTTCAAAATTTGGCTTTTCCAGGGGTGACTTCACCCCATCTGAACGAAATATCAAACACAGTTTACAAATACTCATGTCTGATATTGCCTTCAATTTATTTAAAAGTTGAACTTTGTAAGTTCCAGATTTGTGTCTTTCTTGTTGGTTTTAAACATGCCTGTTTTACCTTAAATGGACATTTCTACTTTTAGTAATGTGACCCAAAAAATTGTTATACAACAAACATGTTGGTTTGTTTTAAAAACTTTTTCTAAATGCACATGTGATTGTGCTGGTATTAAAAAGATTGGCAATCAAGAATGTGTGGATTATTGTTTCAACGCTCCTAAACTTTTGTTGTGCTCAAATTGGTGTTTTCTGTGACAATGGGGGCTATTTCCTAAGGGAAAATCCACTTTGCACTACAAGTGCAGTTTCAGTGCAGTTTCAAGTGCACTTGTAGTGCAAAGTGTCTTTGCCTTTAGTAAATAACACCCAACAGTCTTTTGTAATGTTACACAATCACGCCATTTTCAGGACTCACCACATTTCTGTCAGGGTCAGTTAAAAGAAACACAAGCAGTAAATGTCAACAAAGATTTTAGTAGATAAAATGATTTTTTTATTTTAAAAATGTTTCAGGCATTGTCTGGCATATTGATGGCCCCCCTACCCGCAAAGTAATCAAGGTATCTAAGATGGACCTCAGGGACACTCAGGGGGGGCAAGCCAGGACGACCACTTTCAAGCGCCGTCAGGGTTGGTTCATTATGAATTCCGGCCTCAGGCCCAACTGAAGCAGCATAGCTGGGAGAATTTTGCCTTAAAAAGTTGTGTAGAACACAGCACGCCAGGATGATATGATTCAGTTTGTACTCCGCCATGTGTATGGGTGTAAGAAATAGGCGGAAATGGCTGGCCATGATTCCAAATGTGTTCTTCACCACTCTTCTGGCTCTGGCCAGCCGGTAATTAAAAACCCTCTGGTCCGGGGTGAGGGTCCTCATAGGGAATGGCCGCATAAGATGGTCCCCCAGCGCAAACGCTTCATCCGCAACGAAGATGAATGGGAGTCCTTCCACATTGTCTTCTTGAGGTGGCAAGTCCAAGCTGGCATTCTGGAGACACCTGTAGAACTCTGTCTGGGCGATGACTCCACCATCGGACATCCGGTCATTCTTCCCCACGTCCACATACAGGAACTCATAAGTAGCCGACACCACCGCCAACATCACAATACTATTGAACCCCTTGTAGTTGTAATAGTATGACCCCGAGTTGGGTGGTGGGAAGACGTGGACGTGTTTCCTATCAATTACTCCTCCGCAGTTAGGAAAGTCCCACCGCTGGGCAAAGTGGGAGGCCACAGTCTGCCATTCCTGTGGCGTGGAAGGAAACTGTGGAGTCAAACAAGAAAAAAAAATTAATCATTTTGCACCTAAACAGGGAAAACAGATTAGACACAAACATTCTTGGCCAACATCAGTATAACATTTATTTTAGGGAGTTTTGAAAGACCAAGGTATAAGGTCCACCTATCAGATTCCCCCTCCCCCTTCTTATGGGCCATTTCGAACATTTTGGGGGGGGGGAGATCTTTTGGACAGGTAACCCTCTCCACTTCATTGAGAGATGAATGCCTAAATAATGTGGATTACTTTGGCCAGCCCCTCCTTACTTACACTATTGACAGCCCACTGGACAGGTAAGAAGTGTCATAAAACAAAGATAAAAATACACACTGTACACATTTTAGCACATTTGGACATTCTGCTATTACCTATCAAGATAATAATAGTATACCAAAAATTTAAACAGTGCCATTTGAAAGTATACAGGCAGGCCCTTGCACTACATGCTTTGGGGAATTCATCCATAAATCTGACCACAAAAGAGATGGCTATAGTGTGTATGGGTTTGGCAAAGTCAGCAGATGATAGATATGATTAGATGATAGATGATTGAGGATAGATAAAGAATTGGTATCAGCTGACTTAGCAGTTGGGGGGAGGGAGGGTTCCAAATGATTTGGGGACCCAAAAAAAAAGCCTATGGAACTCGTCCTGAATTTAAAGCACAAATCACATTTTGACACATTTTAGGGGGTATTTAGGGTAAAGCACTACTATGGATCTGATAAAATACATTGTTAAGTGACTACATGAGGTGAATATAGGGCCAGGAGACCATGCTGGGGAGGTAAGTGAAGGCAAATATGTATGAAGGACAAAAAAAAAAATTACATAAAAATCCAGCATGCATGAGGACAAAGGGGACATTCACAGCATATTGCAATCATGGTCATTAGGGAATGAGGAAAGAAATACAATATATTAACAAACATTATATACAATAAAATGTGATGTTAAGGGATAAAAATCTTACCTTAATATACTCCTTCTGCTGGACCTGGATGATGGCAGAACAGGCCTCTGGGATAATGATCCCCAGAGCCTGGGTGGAGATGCCTGTCGAGAACTTCAAGTTCCTGCAGGCTTCTCCCCGTCGCCAAGTACCGCAGGGTGGTGACTAGCCTCTGCTCCGGAGTGATGGCTTGCCTCATGCAGGTATCCTGCCTGCTGATATAGGGGGTCAGCAAAGCCAATAAACGGTGAAATACGGGGTCCGTCATCCTGAGAAAGTTCCTGAAATCATCAGGATTATTCTCACAGATCTCAGGGAGCAAAGGCATGTGACAGAATTGGTCACGCTGGAGCAACCAATTCTTGGTCCATGAACTCCTCCCCACCCTGTTCATGGACTGGACTTGTGTCAAGGTAAGGACCCCAACACCAAGCTCCCGCACAGCACGAACTCTACGAGGAGTACGTATACGCAACATGGCTAGAAAATGGTCGGCTGCTCAGAACAAAGTAACAGAACGCACTGAAGAACAGCAAGGCCTGTGAAGAGCGACCTGAAAAACAGCAACGAGCGGACAAGATCCCACAGAATAATCCAATACAAACTGACTGCACGCACTGAAGAGCATATACAAACCCACAAGCACAAACTGAACAGCAGAAAACGATCTGAAAACCACGAGTCTGAAAAAGCGCGAATTGTCTCTCACCAAACTTTTACTAAAACGAGATTAGCAAAAGGAGCCCAAAGGGTGCCGCGCTTGGTTCAGGACTGCCCTTTTCTAGTCTCGTCATACGTGGTGTATGTCACCGCGTTCTTGCCGATCGGAAATTCCGACAACTTTGTGCGACCGTGTGTATGCAAGACAAGTTTGAGCCAACATCCGTCGGAAAAAATCCATGGATTTTGTTGTCGAAATGTCCGATCAATGTCCGATCATGTGTACAGGGCATTAGGCTTACCGGTAACTCTTTTTCTAGGAGTCTTCAAGGACAGCCCCTGAGATATAGGGCTCCTCCCTCTGGGACAGGAAACACGTATACCCAATTATTTTAAAAGGTGGTCCTCCAGGCCTCCCTCCTCAGTTTAACCATGAAGTACTGGAAGGCTCTGAAAGATATAACACACTAACACAACGTCAGTACATACTTCCAACACCAGTTAAAAGAAAACACCGGGTGGGAAACCAAGCTGTCCTGGAAGATAAAGAGTTACCGGTAAGTCTAACTCCAGTTTTCTCTTCTCGTCTTCCAGGACAGCCTCTGAGATGATAAGCAAGAAACTTCCTTTTCAGGGCGGGACCACTGTCTGGAGGACCTTTCGTCCAAATGTCTGCTCTTTATCAGACAATAAATCCAGACGGTAATGTCTAGCAAATGTAGAGTAGCTGGACCATGTTGCTGTCTTGCAGATGTCCTCCGAAGAGGCACCGGCCCTCTCTGCCCAAGAAACTGAGACTGCCCTGGTAGAATGTGCCTTAACTAATGGTGCTTGCATCCCTTCTAACTCATAAGCCTTTATAATCACCAATCTTATCCATCTAGCAATGGAGGACTTAGACGCCTTATAACCTTTGTGAGCCCCCGCAAAATTAACAAAAAGAGAATCTGACTTCCTAAAGCTTCTAATGGCTTCCAGATAGATGTTAAATGAAGCCTTTTATTTTAATAAACGCAAAGATTCTTCCTCATCAGCCTCTGAGGTGGAAAAAAATGTTGGTAAGACAATGTCCTGTGTTCTATGAAACGCAGATACTACCTTAGGGAGAAACTAGGGTCTGTCTTGAGTACGATCCTATCCTCCAAAATCAACAAAAATGGCTCCCGAAAAGAGAGAGCCTGCAAATTACTCATCCTTCTGGCTGATGTGATAGCTATAAAAAAAAAGGTTTTATGTACCATCCATTTCAGCATTGATTTCTCCAGGCGTTCGAAGGGACTACTGGTACGAGTCCTGAGGACCAAGGATAGATCCCAGGTGGGGCAGGCCCTCACCCTCACTGAGACCTCAACACCTGTTCCTCAGATACCAGGCTGTTAGTCTGAGGTTCTCTATTTGCAGGTGTAGAATAGGACCCTGAGAAATCAAGTCCTCCCTGACCGGAAGGGTTAAGGGAGGATGAATGGCCAGTCTCTTCAGATTGGTAAATCAAGGTCTCCTTGGCCACAAAGGTGCTACTAGGATTAGGTCCGTCGATTCTGCCAAAAACTTTTGGAGAACAGCGGCTATCAGCCTCACTCTGAGGCAAAGAGGTCCACCTCCGGCTGTCCCCAAAATCACACAATCTCCCCGAACACATCCATGTTGAGTGACCATTCGTCCTGACTTATACGCTGATGGCTGAGAAAATCCGCCAGCGAATTTTGAGCACCTTGTAGATGAATGGCTGACAATGAGGACAGGTTTACCTCGGCCCAACACAGAATCCTGTTTGCTATAGGCTGCAGAGCGGGGCTCCTGGTCCCCCCCCTGCTTGTTCACATATGCGACAGCTGGCGCATTGTCTGTCCTTACCTGTAGGTGCTGTCCCTCTATCCGGGACTGAAAAAGTATAGTCCTCAGAAGAAGCTCCCTCTGATTTGAAGATCGACAGGCCTCTACTGGTGACCAGGCCCTCCTTTCAGGTGAGCACCCTAGCCCAACGCACTGGTGTCGGTTGTTACCACTATGGTTTGTTGTAGGTCGGGTCCAGGACAAACCCTTGTCCAGATTGTGATGAGCCATCACAACGACCTCTTGACTTTGGATGATAGGGGCATAGCTTGATCTAGGCTCTGCTTCTTGCCATCCCAGTAACGCAGCATGAGACTCTGCAGAGGGCGCTGATGAAGTCTTGCTCAAGGTACCACTGGGAAACAGGACGTCATAAGACCCAGCACCCAGCACCCTCATGACTCTCTCTGTTAAGGGCTACCTGATTGGTTTGAAGCTGGGCTACTGCCTGATCCACTTTCTGGATCTTCTCCCTGGAGAGAAATACCTTCATCTTCACTGAAGAGATTTTGTACCCCAAATACAGGACCTCCTGTGCCGGGGTCAGCTGGGACTTGTCCTGGTTGATTAACCACCCGAGAGATAGAAGGAAACTCTGTGCTTCCTGCAAGTCCCTCTCTAGTTGTTGGGAAGAGTGGGCAACAAACAGGAGATCGTCCAGGTAGGGGATTGCCGTAATAGCCCTGACCCTCAACGGGGCTAGAGCGTCTGCCAGAACCTTCGTGAAGATTCTCGGCGAAGAAGACAGTCCAACAGGTAGTGCCTGGAACTGGAAGTGCAGAACCTCTGAATTTACTCTGGCTGCCAACCTGAGGAATTTTTGAAAGTCCTGATGTATTGGGATGTGCAAGTAAGCATCCCTGAGATCTATTGTGGTCATGTGGCAACCTGGAAAGAGGAGATTGGTTATTGTAAAGATCGACTCCATCCTGAATCGTTTGTATCTCACAAATTTGTTCAGGGGGTGGAGATTCAGAATTAATCTGAACTTTCCTGATGGTTTCTTTACAACAAAGACATGGGAATATACTCCCTGGCCAGGCTCCTTCTGGGGTGCCCGAATGAGGACCTTCTGATCCACTAAATCCCCCAACAATAGTCCCAGAGCTTTCGCTTTTGCTCGGTCTCTGGGTAACCTAAAAGTTTGAGGGGGGAACCGAATCGAACTCCAATTTGTAACCGTTCTTTATGATATCTAGTATGAACAGACTTGACGTTGAAGTGGTCCATTGTGAGACGAACTCTCCCAGTCTCCCTCCCACTGGGACGCAGGAGTCACCGGGGTTTTGCGGTGGCTTAAGGAGGATTAAATAGGATTCCTCCTCTACCACGCCCCTTGTGGCCCTTCCAATGTTTGTTGGGCCTGCTGCCTGGGGCCTCGAAAAAAAGCGTTTGCCCTCGATTTTCTTCTTCTTTTCAGGAAATGCTTTTTTCCTATCCTGAGTACATTCCAGCACCTCCTGGAGGCCAGGCCCAAACAGGTGGTCACCTGAAAAGGGTAACCCACAAAGCTTAAGCTTTGAGGCGGCATCGCCCGTCCAGGTTTTTAGCCACACAGCCTTTCTAGCTGCATTCACTAGTGCGGCTGACCTAGCCGCCAACTTTACTGATTCCGCAGGGGCATCTGCCAGAAAGCCAGCTGCCTTAAATAATAACAGAAACAATTTTAAAAGCTGTTGCCTAGACATGCCAGCCAAAATGTGGGACTGTAATTGCGTTAGCCAACATTCCAGATTTCTGGCCACGAAGTAGCTGCAAGGGCTGGTTTCAGTCCAATAGACAACGCATCCCAAGCCCTCTTGAGCAGTACGTGACCTCTTTTATCCTTGGGATCTCTAAGAGACCCCAGGTCATCAAAGGCTAAATCTGTCTTTTTAGAGACCTTAGCTAACGGTGCATCTAGCTTAGGAATTTTATTCCAGGGATGAGAAGCATCTGCTTTCAAAAGGGAACCTCCACTTGAGGCTACCTGAAAAAAACTGCCTCTTTTCCGGCTGCTCCCACTCCAGCAAAATCGACTCGATCAGAGATTTATGCACGGGGAATACCTTGGTCTTATGTGCACTGGAACCTTGGTACATAAGGTCGTGCTTAGAGAGTTGAACCTGCTCCTCATGGATTTCCAAGGCGTCATAGGTCGCCTTTAGAAGATCTCCCACATCGTTCAGAGAAAATTTATATCTGGACCCCCTAGAGGAATCATCCTCCCCTCAGAGTCGGATGCTGAACCCGCTGTAGAGGAGGCTAGAAACCTAGGTACCCTCTTCCTATCCCCCTCATCCTCCTGACTAGGCCCAGAAAGGGAAGGCATACTCATTACCCTGGATAGGGATGAAGAGGGACCCTGCATCCGATCCATCATTCCCTTGAAAGACTGGAATGTGAATGCAATCTCGTCCTTACATAGACGTCAGGATCTTGTGACAGGCTGCCAGGGAATCATCCTTGACCAGACTGCTGACACACTCGGGGCAAAGTGGCTTTTCCCAATTGGCGCCTAGCTTAGTCCCACATACTGCACATTTTTTCCTAGGTGGCTGTATCTGGATCCTATCTTGGGCTTTGATCTAAAAGCCCAAAAAAAAAAAAAAAAAAGACAAACAATCTCTTATTAGTTTGCGGCCCTGACCCCCACCACCACCACTGTGTGGAATAAGCCTAGGAGGTGCCCATCACCATAGGTTCCCCACCCAGGGAGGGAATTTTTAAGTTCCAAAGGACCCTGACCCCCCACTGTAAGCAATGTTCTACCCTCACCACGCTTACCTGAGAGGTGCTGGAGCCTGCTGAACCGGAGTCAACCTGTGTCGCTGTACCCTCCATGGTCTCTGGTGTTTGCTTAGTCTTTGAGCCTTTTTCACCGCTCCTTCACCTCTGCGCACAGGAGACTGAAACCATGTCTCGCTGCACCCCCCGATGACACGGTTCCACTAAAAGTACACCCTCGTCACTTCCTCCTGCTGGAACGCAGAAGCCCCGCCCCCTCAAGCCACACGCTGGAACCGGAAGAAACCGGAGATGTTACCAGCATGGTCAGCCGAGCGTCTCCCTCCCGGCGCCTAACAGGACACAGGTAACACTAGTAGGGCATGGGAGGCAGGATCTGCAGCCACATTGGGGTCATGCTCTCCCTGAGCAAAATGGCAGCGGTGATCTTCAGCGGCCCTCTCTTCCCAGGCAGGACAGAGGGGTGCTGCAGGCAGAGGCTAGTCCATGCCAGGGGCTCTCCCAGGACAGCCCTGAGATATGGAGCTCCCCTTAAGTTTTTAACGTGCTCCTTCCCGTCCGGCAGGAAACACAAAAAATTATGATGCTCAATTTGAACTTTGGAAAGTCGTCTTCACCACGTCTAGATGCCTAAATGCATTGAATTGCCTTCAGCTTTTGTGACTTCTACAATCCTTGTATACCAACCTTAGCTTATGTAAATATATATATATATATATATATATATATATATATATATATATATATATATATATATATATATATATATATATATATATATATATATATATATATATATAGACATATATATATATATATATATATATATATATATATATATATATATATATATATATATATATATATATATATATATAGACATATATATATATATTTATATATAAATAAAATGAATGAGAAAACACAATGTAACTATTGTAAAAATCTTTATTTTACAAAGATAAAAAGCAGTAGTGACAGGTTATTTTCTTTTCACTATTCACAAATTACTTCAACAATTAAGTTACTACATAGCCACAGTGAGGTCACCCATGTTTTCTTGGTTGCCTGAACTAATTATTATACTGGTAATTTACTATTAGACGAGAACTACAATCAGAAGGCTGACAATCAAAATTTAGCTCATACTGTTTCATGTTATGTTGCTCTTTCTCAGTGTGGCTGCAGCAGCACACCATCAGAGTGGAGGTTGCAATCTAAAAATGATCTACTTATGGTATTAGGTTTTTAGTTGATGGAGATAGAATTAGAAAGTGTGTAGTAGCTTACCTAGAAAATAAAGGTTAAGGCATTTTTATGTCAGTTTGGTGCCCCAAAAACAAAGCATACACTGCTTTTCTTTTTTTTTCATGTGAGCATTTGTGTTTTTTTTAATATTGCACAAACTGATAGTAAGAAATATATTGAATAAATACTGTCAAGTTTGATTTTAAAAATTAATAATCGTACAACAAATGAACCATTTTAGCAGACTGAAGAACTTTGGGGGGTAGACAGGTTTTGTAAGGGGTAGTTGGTCCTGTTCCTGAATTCACTGAGGATCAGCCATATCTGGCCTTATGGATGCCAGCCAGAGGGCTGTTTGGATGAAGACAAGAAAAACGCCCCAGCGTCCAAATTGGGAAAAAATTTTGATATGAGGTGTAGCTGGTAGCACAGCTCTTGTTAAACACACCTGATATATTCTCCTAGGCAGAAAAATATATATAAGAATATAAGTAATACAAATAGTAATAGGTGAGTTTCCACTATAATAACATTTATATGTAAAGCTGTAAATATGCAACTTATCCTAAAAGGCTCGTTAAGGACTGAGCTTGATTCAAATACCCATGTCATTAAAATATCTGTTCATCTTAAAGCCACAATGATCCAACCAGAAATGGGATGGGGTACCTGTCAAATTCATGTAACCCCTCCCCCCCAATCCCCTACCCCCCCCCCCCCCCAAAAGTGCCAAAAATTGAAGAGGGGGCATAAAGCGCTTTAACAAACCTGTGAACTGAAGACGAGACCGCCTTGCAAATCTGATGCTGAAAAGCCCATGCAGCACTAAGAGATCTGCTACAGTGAGCCTTAAAGTGGAAGAAAAGTCAAAACCTAACTAATCTACACTCACCCCCATTCTAAGCTCATTCTAAGCCCATTCTATCTACCCTGTAAAAGGAAATATGCCTGTATTTACCTACTCTGAAGTTACTCCAGTCCGGTCACCTGACCACATCCCAGCGCTAGCTTTAGTGTAGAGGAGGAACAGCCAACAACTGATGCCCCATAGTAAGTCTATCGGTGACGCCATCGCACAGGTTCTGCAACCATAGTCGGTGATCTCTCCTCTACAGAGATAGAGAGAGAGAGACGGGGACACCCTTGCAGGAACCTTAAAATGTTACTAAACCCACAACAGTAAAATCTGTCTGTTGTATATGCAGAATAGCATGCTTGTTATGCTCACTGTGGAACTTAAGGGGTTAATCCTCTGTATTGTGTAAAGAGGCTCTTTGATCCTTATGGACAGATCCTCCCCCTCCTGCAGGGTCTCTCTCAGCAAGGCCAGATAAGACACAGTGAGGGTAGTAAAGCTGCAAATGCTCAGTCTGGTCTCTATTGCTGGAGAGAACAGTTCCTTGTTGAGCTGAACTTTTCAGGTCACATGATATTGACATCACACATTTGGGTGTGTATACAGATCCTAAATGACAGCCCAGACCTTCCCTCCTTCTCCATGCGTAGTAACTGAAAAAGAACACAGTGGGCGGAATGTCACATCTTGATTGATGATCTGCCTCCCATAACAGCATGAGGACAGTCTATAGTGGAAATCTCCTCCTACTTGAACACTCAGCACTAGGGCAAAACCTGCAGTTTATCACGTGACCATGGTATACAGACCAGCCAAAAAGGTATACAGTGGCAGCATTTTAATATAAAAAGAAGATTTATAAGCTGTAGGCATTGCGGGGGGGGGGGGGGGGGGGTGAACTATTTTCATATTACTGGGTTTAGTAACACTTTAAGGAAGCCAAAAGAGGGAATTAGATTTCCCAAAAGTGGTAGTAGCCAAGAAGTAAACTCTCGTAGCACACACCACGTACAGACAGCTGATAGACATTTACCTAGGATATTTCAGAGCAGGAGATAAGGAAGGAAAGAAGGACAATATCCTAATCAGGTGGAAGGCAGATGCCAGCTTTAGTGATCCTGCCAAAAACACACTTCCTGTCCTAGAGTGAGAATGCCCACCATACTGTATCTATGAAGAAGAAATGCTGTCACCCTGGAACAGAAAGTGTGTTAGGAGTACAGAAAACCTCCCCCTCTCCTCTGTTATGTGACATGGGGAGGTATTTTGTAGTTCACCAAAAGAGCTTGGATCAATTCTAAATGATAACAGTGCAGCAGAGGCAGTGAGCACAGGGGGTTAACATAATAGATTTCTGACAGGATCACAGATTAAACAGATTTAACAAAACACTTGTAATGATCTAGTAAACAGACCAAAGGCAGCAAAGAAGAGAAGTTCAATGTTAGGATTAAATATACTTTAAGTGGGTATAGCAGCCTCGCAAGCACCTGTAGAACTAGGGTTACAATGTGCTGTGATAGACTATGTTGTTACAGAAAACAAAAAGGATATTTTCTAGGATAAGAAGGCATTAATGGCTCCACATGATCTGTATTCTACGTAGTTGTAGTCATACCTGAGGCCAGTCTCCATTACTGAGTTGCTTTTCCAGGAGCAGTTTAATGCCTCTTTCCAAAACACTGACATCTGGGAACCTGTATGATATTACAGGAATATGACCATTATTGTAGCAATTACAGTGAAAATCAAGATGAGTAAAAATGAACAAAACACAATTTAACAAAATTTTGAGTGAACAAATATAGATTCAAAGGCTAATAGTAAGGAAAAATAAAATACCAAAAAAACATAGAAAGAGGAAAGAAGCCATTGATAATCTTTTTTACTAATACAGGCGCTCCCCGAGTTACAAACAAGATGGGGTCTGTAGGTTAGTTCTTAAGTTGAATCTGTTTGTAAGTCTGAACAGGTCCATTTTTTAAGTGTAGCTCCAGCCAAAAAAACAATATGTTTTTTGGATAGCATAGGGAAGGGTTAACAACCCTGTAATGTTTGTTTTGCTGTCTATGTCCCTGTTCAGAAGATTTCACCTCACTTTCTGCCCCAATGACAATTGGATTTTGAAAATTGTGGAAACAAGCCTTGGTGATAAAGCTTCAGTGGAGACACCTTTTTCCCATGATAACTATTATGCCCTGTACACACGAATAAACTCTGAAGGTTTTTCCGACTGAGTTCCGATGCCAGTGATGTCCTCGAATGTAGTTGACCCTATTTACCATATGGCAAAAGGAGTCAAATCAGGCTTGGTGGTCACCGTGACCATGGTAGGAAAGAGAGCCAGCCAATCCCCACGTCCCTCCTCACACTGTCCCGATTTCCGTAGGTCCGGCCCTGAGAAATCTAAATTATGGGTTCCCTTATCTTTACAATTTTGGCCTTTTAGTCCCCTTGCAGTTTGATTGTGGTGTGAAAATCAGGGGTTAGGCGCTCTGGATACATTTCAAGTGGGGATTATTAAGAGGACATCACTGGCATATTGGAAAAGGAGAAAAGGACACCGTGGTGAGGAACACCGATCGCTAAGGAACATCATTGCTGGATCCCAACCTACATGCCTATTACCCCTGCAGGGGTTAGGCGCTCTGGTGAGTGAGGGCACGATTGGGGGTGCAACAGAAGACGGGGAGCACTTGTCACAGCATTATATCAAGAGTTTTATTGGATTTTTATTGGATTTTTTGGATTAACATATTGCAGCCTTTTTACAGACTTTTCCTATTTTTTAGGACACTGTATAAGTATTTTGACATTTTTTCACTTTTTATTAATACACATTTTTTAAACACTTTTTACACTGATTACCACTACTTTGGCATTTTTGTCATTTTTTCACAGTGGTTGAGAGTATAAGTTTTCATTAGATGTCATCTAATGTTTTATTTCACTGTCAATTTGATTTTTTGTGCATTGTATTTTATTGATATACACATGTTTTAGTATTTAGCACTTTATAGTATAGCATTATAGTTTGGTGTATTTTCAAGCATACACACTTTTCTTTATTTTATACTCATGATTTAATACACATTTGTAAATTTTTTGAACAGCGCCAAGTCCCCTTTTAGAGTATCTCAGTTACTTTGAATTTCACCTAGGTGATTTTCTGTGTTTTTGGGGGGGCTGCAGTTCCTTTTTTCTGTCCTAAGCGCGGAATAATTGATTTTCATCAAACTGGTAAGCTGCAATGCACTGCATTTTTAGTTCCTGGGTTCAAATATCAGCTATGGATAGAAATGGAGTTGAAAAAAGAAAAATTGACTTTATAGGCACACCCATAAGAATTTTGTAAAAAAGTATAAATGTTTTATTTGGATAGCATTAAAAACAGCATGTATATATACACACAAGTTAAAATAATGACTGATAGACCTAGATAACACTCCCACCGCTAATAACCAAATTAGCCATGTGTCAATGTAAATGTTAGCACAATTACTACATATTCAAAAATAGATGCCTTCAGGTATGGATATTTTTAAAATATCACATTGGTCTGACTTGGACCAATCTTTTTTTTTTTTTTTTTTTTATCTTTATGTGTCAAACTTTATCTCTTCTCCTTTTTCACATCATTGTGGATTGTTTCCGTCACATCTTTATTATTTTTCCCTTCTAGGATATTCTTAAATAATTTTAAAAACCGACGACAAAACGCCTTCTATAATTATAAACCCTATTATTATCTTAATCTCTCTCAGTCCCTCTTATTTCCCCCCGCCCCCCCCCCCCCTCCCCCTCCCCTGTGTCTGGTCCGTTCCTTTATGTTGTTTATTTATCCACTTGGCTCTGCACCTATTCTTTCTTTTATCCTATCTAAATAAATATCCGAGACTTTGTAGTTTTTCCAACTTTCCCATCTACTATTATCCCCTTTCTCTCCTCCTTCCATTTTGTAGTGATAATCTATTTCCTTTAGCCAGTTTCTAATGTCTTTTTTTCCACTTTTTAGCCAATTCTTGGGAATTAAGGCCTTGGCCGCATTCAGGAGGTTAGGTATTATTGATTTTCTATATTGTTTCTTAGGTTTATTGTAGATATGGAAGAGGCAAGTCCAAATATTTTGTTCTATTTCTTCTCCAGTTATTTCTTTTATGTTATTTAACACTTCCTTCCAGTACTCCATTATTATTGGGCATTCCCACCATATGTGTGTGATCGTTGCTATTTGGCCACATTTTCTCCAGCACAAGGAGGTTCTATCTTGATGGAATCTGTGTATTCTTACTGGGGTCATATACCATCTTGATACTAGTTTATAATTCATTTCTATGGTCTTCATGTCCCAAGCCTTATTATATCCCATTTCTATCATTTTTTCCACTTTTTGGTTATCTATTTTTAAATTCATTTCTTTTTCCCATTGATTTATATATTCTGGTCTTTCTTGTGCTTCCAAATATGTCAGTATACTATAAATTTTTGATGTTCCGTTTTTTAATGGTGTTTCATTGCTACATAGCTTTTCCAGTGCAGTTAATTTTGTTTCATCTCTCAGTGGGTGTGGTATTGTGCTTACTAGGTGCCTTAGTTGAGTATACTTCCATTCATTCATCTTCCATCCATTCCTTTCCTCTATTTCTACTCGTGTTCTTATTTTACCATTTCTAGTGATATCTTTCAGTTGTGGGTTACCTATTCCTTGGATTTCAAATATTTCCCTCCCAGGGGTGAAGAGATTCGATCCTGTGAGTGCTAATAGTGGTGAATTATATTTCCATTCATTCTTTAAGTGGATGGTGTCCCAAATTTTAAATACATTTTTTGTTATTTCGTGCGTGTCGGTGTCCAATATTCTATATTTCCGTGGAATCCAAATATTCTTATGTAGTGTGGCTCCACTTATTGTGTTTTCCATTTCCACCCATTTTTTTTCATTTTTCTCATTTGTCCACTCTAACATTCGTGTTAAAACTATGGCTTTATAGTACCTACTTATATCTGGAGCGGCAAGACCTCCATGCTCCTTTTTCCTTGTGATCAGCGTGTAATTAATTCTTGTTTTTTTATTAAGCCATATGTATTTTAGCAGGATTGTTTTAATTATTTTAAAAAAGCTCTGCGGGATTTTTACTGGTAACATCTGTAATCTGTAGTTTATTTTAGGTAATATCGTCATCTTAAACATATTTATTCTTCCAATCCATGAAAGTGGCTGTATTCTTAACTTTTTCATTTCTTCTTTGACCTCATTGATCAGTGGAATAAAGTTTGCCTGATAAATTTTTTTGACTCTAGGAGTTATTTTAATTCCAAGGTAATTTAGTTCTTTTACCCAAGTGAATGGGAATTCTTTTTGTAAAAACTGAACTTCCTTTTTCTCTAGACCTATGTTTAATATTTCCGTTTTTATTGGATTAATTTTGAAGTTTGACAGTTCTCCGTATTTTTTAATTTCTTTCAGTATGTTTGGGAGTGACACTCTTGGGTTGGATACGTACATCAAGATGTCGTCTGCGTAAGCAGCGATCTTATGCTCTTTTCCTCCTAGTTTCGCTCCTTCTACCTCTTTGTTATTGCGGAGTGTTGCTAATAGTGGTTCTAAAGCCAATACATATAATAGTGGAGACAGTGGACAGCCTTGCCGTGTTCCATTCTGCATCTTAATTTTTGGAGAGAGTCTACCGTTTACTTTTACGACTGCTGTCGGGCCATTATACAAATTTGTTATCCACTTCATCATTTTTGTCCCGATACCCAAATGCCGCAATGTATCCATCATGAAACCCCAGTCTACCCTGTCAAATGCTTTTTCTGCATCCAATGACAGGAATAGAACTGGGGTCTCATTCTGCACCTTCTTGTGCAACATCAATAATGATTTTAGGCTGTTGTCCCGCCCCTCTCTCCCCGGGACAAAACCAGTTTGGTCCGGGTTGATCCACAGTGGGATTAGTTTTTTTATCCTAGTGGCCAGGATCTTGGAGTACAGCTTCGTATCGGCGTTCAATAGGGCTATTGGCCTGTAGCTTGAGCAGTTAACTTTGTCTTTCCCTTCTTTTGGTAGTATTGTAATATGAGCTAATAACGATTCACTTCTTATTTCTTCATCTTCCCCTAAGGAATTCATATATTCTAATAGTTTTGGAGTCAGCTGTTCTTCAAATTTTTTATAGTATTTGACCGTAAACCCATCTGGTCCTGGGCTTTTTCCTACGGGAGTTTCCTTTAATGCCAGTTTTACCTCTTCATGCGTAATATTTTTTTCCAATTCTTCTAGTTGGTCTATTTTTAGTTTTGGTAAGTTTGCTTTTTTTAAATATTCTTGTATCTTCTTTGTTCTTGTATTCGCTTCTTTCCAACTTTCCTGTCCTTTTATTGCATAAAGGGAGCTGAAGTATTTTTGAAATGTTATCGCTATATCTGTAGTTTTATTTACCACTTCTCCTTTTTCATTTTTGATCTTCTCAATGTAATTCAAAGACTTCTTTTTTTTTACCAAATTTGCTAAGTATTTTCCTGGTTTATTACCCCATTTATATTTTTCTTGTACTACTCTGTTGTAGTCCTTCCTTTCTTCTTGTTCCATCCAGTCTTTTAATTGCTCTCTCTTTTGAGATAGTAGGCCGAAGATTTTGTTGTTTACTTGATTTTTATGTTTTCGTTCCAATTCATACATTTCTTTAATTATTTGTTGCATGTTTGTTTTCCTTTCCTGTTTTTTTCTTGCCCCTATGGCTATTAACTTGCCCCTAATAACAGATTTATGCGCCTCCCATATTGTTGCTTTCGATACCTCTGGTGTATCGTTTTCCTCAAAATATCTTTTAATTTCTTCTATGATGCTTTTTTCGGTCTCACTGTCTTCTAATAAAGTTTCGTTGATTCTCCATGGACCCCTTTCAAGGACTTCTCCTTTTATTTTCATTCTCAAGGTTACTGGGCTGTGATCTGAGGCGGTTATTATGCCTATTTTTGTTTCTTCTATTTCTTCCAAGTTTCTATGTTCGACCATGATGTAATCCAATCTGGAGTAAATTTTGTGTACTGTTGAGTAGAATGTGTAGTCCTTTGTGCTGGGGTGCTGAATTCTCCAAGGGTTTATTAGTTGCTGTTAGGGATGAGCTTCGAGTTCGAGTCGAACTCATGTTCTACTCGAACATTGGCTGTTCGCAAGTTCGCCGAACAGCGAACAATTTGGGGTGTTCGCGGCAAATTCGAATGCCGCGGAACACCCTTTAAAAGTCTATGGGAGAAATCAAAAGTGCTAATTTTAAAGGCTTATATGCAAGTTATTGTCATAAAAAGTGTTTGGGGACCCGGGTCCTGCCCCAGGGGACATGGATCAATGCAAAAAAAAGTTTTAAAAACGGACGTTTTTTCAGGAGCAGTGATTTTATTAATGCTTAAAGTCAAACAATAAAAGTGTAATATCCCTTTAAATTTCGTACCTGGGGGGTGTCTATAGTATGCCTGTAAAGGGGCGCATGTTTCCTGTGTTTAGAACAGTCTGACAGCAAAATGACATTTGGAAGGAAAAAACTCATTTAAAACTACCCGCGGCTATTGCATTGCCGACAATACACATAGAAGTTCATTGATAAAAACGGCATGGGAATTCCCCACAGGGCAACCCCAAACCAAAATAAAAAAAAAAAAATGATGTGGGGGTCCCCCTAAATTCCATACAAGGCCCTTCGGGTCTGGTATGGATATTAAGGGGAACCCCAGCCAAAATTTAAAAAAAAAATTGACGTGGGGTTCCCCCTAAATTCCATACCAGACCCTTCAGGTCTGGTATGGATTTTAAGGGGAACCCCGCGCCAAAAAAAAAAAAAAAAAAACGGCGTGGGGTCCCCCTAAAAATCCATACCAGACCCTTATCCGAGCACGCAACCTGGCAGGCCGCAGGAAAAGAGGGGGGGACGAGAGTGCGGCCCCCCCCCTCCTGAACCGTACCAGGCCACATGCCCTCAACATTGGGAGGGTGCTTTGGGGTAGCCCCCCAAAGCACCTTGTCCCCATGTTGATGAAGACAAGGGCCTCATCCCCACAACCGTGGCCGGTGGTTGTGGGGGTCTGCGGGCGGGGGGCTTATCGGAATCTGGAAGCCCCCTTTACCAAGGGGACCCCCAGATCCCGGCCCCCCCCCTGTGTGAAATGGTAAGGGGTTACTTACCCCTACCATTTCACTAAAAAACTGTCAAAAATGTTAAAAATGACAAGAGACAGTTTTTGACAATTCCTTTATTTAAATGCTTCTTCTTTCTTCCTTCATCTTCTTCTTCTTCTGGTTCTTCTGGCTCTTCTGGTTCTTCCTCCGGCGTTCTCGTCCAGCATCTCCTCCGCGGCGTCTTCTATCTTCTTCTCCTCGGGCCGCTCCGCACCCATGGCATGAGGGGGGAGGCTCCCGCTCTTCTCTTCATCTTCTTCTTCATCTTCATCTTCTTCTTCATCTTCTTCATCTTCTTCTTCTTCTTCTTCTTCTTCTCTTCTTCATCTCTTCTTCCTTCTTCATTTCTTCTGCGGGCCGCTCCGCATCCATGCATGGAGGGAGGCTCCCGCTGTGTGATGGCGTCTCTTCGTCTGACGGTTCTTAAATAACGGGGGGCGGGGCCATCCGGTGACCCCGCCCCCCTCTGACGCACGGTGAATTGACGGGACTTCCCTGTGACGTCACGGGGAATGCCACAGGGAAGTCCCGTCATGTCCCGTGCGTCAGAGGGGGGCGGGGTCACCGGGTGGCCCCGCCCCCCGTTATTTAAGAACCGTCAGACGAAGAGACGCCGTCACACAGCGGGAGCCTCCCTCCATGCATGGATGCGGAGCGGCCCGCAGAAGAAATGAAGAAGGAAGAAGAGATGAAGAAGAGAAGAAGAAGAAGAAGAAGAAGAAGAAGATGAAGAAGAAGATGAAGATGAAGAAGAAGATGAAGAGAAGAGCGGGAGCCTCCCCCCTCATGCCATGGGTGCGGAGCGGCCCGAGGAGAAGAAGATAGAAGACGCCGCGGAGGAGATGCTGGACGAGAACGCCGGAGGAAGAACCAGAAGAGCCAGAAGAACCAGAAGAAGAAGAAGATGAAGGAAGAAAGAAGAAGCATTTAAATAAAGGAATTGTCAAAAACTGTCTCTTGTCATTTTTAACATTTTTGACAGTTTTTTAGTGAAATGGTAGGGGTAAGTAACCCCTTACCATTTCACACAGGGGGGGGGCCGGGATCTGGGGGTCCCCTTGGTAAAGGGGGCTTCCAGATTCCGATAAGCCCCCCGCCCGCAGACCCCCACAACCACCGGCCACGGTTGTGGGGATGAGGCCCTTGTCTTCATCAACATGGGGACAAGGTGCTTTGGGGGGCTACCCCAAAGCACCCTCCCAATGTTGAGGGCATGTGGCCTGGTACGGTTCAGGAGGGGGGGGGGCCGCACTCTCGTCCCCCCCTCTTTTCCTGCGGCCTGCCAGGTTGCGTGCTCGGATAAGGGTCTGGTATGGATTTTTAGGGGGACCCCACGCCGTTTTTTTTTTTTTTTTTTTTGGCGCGGGGTTCCCCTTAAAATCCATACCAGACCTGAAGGGTCTGGTATGGAATTTAGGGGGAACCCCACGTCAATTTTTTTTTTAAATTTTGGCTGGGGTTCCCCTTAATATCCATACCAGACCTGAAGGGCCTTGTATGGAATTTAGGGGGACTCCCACATCATTTTTTTTTTTTAATTTTGGTTCGGGGTTGCCCTGTGGGGAATTCCCATGCCGTTTTTATCAATGAACTTCTATGTGTATTGTCAGCAATGCAATAGCCGCGGTAGTTTTAAATGAGTTTTTTCCTTCAAAATGTCATTTTGCTGTCAGACTGTTCTAAACACGGGAAACATGCGCCCCTTTACAGGCATACTATAGACACCCCCCAGGTATGAAATTTAAAGGGATATTACACTTTTATTGTTTGACTTTAAGCATTATTAAAATCACTGCTCCTGAAAAAACGGCCGTTTTTAAAACTTTTTTTTGCATTGATCCATGTCCCCTGGGGCAGGACCCAGGTCCCCAAACACTTTTATTGACAATAACTTGCATATTAGCCTTTAAAATTAGCACTTTTGATTATTCATGTTCGTGTCCCATAGACTTTAACGGTGTTCGCGTGTTCGAACGAATTTTTTTCCTGTTCGCATGTTCTGGTGCGAACCGAACAGGGGGGTGTTCGGCTCATCCCTAGTTGCTGTTCATATAATGTTCTTTTTAATTTCTTTAGTTGATTTACCTCTTTGTCCCTTACTCTTGAGGTACTGTCCATTTTATTATCCATGCTGAAGTTGAAGTCTCCAGCTAGTATTAATTTTCCTTGCTTGAATTCCATTAGTATTTTAATTATATCTATCAAATATTTTTTAGGGTTCTTATTAGGACAGTAGACATTGGCCAATGTATATTTTACCCCGTGTATAGTTCCTGTAATAAAAAGATATCGACCCTCCGGGTCTATTTTCCTTTGATCTATTAGAAAACGTACATTTTTCCCTATACCGATGGCTACTCCTTTGGCCCTTCTTATTGGCGAGTCTCCTTGATACCATGTTGGTATGTTTCTTGAATAAATTTTGGCATTTGAGTTTTGGGTTATATGCGTCTCCTGTAGGAAAATTATTTCTGCTTTACTTTTTTCTAGTTCTCGGAGAATGATGTTTCTCTTCCCTGGGGAATTTAGTCCTCGGACATTGTAAGAGATTATTTTTATGCTGTTTACGTTTTCCATTCTTGTGCCTTTTCTTCCCCGTCCATCCTCCGGCCCTCCCCCCCACGCGGCCCCCCTAGGTGACCGGATGGAGGGGACACCCAGCGGACGCACGGGGCCTCCTCATCTCTTGTCTCAAAATAGGTGCGCCTATGTAACCACTCATGTGACTCAGACCTTTCCCTCCCCACCCTCCTTCCCTCCCTTTTCCCTCCTCCCACCCTCCCCCTCCCTTTTTTCTGATATGGGTTTTTTACCCCCATATTCTCTAGAGCTGAGAGCGTTTTACTTTGTTTTGTGGGGCACGCTCTGCCCCCTCTGCTCTATTTATTGTGAGGCGGAGCTCTGTAAGACACCCTATTCCCCCCCTGCCTAAGCACTAATAGGGCGACCCCCTGTCCACTCCGTGAGTCCCTGTTTCCCTCTCCCTGCATTTTTGTTGTGTTTTACCAATCCTTTCACTTTCCTTTTTTCCCATCCCATCAACCCCAGCCCCCCCCCCCCCTTTCCACTCTAAGGCCCCTTGCACCGTTGTGTGGTATTTTCTCAGATATTAATTTCCTCGAGAGTCCACATCTTGATGTCTGATCCTTGAATTTACTTGCCACTGAAGGTCATCTCCTGCCTTTATTCGCTCCTGACTATTTGCGTATTTTTCCAGTTCTGGGGAGGGGATTTCTAGTTTGTTGCAAAAGTCCGGAATCTCCTCCACATGTCTTAGCCTCGCACTTATTCCGTTTTTCCTTGCTATTAGACATGCTGGAAAACCCCAGTTGTATTGAATTTCTTGCTCCCGGAGGATTTCTAATAATGGCTTTAGTATCCGTCGTCTTTTCAACGTTTCTTGAGATAAATCTTGAAATATTTGTAATTTACCTCCCGCAAACTCTATTTGTGTTTTCCTCTTTAGGTTTATCCAGATCCGTTTTTTTTCTTCCCATTTTTCAAAGCGTACGATTACATCTCTAGGTGTTTCCCTTGCGAACCTTTGAGGTTTTTTTACTCGAAAGACACTTTCTATTCCTATTGTGTTAGTTGTTTCCTTTCCCAAGATTTGGTTGAAGAGATTGTTCATTTTTTCTATTAGATTTTCTGCTTGTTCTGTTTCCGGTAACCCACGTATTCTCAAGTTTTTCTTTTTATCTCTATTTTCTTGCTCTTCTATTTTATATGATTGTTCCTGTTGTTCCCGTTTTAATTTCTTTATTTCGTCTTCCAGTTCCTTTATGTTTTTTTGATGTAGGTCTACTTTGATCTCTACTTCTTCCACTCTGTTTAACATATATCCCATATCTTTATGGAGTGTTGACATCTCTGCTTTTAGGGAATTCTCTAGTGCCGCGAACATTTATTCCATATTCTGTTTTGTTGGCAACTGTGGCCCTTGTTGTCCTTCCTCCTTTCCTCTGTCTTCCTCTCCCATTTCTGGCTCCATTCTGGGTTCTGAGAGGTGGCTGGTTTCTGTTTGTACTTTATACTGGCCTTTTTTATCCTTGTTGTCCTTCTCTTTTGTATCTATTTGTCTGCCCTTTGAACCCACTTGTTTCTCTCCTTCTCCAATTCCTTGCTGTATATACCTGTTCATAGGGCCTGGACTTGGGCCTAGGCTGGTCCTAGGTGATTTCGGTATTGCTACCGCACTTCTTGTTGTTTTCCCCTTCATGTTTGTTTCTATGGCTGGATTTATAAGATCTTCGAAGCTGCCTTCCAGAATACCCCTTGATTGGGGTCTCTTAATGATGAAAAAATCTCCCAGCTTTCTTAAATTGACTTATTTTTACTAATATTTCTTTTGTTCCGTTCTCATACCCGGCATCCTCCCCACAATCCAATAATAGAAATAATTAATGAGATATGAGTAGTCCCCGTTTTCCAGAAGTTATGTTACTACCTTAAGTACATTAAGCATTCCTTGGTGCTGTTCAATTGTTTAAACCATAGTATTAAGTCCCCATGCACACGGACGTCTCCACAGCTGCTTTTCTGAGCCCTTTCTGCAGCTCAAAAAGGCCTGTCTATGTCAGTCCATGGCCTCACACCCACCTAGGCATCTCTGTGCCGCAAGTGGCATAGGCGTTCCTAAGCTGCAAAAAAAAAAAAAAAAAAAAAAAAAACGCTCAAAAACGCTATTGCAAAAATGCTGAAAAAAGCTGAAAAAAGTTAAAAAAAGTCACTGCAAAGACACAGCGCTTTTCTAACAGCCCGTGTGCATGAGGGCCCAGGTGCTCAGCAAAATAATTCAAATGTTTTAGCGATATAATGCAATCTAATTCAAGTATTCAGCAAGATGATTTATATATTCAGCAGTATAGTTCCAGTATGAGCTTATATGTTCCACATTTTTGTTACTATGAAATTTCTTCTTATTCTATAGTTTGTACTATCGAGCCTATAGTTAGTACCATTTGCAAAAAACAAAAGCAAAAACAAAAAAACAAAAACAAAAAAAAAAAAACAAAAAAATTCACAAGAAAGGGAGATACTGCAGCAGCAGCAGCAGCAAGCAGGTGGGGGCTGGGAGACAACTCTTCCGTTGGCTTGTCTTTCTTTCACCTTCTCCTTCTCTTCTCCCCTGTTCCCCCCCCCCTGTTTTTATTGTTTTTCTTAGCTCACTTGATTCTACTTTTTCAGCTATTTCGCCTTCATTTACTTTCATTTACTTTCACTTTTTATTCCATTTATTTCATTTTATTTCAATGTGATCTTTCCCTTTCCCTTTCTTTTGTTCTATTACTTTTCCTTTGCTTGTTCACTTCAAGACAATTGCAATAGAAAAGAGCCAAAAGAGGAGAAGAAAAAAAAAAAAAAAAAAAACACTCAAAAACGCTCAAAAACGCTATTGCAAAAACGCTGAAAAAAGTTAAAAAAAAAAATCACTGCAAAGACACTGGCGCTTTCACAACGTTCTCCCAACAGCCCGTGTGCATGAGGGCCCAGGTGCTCAGCAAAATAATTCAAATGTTTTAGCGATATAATGCAATCTAATTCAAGTATTCAGCAAGATGATTTATATATTCAGCAGTATAGTTCCAGTATGAGCTTATATGTTCCACATTTTGTTACTATGAAATTTCTTCTTATTCTATAGTTTGTACTATCGAGCCTATAGTTAATACCATTTGCAAAAAACAAAAACAAAAAAAGACAAAAAAAAAAAATCACAAGAAAGGGAAATACTGCAGCAGCAGCAGCAGCAGCAAGCAGGTGGGGGCTGGGAGACAACTCTTCCGCTGGCTTGTCTCTCTTTCACCTTCTCCTTCTCCCCTGTTCCCCCCCCTGTTTTTATTGTTTTTCTTAGCTCACTTGATTCTACTTTTTCAGCTCTTTCGCCTTCATTTACTTTCATTTACTTTCGCTTTTCATTCCATTTTATTTCATTTTATTTCAATGTGTTCTTTCCCTTTCCCTTTCTTTTGTTCTATTACTTTTCCTTTGCCTGTTCACTTCAAGACAATTGCAATAGAAAAAAGCCAAAAGAGGGAAAAAAAAAAAAAAAATACGGTACTTATCTTTTAGTTGTTGTTGAAGTTGGGACAAAAAGGGACGCTCACTACTGCTTGTTGTTGCTCTCTGATGCTGCGAACGTTCAGGTGCTGTCTCTGATGTTATCAAACTGCCCAGGTCTGTCTGACCCGCTGAAGTCTCAGCTGTTCTCTGCTCTCAGCTCTTCAGTGTCCGCTGCCGCTGCTCCTTGCTCCACTCACCCACCTTCCTGGCTCTCTCCTCCGAAATTCCCCGGTGCACTTCAGCTGGTTCCTCCGCTCTCTGCGGCCGGCAACACCACTGGGGACTTGAAACAGCCCCCAGCAGCGCACCGTTTTCCCTGCTGCCGTCGCTTCCGAAGCGCTCCGATCTCCGCGGTTTTCCAGTTCTCCTAACCCCCCGTCCTCGATGAGCCTTCTTGTCAGAGAGGTTACCTGGTTGGGCGCCGGGGCGCGCCGGGGCGTGTTGGCGCTCGCGTTCCTGTCCGTGCTGGGGCGCGTGTCCCTGGGGGCGCCGGTGTGTCTGGGCTGGCCGACCGTGGCGTGCGGGGTGGCGTCCGGGCGTTCGTGCGTACGCGCGTTCGCGCTAGTGCGCGTTCGCGTTAGCGCGCGTCCGCCTGTGGGCGCTGCTTGTGACGCGACCCGGTTCGGTGGGCGTGCGCGCCGGTGTCGGGGGCGCGCTCGGGCGCGTGCGGGGGCGCGGCGCGCTTTGGCGAATCGGCGCGCGCACGTGCGCGGCGTTTTGGCGCCAATCGGCCTATTTAAGGCTTGCCTCTATGCTGACCCAGTGCTGCCTGATCAAACAGCTCTGTACCTTGTCCGTGATCATCCTGAGTTCCTGTTTCCCTGTTGTGCTTATCCGTTGTGACCCGGCTACCCCTTGGACTATCCTTGATTGCTGCCTGAACCCGACCCCGGCTTGTCTGACCTTGTTTTTGCCTCACCCTCTTGTACCGCTGCTGCCAGCCCGTTGCCGACCTCTGCCTGTGTGTGACCAGCCTGATCAGTTCCTGCCCAGCATCTGCTCTACCCAGTCTGAAGACCTACCGGTTGCTTGCCAGACCATTGTGCTCCAGGATCCTACTACAGGCCCTCATACCACTCCGCATTCGTGGCCTCCTGTCTACTCTATCAGGGGCCCCGAATCGGATACGTCAGGGAGCCTACCCTCTGCCCAAGCGGACTCACCTGTCTGGTAAGTGTGGGACCTGACAGTATCAGGCAGCCATGACTGAGTCCGGGCAGGGGGCCTCCCCCATGGATGAACTGTGCAGGCACCTAGCGGGCCTCACTCAAGCCGTTAAAAGTCTGCAAGAAGGCTACACTAGATTGGAAGGGCAGGTCCAGGCCCTCTCAGCCTCTCCTTCAGGAGCAGTGTCCAATTCGGCTTCGGCACCCTCTGTAGTGATGCTTCCACCAGAGCCCAGAGTACCTCCACCCGAGAAGTTTTCAGGAGATCGCAGTAAGTTCCAAGCGTTCCGCAACGCTTGCGAACTGTATTTTGCCCTGCAACCCCGTACATTCTCCCTGGAAGTTACTAAAGTGGGGTTCATCATATCCTTGCTGACTGGTGAACCTCAAACCTGGGCCCACAATCTGCTGAAACAAAAGGCTCAATCCCTTGATTCCGTGAGTGACTTCTTCCTAGCCATGTCCCAACTGTACGAGGACCCTCAGCTAACGGCAACGGCTGAAGCCACTTTGCACTCCCTCCAACAAGGTCGCAGAGCGGCTGAAGATTACGCCGTGGAGTTTAGGCGTTGGAGTGCCGACACGGAGTGGAATGACGCTGCCTTGCGTCACCAATATCGGCTGGGATTATCTGACCCTCTAAAGGACGAGCTGGCACGAGTGGGGGTTCCCCAGACACTAGAGGAACTCATCAATTTATCTATCCAAATTGACCGTCGCCTCAGGGAAAGACGCTCTGAAAGATCAGTTGGTCATCCACGTCTTACCTGGATGTTGCCCAGGGCCCCTAGTGCCCCGCACCAAGCTCCATTGGTCTCATCCGCTTCCGCCCAGGAAGGCTCGGAGCCTATGCAGTTGGGACTGCTCCGTCCCTCTCTGACCCCAGAAGAGAAGACCCGAAGACGCACACTCAACCTGTGCTTGTACTGTGGAGAGCCCGGTCATTTTGCAAGAGCATGCCCCAATAAGAGGCGTAAGTGTCTACCGTCTTCCTCATTGTGTGCACCTGTCCTACCTAGTACCGGTAGCCATTTAACTCTCTCCATTGTCTTGCAGTTACCTGGAAGGAGCATCCCAGTACCGGTCATCGTTGATTCAGGGGCATGCAGTGG
Source organism: Aquarana catesbeiana (assembly GCF_042186555.1). Taxonomy (NCBI): domain Eukaryota; kingdom Metazoa; phylum Chordata; class Amphibia; order Anura; family Ranidae; genus Aquarana; species Aquarana catesbeiana. Next base: position 295,528,433 of record NC_133329.1, read on the forward strand.
ATTCATTGACCGGACCTTCGTTGAAACTCACCATATCCCCACTCAAACTAAAGCCCAAGGACTGGCAGTCTTTCTAGAAGACGGTTCCACCCTCCGTTCCGGACCCGTCACCCAAGAAACGGTTCCTCTTTTGGCCACCATTGGCCCGGAACATCAGGAACTATTACGCCTAGATGTCATCTCCTCTCCTCTCTTCCCAATTATCCTAGGGATACCTTGGCTACAGGCCCACAATCCTAGCATCAACTGGGCTACGGGCAAGGTTCAGTTTTCCTCCGAATATTGTAGACAAAACTGCTTACGGGGAACCCCACCAACCTCTTCCCAATGTCTGTGCATGGACTCTGAAACTAAACTCTACCAAGATCTTCCTGAACCCTACCGGGATTTCCTAGACGTGTTCAGTAAGAAGGGGGCAGAAACCCTTCCAGCACATAGACCCTATGACTGCCCAATAGAACTTCTACCGGGTACCGAAGTCCCCTTTGGTAGGATCTTTCCCTTAACTGAGCAGGAGCTGGGCACCTTGAAGACTTACATTGACGAAAACCTGAAGAAAGGGTTCATTCGTCCTTCTACGTCTCCAGCTGGGGCAGGCATCTTCTTCGTAGAAAAAAAAGATCATTCCCTACGTCCCTGCATTGACTACCGGGAGCTTAACAAAATTACCATAAAGAACAGATACCCGCTACCTTTGGTTCCTGAGCTGTTTCAGAGGTTAGGATCTGCTACCGTGTTTACTAAACTAGACCTCCGTGGAGCTTATAACCTGATCCGTGTAAGAGAAGGAGACGAGTGGAAGACAGCTTTTCGTACCCGATTCGGTCATTATGAGTACCTTGTCATGCCTTTTGGTCTGTGCAACGCACCGGCAACATTTCAGCACTTTGTTAATGATGTCTTTCATGATTTACTGGATTTATACGTCATCGTTTATCTAGATGATATCCTGGTCTTCTCCGCCTCTCTGATGGAGCACCGCAGACATGTACGAACTGTACTCTCCCGGCTAAGACAGCATGGGCTCTACGCCAAACTTGAGAAGTGCGAATTTGAGCTCCAATCCATCCAATTCTTGGGCTTAATCATCTCTCCTGATGGCATTAAAATGGATCCTCAGAAAGTATCCGCCATTCTGGAGTGGCCTGCACCGACTGACAAGAAAGGGGTACAACGTTTTATTGGCTTCGCCAATTTCTACAGAAAGTTCATCAGGGGATTTTCTTCAATCATAGCTCCCATTACGGAACTTATTAAACAAGGGTGCCGGTTCCACTGGACCCCTAAAGCACAAGAGGCCTTTGGAAAACTCAAAGCGTTGTTTACCTCAGCCACTATTCTTAAACATCCCAATCCTGCCTTGCCTTTCGTCCTGGAGGTGGATGCCTCCGAAGTTGCAGTCGGAGCTGTACTGTCTCAGAGACAGGGTGCCAAAGCACTCCTGTATCCAGTGGGATTCTTCTCACGTAAGCTCTCTCCGTCCGAGAAAAACTATGATGTGGGTGATCGGGAACTTCTGGCCATTAAAGCAGCTCTGGAAGAATGGCGTTATCTCCTGGAAGGTGCAGCACATCCCATCTTGGTCTACACAGACCATAAGAACTTAGAGTACCTAAGAACGGCCAAGAGATTAAAACCCCGGCAGGCCAGATGGGCACTTTTTTTTTCGCGATTTATTTTCCACATCACGTACAGACCTGGATCCAAGAATGTCAAATCCGACGCCCTTTCCCGGATGTTCCTTGACTCTGAAAGAACCCTGTCCCCAGACACCATTCTTCCTTCTGGAAATTTTCTCGTTCTACAGGAAGACATAATTTCTCAAATCAGGCGAGCTTCCTCGAGAATGCCCCCACTTGCTGAAGCCTGTGCCAAGGATGGACTGCTCTGGTTCAAGAATAGGATTGTGGTTCCTGAGGAGCTGAAAGCACGGGTACTAAGCTTGTGCCATGACCACAAACTTGCGGGTCACTTCGGCACACGGAAAACAATTGACCTTGTCCAACGCTCCTTCTGGTGGCCTCATCTTACCAGGGATTGTAAGGCATATGTGGAGTCCTGTGATACGTGTGCCAGAAATAAGACTAGCCGGTCAAGAGCATGGGGTCTACTGAAGCCATTACCAGTCCCAGAGAGACCTTGGGCCATGATCTCTATGGATTTCATCGTGGAGCTCCCACCATCAGAGGGTTTTTCATCCATTTTTGTTGTAGTGGACAGGTTGTCTAAAATGGCCCATTTCCTCCCCATGAAGGGCACCCCCTCAGCCATGGAGACCGCCGCTATCTTCATCAAAGAGATCGTCAGACTACATGGAGTTCCGACCAATATAGTCTCGGACAGAGGCGTCCAGTTCACCTCCAGATTCTGGAGATCCCTTTGTGGTGCCCTTGAGATCGAGTTGTCCTTTTCCTCGGCCTACCACCCTCAGTCCAATGGACAAACCGAGAGGACGAACCAAACCTTGGAGCAATACATCCGCTGTTTTTCAGCTTTTTCCCAAGATGACTGGGCCTCCCTGCTTCCCATCGCAGAGTTTTCTTATAATAACTCTTTACATTCAGCGACTAATCAGTCTCCGTTCTATGCCAACTACGGTTTCCACCCATCCTTCTTACCTGGAGCATTTCCTGAATGCCCTGTTCCTGCAGTTTCCGAGACCTTGAATTTTTTCGCCGATAACAATAAATTGCTACAGGAAACCATGACCAAGGCTCAGGAAGACTATAAGAGGATCTTCGACAGAAAGAGGCGAGGAGAACTTATGCTAGAACCTGGCAATTCTGTCTGGCTGTCCACCGCAAACCTCAAGCTAGCTTGTCCATCCAGGAAACTGGGTCCCAAATACCTGGGTCCTTTCTTGATCAAAAGGAAGATCAACAATGTGGCATTTGAATTGGACCTCCCCAATTCCCTGAAAATTCATCCAGTATTCCACGTTTCTCTCCTAAAACCGGTCACGCCTAATTTCTTTCCTGGTCGTTGCATTGGTCCACCCAAACCGATCAAGGTTGATGGCGAAGAGGAGTTTGAAGTGGAAGCAATTCTTGATTGCAGAAGAAGGCGCAATCAGGTACAATATCTGGTGAAGTGGAGGGGCTACGGTCCCGAAGACAATTCGTGGGAACCAGAAAACAATTTGCACGCTAACGATCTCCTTCAATCCTTCAAAACCTCTCATCCCGCAAAGATGGCCCAGCTGGGCATCCGGAGTCTGCCCTTGAGGAGGGGGCACTGTCAGAGAGGTTACCTGGTTGGGCGCCGGGGCGCGCCGGGGCGTGTTGGCGCTCGCGTTCCTGTCCGTGCTGGGGCGCGTGTCCCTGGGGGCGCCGGTGTGTCTGGGCTGGCCGACCGTGGCGTGCGGGGTGGCGTCCGGGCGTTCGTGCGTACGCGCGTTCGCGCTAGCGCGCGTTCGCGTTAGCGCGCGTCCGCCTGTGGGCGCTGCTTGTGACGCGACCCGGTTCGGTGGGCGTGCGCGCCGGTGTCGGGGGCGCGCTCGGGCGCGTGCGGGGGCGCGGCGCGCTTTGGCGAATCGGCGCGCGCACGTGCGCGGCGTTTTGGCGCCAATCGGCCTATTTAAGGCTTGCCTCTATGCTGACCCAGTGCTGCCTGATCAAACAGCTCTGTACCTTGTCCGTGATCATCCTGAGTTCCTGTTTCCCTGTTGTGCTTATCCGTTGTGACCCGGCTACCCCTTGGACTATCCTTGATTGCTGCCTGAACCCGACCCCGGCTTGTCTGACCTTGTTTTTGCCTCACCCTCTTGTACCGCTGCTGCCAGCCCGTTGCCGACCTCTGCCTGTGTGTGACCAGCCTGATCAGTTCCTGCCCAGCATCTGCTCTACCCAGTCTGAAGACCTACCGGTTGCTTGCCAGACCATTGTGCTCCAGGATCCTACTACAGGCCCTCATACCACTCCGCATTCGTGGCCTCCTGTCTACTCTATCAGGGGCCCCGAATCGGATACGTAAGGGAGCCTACCCTCTGCCCAAGCGGACTCACCTGTCTGGTAAGTGTGGGACCTGACACTTCTAGCCCATCCGACCCTGGAGGGGTGGGGGGGGATGCAGTCAGACGCAGGTACAAACTTCCTCTGACTTACACCACAAGACAGCTCAGTGAGTGATGAGCAGGGGGGGCGGGGAGGGAAGCTACCTACACCTTCTCATCAGGCCGATCATTCCTCTCAGCTGCAGGGAGAGGGTTCTCAGGATCCTCACGCCGTGCACAGAGCCATTACCAGGCTCCTCCCTCCCCTGACTTGGACCAATCTAACTATGCATATACCATATCTGTGGAATACCTCTAGAAGCTAATAATCACTGTAGTATTCACTCCTTATACAGTGATCTCCACTAGCTTCTGGGTTATGTGCCAACTGCCTGCCCTGCTGCATTGTAAACACAGCCGCTCGGCACGGGCAACATTCATAAGCTGCTTTGCATTCTCTCAATGAATGTAGAGCATTCTCTGAATGAGGTGGAGAGATGGGCAGTGATGTCACACTCTCCACCGTATCTAATCAGAGAATGCTTTGCATTCATTCAGAAAAAGCATTCTCTGAATGGTGCCTGTGCCAAGCAGCTGACCTTTTGTGTTCACCGTGCAGCAGGAAAGCCATTTGGCAAGAGACCTAGAAGCTAGCAGAGATCACTGTAATAGGGGTGCCTACTACAGTGATTACTAGCTTCTAGAGGTATCCCACAGGTATGGTATATGCATAGTTACATTGGTCCAAGCTGGGCCAATATACCATATAAAAAAAAATCATACCCGCAATTCTTCTTTAAAGCGGAGTTCTGGCCACCGAAATTTTTTTTTCTTCTTACAGGCATCCCCTTATAATGCATTAATAACCCAAATAAAGTATATCCATGTTTGCTAGTGGATATGAATTCTATCTTTTTTTTATACTTACGATTTAGAAAATCCTCTTCTGGCCGTTGCCATGATGAGTGTAGGCATGTGAAGCCCAATCGCAACCTCTTAATGGCTAAGCGATCGAGAGGTGCATGCTGGGTAACCAGCATGCTCCTCTCAATCTTACGCATGCGCGATGCTCTGGCGGTTGTTTAGCAAGTTGCCATAACAACGGGCGGCGATGGAGGAAGGTCCCGCCCCGTTATGGAAACATAAATAGATCCACTTTAAATTGCGTCTTTTCCTGATCGGAAATAATGCAATTATTTCTCACAGTACTACCCACTGACTCCTGGGAAATGATGACTCACATTTCCCAGGAGCACAGGCGAGGGAGGAAGTGATGCAGAGCGCGGCGGACCCGGAAGTGGCAGATTCGGGGAAAGGGAAGAGAAAGGAAAGGGAAGGGGACCCTCCTCCTTTCTCAGCACGGGCTTGGGACCGGCCATGGTGGAGTTAACAAAACAAGGGAAAGGGAAGGGTAATGGAAGGGAAGGGGGAGAGGAAGGGGAAAGGGAAGGGAAAAGGGAAAGGGAAGGGGAAAAGGGAAAGGGAAGAAGGGGGAGGGGACAGGGAAAGTGGAAAGGGAGGAGGAGGAGGGGAGCGAAGGAAAAAGGGAAAGAGAAGGGAAGGGGAAAGGGAGGAGGGGAAAGGGGAAGGGGAAAAGAAAAGGGACCCTCCTCCTTTCTCAGCATGGACTTGGTACCTTTCATGGTGGAGTTAACAAAAACAAAGGAAAGGGAAGGGAAATGGTAGTGAAAGGGAAGAGGGAGGGGAAGGGGAAAGGGAAATGGAAAAGGAAGGGGAAAGGGAAGGGGAAAGGAAGGAGTGGGAGGAGAAAAGTAAAGGTAAAGGGGAAAGGGAGGAGGGGAAAGGGAAGGAGAAAAAGGAGGGGAAAGGGAAGGAGAAAGGGGAGGGGAAAAGGAAAGGGGAAAGGGATGGGGAAAGGGACCCTCCTCCTTTCTCAGCATGGACTTGGGACCAGCCATGGTGCAGTTAACAAAAATAAGGGAAAGGGAACAGGAAGAGAAATGGAAGGGAAAGGGAAGAGGGAAGGGGAAAGGGTAAGGGAATGCAAAAGGGAAGGGGAAAGGAGAGGGGGAAGGGGAAAAGGAAAGGGACCCTCCTCCTTTCTCAGAACAGACTTGGGACCGGCCACGGTGGAGAAAATGGCTCCCTGATGATGGGCAAGGGAAGGGGAAGGGGAAAGGGAAGGGGAAAGGGAAGGGCAAAGGGGGAAGGGAAAAGGGAAGAGGGGAAGGGGAAGAGGGGAAGGGGAAAGGTAAAGGGGAAAAGGAAGGGAAAAGGAAGGAGAGGAAGGGGAAAGGGAAGGAGAGGAAGGGGAAAGGGAAGGAGAAAGGGGAGGGGAAAAGGAAGGGGAACTAGAAAGGGGAATGGGAAAGGGAAGGGAAAAGGCAAGGGGAAAGGGACCCTCTTCCTTTCTCAGCACTGACTTGGGACCGGCCATGGTGGAGTTAACAAAAATCAAAGGAAAGAGAAGGGGAAGGGAAGGGGAAAGGGAAGGGGTAAGGGAGGAGGGGAAAGGGGAAGGGTAAAAGGAAAGGGACCCTCCTCTTTTCTCAGCATGACCTTGGTACCGCCATGGTGGGGTTAACAAAAACAAGGCAAAGGGAAGAGAAATCGAAGGGAAAGGGGAGGGGGAGGGGAAGGGGAAACGGAAGGGGAAACGGAAGGCGAAAGGGGAAGGGGAAACGGAAGGGGAAAGGAAAAGTGAAAGGGAAGGGAAAAGGGAAAGGGAAGGGGGAAGGGGAAAGGGGGAAAGGGAAGGGGAAAGGGGGAAGGGGAAAGGGGGAAAGAGAAGGGGAAAGGGAAGGGGAAAGGGACCCCTCCTTTCTCAGCACGGACCTGGGACCAGCCATGGTGGAGTTAACAAAAACAAAGGAAAGGGAAGGGAAAGGGAAGGGGAAAGGAAGGAGTGGGAAGGGAAAGGGAAAGGGGAAAGGGAGGAGGGGAAAGGGAAGGGGAAAGGGGAGGGGAAAGGGGAGGGGAAAGGGGAAAAGGATGGGGAAAGGGATGGGGAAAGTGAAGTGGAAAGGGAAGGGGAAAGTGACCCTCCTCCTTTCTCAGCATGGACTTGGGCCCGACCATGGTGCAGTTAACAAAAACAAGGGGAAGGGAAAAGGAAGAGGAATGGAAGGGAAAGGGAAGAGGGAAGGGGAAAGGGTAAGGGAATGCGAAAGGAAAGGGGAAAGGAGGAGGGGAAAAGGAAAGGGACCTCCTCCTTTCACAGCATGGACTTGGTACCGGACATGGTGGAGTTAACAAAAACAAGGGAAAGGGAAGGGAAATGGAAAGGAAATTAAAAAGGAAAGGGAAAGGGAAGAGAAAGGGACCCTTCTCCTTTCTCAGAACGGACTTGGGACCGGTGGAGAAAATGGTTCCCTGATGATGGGAAAGGGAAGGGGAAAGGGAAAGGGAAGGGGAAAGGGAACGGCAAAGGGGAAAGGGAAGGGAAAGGGGAAGAGGGGAAAGGGAAAGGGAAGGTCGAAAGGAAAGAGGAAAGGGAAGGTGAAAGGGAAGGTGAAAGGGAAGGGGACAGGGGAAGGGAAAGGAAAAGGAAAAGGGGAAAGCGGAAGGAGAAAGGGAAAGGGGAAAGAGAAAGGGAAAGGGGGATATGGAAGGGGAGGAGTTGGAGGGGAAGGGTTGGAGAGGGAGGGAAAAGGAAAGGGAATGGGAAAGCAAAAAGAAAGGGGAAAGGGAGATGGGGAAGTGGAAAGGGGGAGGGGAAAGGGAAAGGGAAGGAGAAAGGGGAGTGGAAGGGAAAGGGACCCTCCTCCTTTCTCAGCACAGACTTGGGACCGGCCATGGTGGAGTTAACAAAAAACACGGTAAAGGGTAGGGAAATTGAAGGGAATGGGAAAGGGAAAGGGAAGCGGGAAGAGGAAGGGGAAAGGGAATGGAAAAGGAAGAGGGAGGGGAAGGGGAAAGGTACCCTCCTCTTTTCCCAGCACAGACTTGGGACCGGCCACAGTGGAGTTAACAAAAAAGGGGAAGGGAAGGGGAAGGGAATAGAAAGGGGAAGGGAATGGGAAAGGTAAGGTGGAGGGAAAGGGACCCTCCTGCTTTCTCAGCACGGACGTGGGACTTCCAATGGTGGGGTTAACAAAAACAAGGGAAAGAGTAGGGGAAGGGTAATGGAAGGGAAAGGAAAGGGGGAAAAGGGAAGGGGAAAAAAGGGAAAGGGGAAGTGCAAGGGGTCCTTCCTGCTTTCTCAGCACAAACTTCGGACCGGCCATGGTGCAGTTAACAAAGACAAGGGAAAGGGAAAGAGAAGGAAGAGAAAGGGAAAGGGAAGGGGAAGGTAAGGGACCCTCCTCCTTTCTCAGCACGGACATTGGACCTGCCATGGGTAAGAACATGGTTCCCTGATGCTGGGAAAGCGAAGGGAAAAGGGGAAAATAAAGGGGAAAGGGAGGAGGGGGTGGGAAAGGGAGGAGAGGAGGAGGGTAAAAGGAGGAGGGGGAGAAGGAGGGGAAAGGAAGGAGGGGGAGGGGAATGAGAAAGGGAAGGAGAAAGGGTAGGGGAAGGGGAAAGGGACCCTCCTCCTTTTTCAGCACAGACTTGGGACTTGCCATGATGGAGAAAATGGTTCCCTGATGTTGGGAAAGGGAAGGGAAAGGAAAGGGTAAAGGGAAAGGGTAAGGGAGGAGGGGGAGGGTAAGGGAGGAGGGGGAGGGGAAAAGGAGGAGGGGGAGATGGAGGGAAAAGGGTAAGGGAGGAGGGAGAGGGGAAAGGGAAAGGGAAGGAGAAAGGGGAGGGGGAAGGGAAATGGACCCTACTCCTTTCTCAGCATGGATTTGGGACTGGCCATGGTGGCGTTAACAAAAATCAAGGGAAAGGGAAGGGAAATGGATGATAAAGGGAAGGGGAAGGGGAAAGGAAAGGGGAAAGTAATGAGATAGGGAAAGGGAAGGGAAAAGGGAATGGGAAGAGGAAAGGGGAAGGGGAAGGGGAAAGGGTAAGGGAAGGGGAAGGGAAAAGGGAGGGGAAAGAAAAGAGAAAAGAAAGGGAAAGGACCCTCCTCCTTTCTCAGCAAGGACTTGGGACCGGCCATGGTGGAGAAAATGATACTCTGATGTTGGGAAACGGAAGGGAAAGGGAAGGGGAAAGGGAAGGGGAAAGGAACCCTCCTCTTTTCTCAGCACGGACTTGGGACCGGCCATGGTGGAGTTAACAAAAACAAGGGAAAGGGAAGGGGACGGGAAATGAAAGGGAAAAGGAAAAGGGAAGGGGAAGAGGAAAGGGAAAGGGAAGATAAAGGGAAAGGGAAGAGAAAGGGAAAGAGACCCTTTCTCAGCACGGACTTGGGACCGGCTATGGTGGAGAAAATGATTCCCTGATGTTGGGAAAGGGAGTGGAAAGGGAAGGGGAAAGGGAAAGGGGAAGGGGAGGGGAGGGAAAGGGGAAAGGAAAGGGGAAGGGGAGGGGGAAAGGGAATGGGAAGTGGAAAGGGGAAAGGGGAAGGGGAAAAGGAAAGGGACCCTCCTCCTTTGTCAGCATAGACTTGGTACCGGCCATGGTGGAGTTAACAAAAACAAGGGAAAGGGAAGGGACAGGGAAAAGGGGAAGGGGAAAGTGACCCTCCTCCTTGCTTAGAGCAGACTTGGGACCGGCCACTGTGGAGAAAATGGTTCCCTGATGATGGGAAAGGGAAGGGAAGGGGAAAGGGAAGAGGAAAGGGGAAGGGGAAAGGGAAGGGGAAAGGGGAAGGGGAAAGGGAAGGGAAAAGTGACCCTCCTCCTTTCTCAGCATGGACTTGGGACAGGCCATGGTGGAGTTATTAAAAAACAATGGAAAGGGGATAGGGAAGGGGAAAGGGAAAGGGAGCAGGGGAAAAGGGATGGGGAAGGGGAAAAGGAAAGGGACCCTCCTCCTTTCTCAGCATGAACTTGGTACCGCCATGGTGGAGTTAACAAAACAAGGGAAAGGGAAGGGTAATGGAAGGGAAAGGGGAGGGGAAGGGGAAAGGGAAAGGGAAGAGAAAGGGAAAGGGACCTTCCACCTTTCTCAGCACAGACTTAGGACCGGCCATGGTGGAGTTAATAAAGAACAATGGAAAGAGAAGGGTAAGGGGAAGGGGATAGGGAAGGGGAAAGGGAAGGGGAAAGGGGATGGGGAAGGGGAAAAGGAAAGAGACCCTCCTCCTTTCTCAGCATGAACTTGGTACCGCCATGGTGGCGTTAACAAAACAAGGGAAAGGGAAGGGTAATGGAAGGGAAAGGGAAGGGGAAAGGGAAAGGGAAGGATAAAAGGGAAGGAGAAAGGGAGGAGGGGGAGGGGGCAGGGAAAGGGAAAGTGGAAAGGGAAGGGGAAAGGGAGGAGGGGGAGAGGAAGGGAAGGAAAAAGGGGGGTGAAGGGGAAAGGGACCCTCCTCCTTTCTCAGCACGGACTTGGGACTGGCCTTGGTGGAGTTAACAAAAAAGGGAAAGAGAAGGGAAGGGGAAAGGGACGTGGAAAGGGAGGAGGGGAAGGGGAAGGGGAAAAGTAAAGGGACCCTCCTCCTTTCTCAGCATGGACTTGGTACCTTCCATGGTGGAGTTAACAAAAACAAAGGAAGGGGAAGGGAAATGGTAGTGAAAGGGAAGAGGGAGGGAAAGGGAAATGGAAAAGGAAAGGGAAAGGGAAAGGGAAGGGGAAAGGAAGGAGTGGGAGGGGAAAGGGAGGAGGGGAAAGAGAAAAAGGAGGGGAAAGGGAAGGAGAAAGGGGAGGGGAAAGGGATGGAGAAAGGGAAGGGGACAGGGAAGGGGAAAGGGAAGGGGAAAGGGAAGAGGAAAGGGACCCTCCTCCTTTCTCAGCATGGACTTGGGACCGGCCATGGTGCAGTTAACAAAAACAAGGGAAAGAGAAGGGAAAGGGGAAGGGGAAAGGGAAGGGGAAAGGGGATGGGGAAGGGGAAAGGGGATGGGGAAGGGGAAAAGGAAAGAGACCCTCCTCCTTTCTCAGCATGAACTTGGTACCGCCATGGTGGCGTTCACAAAACAAGGGAAAGGGAAGGGTAATGGAAGGGAAAGGGAAGGGGAAAGGGAAAGGGAAGGAGAAAGGGAGGAGGGGAGGGGACATGAAAAGGGAAAGTGGAAAGGGAAGGGGAAAGGGAGGAGGGGGAGAGGAAGGGAAGGAAAAAGGGGGGTGAAGGGGAAAGGGACCTTCCTCCTTTCTCAGCACGGACTTGGGACTGGCCTTGGTGGAGTTAACAAAAAAGGGAAAGAGAAGGGAAGGGGAAAGGGAAAGGGAAAGGGAAGTGGAAAGGGAGGAGGGGAAGGGGAAAAGTAAAGGGACCCTCCTTTCTCAGCATGGACTTGGTACCTTCCATGGTGGAGTTAACAAAAACAAAGGAAGGGGAAGGGAAATGGTAGTGAAAGGGAAGAGGGAGGGGAAGGGGAAAGGGAAATGGAAAAGGAAAGGGAAAGGGAAGGGGAAAGGAAGGAGTGGGAGGGGAAAGGGGAAAGGGAGGAGGGGAAAGAGAAAAAGGAGGGGAAAAGGAAGGAGAAAGGGGAGGGGAAAGGGATGGAGAAAGGGAAGGGGACAGGGAAGGGGAAAGGGAAGGGGAAAGGGAAGAGGAAAGGGACCCTCCTCCTTTCTCAGCATGGACTTGGGACCGGCCATGGTGCAGTTAACAAAAACAAGGGAAAGGGAAGAGGAAGGGAAATGGAAGGGAAAGGGAAGGGGGAGGGATAAGGGCATGCAAAAGGGAAGGGGAAAGGAGAGAGGGGAGGGGAAAAGGAATGGGACCCTCCTTCTTTCCCAGCATGGACTTGGTACCGGACATGGTGGAGTTAACAAAAAAAGGGAAACGGAAGGGAAATGGAAGGGCAAGGAAAAGGGGGAAGGGGAAAGGGACCCTCCTCCTTTCTCAGAATGGACTTGGGACCGGCCACGATGGAGAAAATGGTTCCCTGATGATGGGAAAGGGAAGGGGAAAGGGAAGGGGAAAGGAAAGGGCAAAGGGGAAAGGGAAGGGAAAAGGGAAGAGGGGGAGGGGAAAGGTAAAGGGGAAAGTGAGGAGGGGAAAGGGAAGGAGAAAGGGGAGGGGAAAAGGAAGGGGAACTGGAAAGGGCAAAGGGAAAGCGAAGGGAAAAGGCAAGGGGAAAGGAACCCTCCTCCTTTCTCAGCACTGACTTGGGACTGGCCATGGTGGAGTTAACAAAAAACAAAGGAAAGAGAAGGGAAAGGGGAGGGGGAAGGGAAAGGGAAGGGGAAAGGGAGGAGGGGAAAGGGGAAGGGGAAAAGGAAAGGGACCCTCCTCCTTTCTCAGCATGACCTTGATACCGCCATGGTGGGGTTAACAAAAACAAGGCAAAGGGAAGGGAAAGGAGAGGGGAAGGGGAAGGGGAAAGGGGAAAGGGTAGGGGAAAGGGAAACGGAAGGGGAAAGGGAAAGTGAAAGGGAAGGGGAAAGGGAAGAGAAAGGGAAGGGGAAAGGTAAGGGGAAAGGGACCCTCCTCATGGACCTGGGACCGGCAATGGTGGAGTTAACAAAAACAAAGGAAAGGGAAGGGAAATGGTGATGAAAGGGAAGAGGAAGGGGAAGGAGAAAGGGAAATGGAAAAGGAAGGGGAAAGGGAAGGGTAAAGGGAAGGGGAAAGGAAGGAGAGGGAGGGGAAAGGGAGGAGGGGAAAGGAAAGGAGAAAGGGGAGGGGAAAGGTAAGGAGAAAAGAGTGGGAAAGGGGGAAGGGGAAGGGGAAGGGACCCTCCTCCTTTCTCAGCATGGACTTGGGACCGGCCATGGTGAAGTTAACAAAAACAAGGGAAAGGGAAGAGGAAGGGAAATGGAAGGGAAAGGGAAGCGGGAAGAGGAAGGGGAAAGGGAATGGAAAAGGAAGAGGGAGGGGAAGGGGAAAGGTACCCTCCTCTTTTCCCAGCACAGACTTGGGACCGGCCACAGTGGAGTTAACAAAAAAGGGGAAGGGAAGGGGAAGGGAATAGAAAGGGGAAGGGAATGGGAAAGGTAAGGTGGAGGGAAAGGGACCCTCCTGCTTTCTCAGCACGGACGTGGGACTTCCAATGGTGGGGTTAACAAAAACAAGGGAAAGAGTAGGGGAAGGGTAATGGAAGGGAAAGGAAAGGGGGAAAAGGGAAGGGGAAAAAAGGGAAAGGGGAAGTGCAAGGGGTCCTTCCTGCTTTCTCAGCACAAACTTCGGACCGGCCATGGTGCAGTTAACAAAGACAAGGGAAAGGGAAAGAGAAGGAAGAGAAAGGGAAAGGGAAGGGGAAGGTAAGGGACCCTCCTCCTTTCTCAGCACGGACATTGGACCTGCCATGGTTAAGAACATGGTTCCCTGATGCTGGGAAAGCGAAGGGAAAAGGGGAAAATAAAGGGGAAAGGGAGGAGGGGGTGGGAAAGGGAGGAGAGGAGGAGGGTAAAAGGAGGAGGGGGAGAAGGAGGGGAAAGGAAGGAGGGGGAGGGGAATGAGAAAGGGAAGGAGAAAGGGTAGGGGAAGGGGAAAGGGACCCTCCTCCTTTTTCAGCACAGACTTGGGACTTGCCATGATGGAGAAAATGGTTCCCTGATGTTGGGAAAGGGAAGGGAAAGGAAAGGGTAAAGGGAAAGGGTAAGGGAGGAGGGGGAGGGTAAGGGAGGAGGGGGAGGGGAAAAGGAGGAGGGGGAGATGGAGGGAAAAGGGTAAGGGAGGAGGGAGAGGGGAAAGGGAAAGGGAAGGAGAAAGGGGAGGGGGAAGGGAAATGGACCCTACTCCTTTCTCAGCATGGATTTGGGACTGGCCATGGTGGCGTTAACAAAAATCAAGGGAAAGGGAAGGGAAATGGATGATAAAGGGAAGGGGAAGGGGAAAGGAAAGGGGAAAGTAAGGAGATAGGGAAAGGGAAGGGAAAAGGGAATGGGAAGAGGAAAGGGGAAGGGGAAGGGGAAAGGGTAAGGGAAGGGGAAGGGAAAAGGGAGGGGAAAGAAAAGAGAAAGGAAAGGGAAAGGACCCTCCTCCTTTCTCAGCAAGGACTTGGGACCGGCCATGGTGGAGAAAATGATACTCTGATGTTGGGAAAGGGAAGGGAAAGGGAAGGGGAAAGGGAAGGGGAAAGGAACCCTCCTCTTTTCTCAGCACGGACTTGGGACCGGCCATGGTGGAGTTAACAAAAACAAGGGAAAGGGAAGGGGACGGGAAATGAAAGGGAAAAGGAAAAGGGAAGGGGAAGAGGAAAGGGAAAGGGAAGATAAAGGGAAAGGGAAGAGAAAGGGAAAGAGACCCTTTCTCAGCACGGACTTGGGACCGGCTATGGTGGAGAAAATGATTCCCTGATGTTGGGAAAGGGAGTGGAAAGGGAAGGGGAAAGGGAAAGGGGAAGGGGAGGGGAGGGAAAGGGGAAAGGAAAGGGGAAGGGGAGGGGGAAAGGGAATGGGAAGGGGAAAGGGGAAGGGGAAAAGGAAAGGGACCCTCCTCCTTTGTCAGCATAGACTTGGTACCGGCCATGGTGGAGTTAACAAAAACAAGGGAAAGGGAAGGGACAGGGAAAAGGGGAAGGGGAAAGTGACCCTCCTCCTTGCTTAGAGCAGACTTGGGACCGGCCACTGTGGAGAAAATGGTTCCCTGATGATGGGAAAGGGAAGGGAAGGGGAAAGGGAAGAGGAAAGGGGAAGGGGAAAGGGAAGGGAAAGGGGAAGGGGAAAGGGAAGGGAAAAGTGACCCTCCTCCTTTCTCAGCATGGACTTGGGACAGGCCATGGTGGAGTTATTAAAAAACAATGGAAAGGGGATAGGGAAGGGGAAAGGGAAAGGGAGCAGGGGAAAAGGGATGGGGAAGGGGAAAAGGAAAGGGACCCTCCTCCTTTCTCAGCATGAACTTGGTACCGCCATGGTGGAGTTAAAAAAACAAGGGAAAGGGAAGGGTAATGGAAGGGAAAGGGGAGGGGAAGGGGAAAGGGAAAGGGAAGAGAAAGGGAAAGGGACCTTCCACCTTTCTCAGCACAGACTTAGGACCGGCCATGGTGGAGTTAATAAAGAACAATGGAAAGAGAAGGGTAAGGGGAAGGGGATAGGGAAGGGGAAAGGGAAGGGGAAAGGGGATGGGGAAGGGGAAAAGGAAAGAGACCCTCCTCCTTTCTCAGCATGAACTTGGTACCGCCATGGTGGCGTTAACAAAACAAGGGAAAGGGAAGGGTAATGGAAGGGAAAGGGAAGGGGAAAGGGAAAGGGAAGGATAAAAGGGAAGGAGAAAGGGAGGAGGGGGAGGGGGCAGGGAAAGGGAAAGTGGAAAGGGAAGGGGAAAGGGAGGAGGGGGAGAGGAAGGGAAGGAAAAAGGGGGGTGAAGGGGAAAGGGACCCTCCTCCTTTCTCAGCATGGACTTGGGACTGGCCTTGGTGGAGTTAACAAAAAAGGGAAAGAGAAGGGAAGGGGAAAGGGAAGTGGAAAGGGAGGAGGGGAAGGGGAAGGGGAAAAGTAAAGGGACCCTCCTCCTTTCTCAGCATGGACTTGGTACCTTCCATGGTGGAGTTAACAAAAACAAAGGAAGGGGAAGGGAAATGGTAGTGAAAGGGAAGAGGGAGGGAAATGGAAAAGGAAAGGGAAAGGGAAAGGGAAGGGGAAAGGAAGGAGTGGGAGGGGAAAGGGAGGAGGGGAAAGAGAAAAAGGAGGGGAAAGGGAAGGAGAAAGGGGAGGGGAAAGGGATGGAGAAAGGGAAGGGGACAGGGAAGGGGAAAGGGAAGAGGAAAGGGACCCTCCTCCTTTCTCAGCATGGACTTGGGACCGGCCATGGTGCAGTTAACAAAAACAAGGGAAAGAGAAGGGAAAGGGGAAGGGGAAAGGGAAGGGGAAAGGGGATGGGGAAGGGGAAAGGGGATGGGGAAGGGGAAAAGGAAAGAGACCCTCCTCCTTTCTCAGCATGAACTTGGTACCGCCATGGTGGCGTTCACAAAACAAGGGAAAGGGAAGGGTAATGGAAGGGAAAGGGAAGGGGAAAGGGAAAGGGAAGGAGAAAGGGAGGAGGGGAGGGGACATGAAAAGGGAAAGTGGAAAGGGAAGGGGAAAGGGAGGAGGGGGAGAGGAAGGGAAGGAAAAAGGGGGGTGAAGGGGAAAGGGACCTTCCTCCTTTCTCAGCACGGACTTGGGACTGGCCTTGGTGGAGTTAACAAAAAAGGGAAAGAGAAGGGAAGGGGAAAGGGAAAGGGAAAGGGAAGTGGAAAGGGAGGAGGGGAAGGGGAAAAGTAAAGGGACCCTCCTTTCTCAGCATGGACTTGGTACCTTCCATGGTGGAGTTAACAAAAACAAAGGAAGGGGAAGGGAAATGGTAGTGAAAGGGAAGAGGGAGGGGAAAGGGAAATGGAAAAGGAAAGGGAAAGGGAAGGGGAAAGGAAGGAGTGGGAGGGGAAAGGGGAAAGGGAGGAGGGGAAAGAGAAAAAGGAGGGGAAAAGGAAGGAGAAAGGGGAGGGGAAAGGGATGGAGAAAGGGAAGGGGACAGGGAAGGGGAAAGGGAAGGGGAAAGGGAAGAGGAAAGGGACCCTCCTCCTTTCTCAGCATGGACTTGGGACCGGCCATGGTGCAGTTAACAAAAACAAGGGAAAGGGAAGAGGAAGGGAAATGGAAGGGAAAGGGAAGGGGGAGGGATAAGGGCATGCAAAAGGGAAGGGGAAAGGAGAGAGGGGAGGGGAAAAGGAATGGGACCCTCCTTCTTTCCCAGCATGGACTTGGTACCGGACATGGTGGAGTTAACAAAAAAAGAGAAACGGAAGGGAAATGGAAGGGCAAGGAAAAGGGGGAAGGGGAAAGGGACCCTCCTCCTTTCTCAGAATGGACTTGGGACCGGCCACGATGGAGAAAATGGTTCCCTGATGATGGGAAAGGGAAGGGGAAAGGGAAGGGGAAAGGAAAGGGCAAAGGGGAAAGGGAAGGGAAAAGGGAAGAGGGGGAGGGGAAAGGTAAAGGGGAAAGTGAGGAGGGGAAAGGGAAGGAGAAAGGGGAGGGGAAAAGGAAGGGGAACTGGAAAGGGCAAAGGGAAAGCGAAGGGAAAAGGCAAGGGGAAAGGAACCCTCCTCCTTTCTCAGCACTGACTTGGGACTGGCCATGGTGGAGTTAACAAAAAACAAAGGAAAGGGAAAGGGGAGGGGGAAGGGAAAGGGAAGGGGAAAGGGAGGAGGGGAAAGGGGAAGGGGAAAAGGAAAGGGACCCTCCTCCTTTCTCAGCATGACCTTGATACCGCCATGGTGGGGTTAACAAAAACAAGGCAAAGGGAAGGGAAAGGAGAGGGGAAGGGGAAGGGGAAAGGGGAAAGGGTAGGGGAAAGGGAAACGGAAGGGGAAAGGGAAAGTGAAAGGGAAGGGGAAAGGGAAGAGAAAGGGAAGGGGAAAGGTAAGGGGAAAGGGACCCTCCTCATGGACCTGGGACCGGCAATGGTGGAGTTAACAAAAACAAAGGAAAGGGAAGGGAAATGGTGATGAAAGGGAAGAGGAAGGGGAAGGAGAAAGGGAAATGGAAAAGGAAGGGGAAAGGGAAGGGTAAAGGGAAGGGGAAAGGAAGGAGAGGGAGGGGAAAGGGAGGAGGGGAAAGGAAAGGAGAAAGGGGAGGGGAAAGGTAAGGAGAAAAGAGTGGGAAAGGGGGAAAGGGAAGGGGAAGGGACCCTCCTCCTTTCTCAGCATGGACTTGGGACCGGCCATGGTGAAGTTAACAAAAACAAGGGAAAGGGAAGAGGAAGGGAAATGGAAGGGAAAGGGAAGCGGGAAGAGGAAGGGGAAAGGGAATGGAAAAGGAAGAGGGAGGGGAAGGGGAAAGGTACCCTCCTCTTTTCCCAGCACAGACTTGGGACCGGCCACAGTGGAGTTAACAAAAAAGGGGAAGGGAAGGGGAAGGGAATAGAAAGGGGAAGGGAATGGGAAAGGTAAGGTGGAGGGAAAGGGACCCTCCTGCTTTCTCAGCACGGACGTGGGACTTCCAATGGTGGGGTTAACAAAAACAAGGGAAAGAGTAGGGGAAGGGTAATGGAAGGGAAAGGAAAGGGGGAAAAGGGAAGGGGAAAAAAGGGAAAGGGGAAGTGCAAGGGGTCCTTCCTGCTTTCTCAGCACAAACTTCGGACCGGCCATGGTGCAGTTAACAAAGACAAGGGAAAGGGAAAGAGAAGGAAGAGAAAGGGAAAGGGAAGGGGAAGGTAAGGGACCCTCCTCCTTTCTCAGCACGGACATTGGACCTGCCATGGTTAAGAACATGGTTCCCTGATGCTGGGAAAGCGAAGGGAAAAGGGGAAAATAAAGGGGAAAGGGAGGAGGGGGTGGGAAAGGGAGGAGAGGAGGAGGGTAAAAGGAGGAGGGGGAGAAGGAGGGGAAAGGAAGGAGGGGGAGGGGAATGAGAAAGGGAAGGAGAAAGGGTAGGGGAAGGGGAAAGGGACCCTCCTCCTTTTTCAGCACAGACTTGGGACTTGCCATGATGGAGAAAATGGTTCCCTGATGTTGGGAAAGGGAAGGGAAAGGAAAGGGTAAAGGGAAAGGGTAAGGGAGGAGGGGGAGGGTAAGGGAGGAGGGGGAGGGGAAAAGGAGGAGGGGGAGATGGAGGGAAAAGGGTAAGGGAGGAGGGAGAGGGGAAAGGGAAAGGGAAGGAGAAAGGGGAGGGGGAAGGGAAATGGACCCTACTCCTTTCTCAGCATGGATTTGGGACTGGCCATGGTGGCGTTAACAAAAATCAAGGGAAAGGGAAGGGAAATGGATGATAAAGGGAAGGGGAAGGGGAAAGGAAAGGGGAAAGTAAGGAGATAGGGAAAGGGAAGGGAAAAGGGAATGGGAAGAGGAAAGGGGAAGGGGAAGGGGAAAGGGTAAGGGAAGGGGAAGGGAAAAGGGAGGGGAAAGAAAAGAGAAAGGAAAGGGAAAGGACCCTCCTCCTTTCTCAGCAAGGACTTGGGACCGGCCATGGTGGAGAAAATGATACTCTGATGTTGGGAAAGGGAAGGGAAAGGGAAGGGGAAAGGGAAGGGGAAAGGAACCCTCCTCTTTTCTCAGCACGGACTTGGGACCGGCCATGGTGGAGTTAACAAAAACAAGGGAAAGGGAAGGGGACGGGAAATGAAAGGGAAAAGGAAAAGGGAAGGGGAAGAGGAAAGGGAAAGGGAAGATAAAGGGAAAGGGAAGAGAAAGGGAAAGAGACCCTTTCTCAGCACGGACTTGGGACCGGCTATGGTGGAGAAAATGATTCCCTGATGTTGGGAAAGGGAGTGGAAAGGGAAGGGGAAAGGGAAAGGGGAAGGGGAGGGGAGGGAAAGGGGAAAGGAAAGGGGAAGGGGAGGGGGAAAGGGAATGGGAAGTGGAAAGGGGAAAGGGGAAGGGGAAAAGGAAAGGGACCCTCCTCCTTTGTCAGCATAGACTTGGTACCGGCCATGGTGGAGTTAACAAAAACAAGGGAAAGGGAAGGGACAGGGAAAAGGGGAAGGGGAAAGTGACCCTCCTCCTTGCTTAGAGCAGACTTGGGACCGGCCACTGTGGAGAAAATGGTTCCCTGATGATGGGAAAGGGAAGGGAAGGGGAAAGGGAAGAGGAAAGGGGAAGGGGAAAGGGAAGGGAAAGGGGAAGGGGAAAGGGAAGGGAAAAGTGACCCTCCTCCTTTCTCAGCATGGACTTGGGACAGGCCATGGTGGAGTTATTAAAAAACAATGGAAAGGGGATAGGGAAGGGGAAAGGGAAAGGGAGCAGGGGAAAAGGGATGGGGAAGGGGAAAAGGAAAGGGACCCTCCTCCTTTCTCAGCATGAACTTGGTACCACCATGGTGGAGTTAAAAAAACAAGGGAAAGGGAAGGGTAATGGAAGGGAAAGGGGAGGGGAAGGGGAAAGGGAAAGGGAAGAGAAAGGGAAAGGGACCTTCCACCTTTCTCAGCACAGACTTAGGACCGGCCATGGTGGAGTTAATAAAGAACAATGGAAAGAGAAGGGTAAGGGGAAGGGGATAGGGAAGGGGAAAGGGAAGGGGAAAGGGGATGGGGAAGGGGAAAAGGAAAGAGACCCTCCTCCTTTCTCAGCATGAACTTGGTACCGCCATGGTGGCGTTAACAAAACAAGGGAAAGGGAAGGGTAATGGAAGGGAAAGGGAAGGGGAAAGGGAAAGGGAAGGATAAAAGGGAAGGAGAAAGGGAGGAGGGGGAGGGGTCAGGGAAAGGGAAAGTGGAAAGGGAAGGGGAAAGGGAGGAGGGGGAGAGGAAGGGAAGGAAAAAGGGGGGTGAAGGGGAAAGGGACCCTCCTCCTTTCTCAGCATGGACTTGGGACTGGCCTTGGTGGAGTTAACAAAAAAGGGAAAGAGAAGGGAAGGGGAAAGGGAAGTGGAAAGGGAGGAGGGGAAGGGGAAGGGGAAAAGTAAAGGGACCCTCCTCCTTTCTCAGCATGGACTTGGTACCTTCCATGGTGGAGTTAACAAAAACAAAGGAAGGGGAAGGGAAATGGTAGTGAAAGGGAAGAGGGAGGGAAAGGGAAATGGAAAAGGAAAGGGAAAGGGAAAGGGAAGGGGAAAGGAAGGAGTGGGAGGGGAAAGGGAGGAGGGGAAAGAGAAAAAGGAGGGGAAAGGGAAGGAGAAAGGGGAGGGGAAAGGGATGGAGAAAGGGAAGGGGACAGGGAAGGGGAAAGGGAAGAGGAAAGGGACCCTCCTCCTTTCTCAGCATGGACTTGGGACCGGCCATGGTGCAGTTAACAAAAACAAGGGAAAGAGAAGGGAAAGGGGAAGGGGAAAGGGAAGGGGAAAGGGGATGGGGAAGGGGAAAGGGGATGGGGAAGGGGAAAAGGAAAGAGACCCTCCTCCTTTCTCAGCATGAACTTGGTACCGCCATGGTGGCGTTCACAAAACAAGGGAAAGGGAAGGGTAATGGAAGGGAAAGGGAAGGGGAAAGGGAAAGGGAAGGAGAAAGGGAGGAGGGGAGGGGACATGAAAAGGGAAAGTGGAAAGGGAAGGGGAAAGGGAGGAGGGGGAGAGGAAGGGAAGGAAAAAGGGGGGTGAAGGGGAAAGGGACCTTCCTCCTTTCTCAGCACGGACTTGGGACTGGCCTTGGTGGAGTTAACAAAAAAGGGAAAGAGAAGGGAAGGGGAAAGGGAAAGGGAAAGGGAAGTGGAAAGGGAGGAGGGGAAGGGGAAAAGTAAAGGGACCCTCCTTTCTCAGCATGGACTTGGTACCTTCCATGGTGGAGTTAACAAAAACAAAGGAAGGGGAAGGGAAATGGTAGTGAAAGGGAAGAGGGAGGGGAAGGGGAAAGGGAAATGGAAAAGGAAAGGGAAAGGGAAGGGGAAAGGAAGGAGTGGGAGGGGAAAGGGGAAAGGGAGGAGGGGAAAGAGAAAAAGGAGGGGAAAAGGAAGGAGAAAGGGGAGGGGAAAGGGATGGAGAAAGGGAAGGGGACAGGGAAGGGGAAAGGGAAGGGGAAAGGGAAGAGGAAAGGGACCCTCCTCCTTTCTCAGCATGGACTTGGGACCGGCCATGGTGCAGTTAACAAAAACAAGGGAAAGGGAAGAGGAAGGGAAATGGAAGGGAAAGGGAAGGGGGAGGGATAAGGGCATGCAAAAGGGAAGGGGAAAGGAGAGAGGGGAGGGGAAAAGGAATGGGACCCTCCTTCTTTCCCAGCATGGACTTGGTACCGGACATGGTGGAGTTAACAAAAAAAGAGAAACGGAAGGGAAATGGAAGGGCAAGGAAAAGGGGGAAGGGGAAAGGGACCCTCCTCCTTTCTCAGAATGGACTTGGGACCGGCCACGATGGAGAAAATGGTTCCCTGATGGGGAAAGGGAAGGGAAAAGGGAAGAGGGGGAGGGGAAAGGTAAAGGGGAAAGTGAGGAGGGGAAAGGGAAGGAGAAAGGGGAGGGGAAAAGGAAGGGGAACTGGAAAGGGCAAAGGGAAAGCGAAGGGAAAAGGCAAGGGGAAAGGAACCCTCCTCCTTTCTCAGCACTGACTTGGGACTGGCCATGGTGGAGTTAACAAAAAACAAAGGAAAGAGAAGGGAAAGGGGAGGGGGAAGGGAAAGGGAAGGGGAAAGGGAGGAGGGGAAAGGGGAAGGGGAAAAGGAAAGGGACCCTCCTCCTTTCTCAGCATGACCTTGATACCGCCATGGTGGGGTTAACAAAAACAAGGCAAAGGGAAGGGAAAGGAGAGGGGAAGGGGAAGGGGAAAGGGGAAAGGGTAGGGGAAAGGGAAACGGAAGGGGAAAGGGAAAGTGAAAGGGAAGGGGAAAGGGAAGAGAAAGGGAAGGGGAAAGGTAAGGGGAAAGGGACCCTCCTCATGGACCTGGGACCGGCAATGGTGGAGTTAACAAAAACAAAGGAAAGGGAAGGGAAATGGTGATGAAAGGGAAGAGGAAGGGGAAGGAGAAAGGGAAATGGAAAAGGAAGGGGAAAGGGAAGGGTAAAGGGAAGGGGAAAGGAAGGAGAGGGAGGGGAAAGGGAGGAGGGGAAAGGAAAGGAGAAAGGGGAGGGGAAAGGTAAGGAGAAAAGAGTGGGAAAGGGGGAAAGGGAAGGGGAAGGGACCCTCCTCCTTTCTCAGCATGGACTTGGGACCGGCCATGGTGAAGTTAACAAAAACAAGGGAAAGGGAAGAGGAAGGGAAATGGAAGGGAAAGGGAAGAGGGAAGGGGAAGGGGAAAGGAGAAGGGGAAAAGGAAAGGGACATCCTCCTTTCCCAGTATGGACTTGGTACCAGCCATGGTGGAGTTAACAAAACAAGGCAAAGGGAAGGGAAATGGAAGGGGAATTAAAAGGGAAAGGGACCCTCCTCCATTCTCAGAATGGACAAAAAACAAAAGAGAGAGGGCGCACCGGCCTTGTGCATTATCCTTAAACAAGTTTATTTAAAAAAACACATAAAAACTACTACTCACAAAGGTAGATGAAAATCACGCTAAAGATGATCTTTAACTTGTGACAATCTGTCCACTGGTGGCAGTCTCCAGATCCTATGAAGAGGACGTGGAAACTGCTGCTGACTGATGGGTTTCGAAGGTAGCACCTTCTTCAGAGCCTAACAGTGTTCATATCTTACAGCTACTTAAATATATGTGCTCCTCAGGGAGGCATAAATCAGACTGACTCAGATGCCACTCCCATGTAGGTGGGCGGCCCAAAGGCAGACCTTGGCACAGCACCATGGAAACCACCTGTGTACACATATACACACACCCACATGTAGGGATGCGTAGGGGGCACACGTGCACAGCACATAAGTATACGCATGCACCCAAAGGAGCCAATCCAAAAGGGGCCCCTGCAGCCAGCCATCAGGCACAGCAACGACAGCAAGGATTACACGCACTGGCAGATCCACACATAATACACAATGCGACACATCAACCAACCAGGCAGGCCCCAATCCCACATCCCATACATACGGCCACATACATGAGCAAAACGTGTGTACAGGTGGTGCACATCGGCCTGCACACGGAAGGCAAACCAGAGCACCTAAAATCAGCAAGGGCACCCACACTGGCATCCACATTGACCCATTTTCTCAGAACGGACTTGGGACCAGCCACGGTGGAGAAAATTGTTCCCTGATGATGGGAAAGGGAAGGGGAAAGGGAAGGGGAAAGGGAAGAGGGGGAGGGGAAAGGTAAAGGGGAAAGGCAAGGGGAAAGGGAGGAGAGGAAAGGGAAGGGGAAAGAGAGGAGGGGAAGGGAAGGAGAAAGGGGAGAGGAAAAGGAAGGGGAAAGGGAAAATGAAGGGGAAACGGAAGGGGAAATGAAAAGTGAAATGGAAGGGGAAAGGGAAAGGGAAGAGAAAGGGAAAAGGAAGGGAAGGGGAAAGGGAAGGGGAAAGGGACCCTCCTCCTTTCTCAGCATGGATCTGGGACCAACCATGGTGGAGTTAACAAAAACAAGGGAAAGGGAAGAGAAAGGGGAAGGGGAAAGGGAAAGTTATGGGGAAAGGGAAGGGGGAAAGGGAAGAGGAAAGGGAAAGGGAAGAGGAAGGGGAGAGGGAACGGGAAGGGGAAATTGAAGGGGACAGGAAAAGGAAAAGGGAAACAAAGGAAGGGGAAGGGGAAAGGGAAATGGAAGGGGAAAGGGAAATGGAAGGGGAAAGGGAAATGGTAGGGGAAAGGAAAAGTGAAAGGGAAGGGGAATGGTAAAGGGAAGAGAAAGGGAAAGGGAAGGGAAGGGTAAAAGGAAAGGGGAAGGGGAAAAGGACCCTACTCCTTTCGCAACACAGACTTGGGACCGGCGATGGTGAAGTTAACAAAAATCAAGGGAAAGGGAAGGAAAATGGATGGTAAAGGGCAGGGGGAAGGGGAAATGAAATGGTAAGGTAAGGGGATAGGAAAAGGGAAAGGGAAGGGAAAAGGGAAAGGGAAGAGGAAAGGGGAAGGGGAGAGGGAAATGGAAAGGGGAAAGGGAAGGGGAAGGGAAAAGGGAAGAGGAAAGGAAAGGGAAGGGACCCTCCTCCTTTCTCAGCAAGGACTTGGGACCAGCCATGGTGGAGAAAATGATTCCTTGATGTTGGGAAAGGGAAGGGAAAGGGAAGGGGAAAGGGTAAGGGGAAAGGGAAGGGAAAGGGAAGGGGAAAGGGTAAGGGGAAAGGGAAGGGAAAGGGAAGGGGAAAGGGGAGGGTTAAGGGAAAAGGAAAGGGAAGGGGAAAGGGAATGGGAAAGGGAAAGGAGAAAGGGAATGAGAAAGGGAAAAAGGAAAGGAAAGGGGAAAATGAAAGGGGAAAGGGAATGGGAAGCGGAAAGGTGAAGGGGAAAAGGAAAGGGACCCTCCTCCTTTCTCAGCACGGACTTGGGACCGGCCACGGTGGAGTTAACAAAAACAAGGGAAGGGGAAGGGAAATGGAAGGGAAAAGGAAAAGGGAAGGGGAAAGGGAAAGGAAAGAGAAAAGAAAAGGGACCCTCCTCCTTTCTCAGAACAGACTTGGGACCTGCCATAGTGGAGAAAATGATTCCCTGATGTTGGGAAAGGGAATGGAAAGGGGGAAGGGAAAGGGGGAAGGGGAGGGGGAAGGGAGAGGGAAGGGGAAAGGGGAGGGTTAAGGGAAAAGGAAAGGGAAGGGGAAAGGGAATGGGAAAGGGAAAGGAGAAAGGGAATGAGAAAGGGAAAAAGGAAAGGAAAGGGGAAATGAAAGGGGAAAGTGAATGGGAAGCGGAAAGGTGAAGGGGAAGGGGAAAAGGAAAGGGACCCTCCTCCTTTCTCAGCATGAACTTGGTACCAGCCATGGAGGAGTTAACAAAAACAAGGAAAAGGGAAGAGAAATGGAAGGGAAAGGGAAGGGGAAAAGGAAAAGCGGAAGGGGAAGTGACCCTCCTCCTTGCTCAGAACGGACTTGGGACTGGCCACTGTGGAGAAAATGGTTCCCTAATGATGAGAAAGGGAAGGGAAAGGGAAGGGGAAAGGGAAAGGGAAAGGGAAGGGGAAAGGGAAGGGGAAAGGGAAAGGGAAGGGGAAGGGAAGGGCAAAGGGGAAAGGGAAGGGCAAAGTGGAAAGGGAAGGGGAAAGGGAGGAGGGGGAGGGGAAAGGGATAGGGGAAAGGAAAAGGGAAAGGGAGGAGGAGAAAGGGAAGGAGAAAGGGGAGGGAAAAGGGAACTGGAAGGAGAAAGGGGAAGGGGAAAGGGAAGGGAAAAGTGACCCTCCTCCTTTCTCAGCATGGACTTGTATCGGCCATGGTGGAGTTAATAAAAAACAACGGAAAGAGAAGGGAAAGGGGAAGGGGAAAGGGAGGAGGGGAAAAGGGACGGGGAAGGGGAAAAGGAAAGGGACCCTCCTCCTTTCTAAGCATGAACTTGATACCGCCATGGTGGAGTTAAAAAAACAAGGTAAAGGAAAGAGTAATAGAAGGGAAAGGGAAGGGGGAGGGGAAGGGGAAAGGGAAGGGGGAGGGGAAAGGGAAAGGGGAAGGGGAAGGGGAAAGGGAAAGGGGAAGGGGAAAGGGAAAGGGGAAGGGGAAGGGGAAGGGGAAAGGGAAATGGAAGGGGAAAGGAAAAGGGAAGGGGAAAGGAAAAGGGAAAGGGAAGAGAAAGGGAAGGGGAAAGGGAAATGGAAGGGGAAAGGAAAAGGGAAAGGGAAGAGAAAGGGAAAGGGAAGAGAAAGGGAAAGGGAAGGGAACCCTCCTCCTTTCTCAGCACGGATTTGGGACCAGCCATGGTGGAGTTAACAAAAATAAGAGAAAGGGAAGAGGAAGGTAAATTGAAGGGAAATGGAAGAGGAAAGGGGAAGGGGAAAGGGAGGAGGGTAAAGGGAAAGGGGGAGGGGAAGGAGAAAAGGAAAGGGACCCTACTCCATTCTCAGCATGGACTTGGTACCGGTCATGGTAAAGTTAACAAAAACAAGGGAAAGGGAAGGGAAAGGGAAGGGGGTGGGGAAGGGGAAGGGGAAAGGGAAATGGAAGGGAAAGGGAAGAGGGAAGGGGAAGTGGAAAGGGAAGGGGAAAGGGAAATGCAAGGGGAAAGGGAAAGGGAAGAGAAAGGGAAGGGGACCCTCTTCCTTTCTCAGCACGGATTTGGGACCAGCCATGGTGGAGTTAACAAAAACAAGAGAAATGGAAGAGGAGGGGAAATTGAAGGGAAAGGGAAGAGGGAAGGGGAAAGGGAAAGGGAAGGGGAAAAGGAAAGGAAAAGGGAAAGTGAAAGGGAAAGTGGAAGGGGAAAGCGATCCTCCTCCTTTCTCAGAACGGACTTGGGACCGGCCACAGTGGAGAAAATGGTTCCCTGATGATAGGAAAGGAAAGGGTAGGGGAAAGGGAAGGGGAAGGGGAAAAGGAAAAGGGAAGGGGAATGGGAGGAGGGTGAGGGGGCAGGGAAAGGAAAAGTGGAAAGGGAGGGGAAAAGGGAGGAGGGGGAGGGGAAGGGAAGGAAAAGGGGAAAGGAAAAGTGAAAGGGAAGGGGAAAGGGAAAGGGAAGGGAAAGGGAAGGGAAGGGGAAAGGGAAGGGGAAAGAGGAAGGGGAAGGAGGAAGGAGAAAAGGAAAGGAACCCTACTCCTTTCTCAGCATGGATGTCAGGAAAATATTGCTTCCAGGCATTGCAGCCATGTCCCTGCGCACATGCGCGGTGGAAGGGCGCTCCGGCACATGCGCATTCGCAGGCCAGCAATCCGGCGTATGCACATGTGCACTAGCGCAAGCCTACGTTGGCTGGCCTATAAAAAGGACTCTGACACACAGACCAATTACTGGTTTGTCTTCAGCTTCCTGTGAATCTCTGCTTCCTGATTACCTGCTTGACCCGAATTGACCTCAACTCTTCTGCTTTTCTCCTGGACCTGACCCTTGGCTTGTTATACGGATTCCACTCTTCTCCAGTGTTTGACCCTCTGCCTGTGACCCGGATCTGCCTACTTTCTCCTTGCCCTTGAACCTCTGCTTGTATCCTGGACTTTCCTTGTGTCTTCCTGCCACACTACATCGGCCATGGTGGAGTTAACAAAAACAAGGGAAAGGGAAGGGAAAGGGAAAGGGAAGGGGAAAGGGGAAGGGAAAAGTGACCCTCCTCCTAGCTCAGAATGGACTTGGGACCAGCCACTGTGGAGAAAATGGTTCCCTGATGATGGGAAAGGGAAGGGGAAAGGGAAGGGGAAAGAGAAGGGCAAAAGAGGAGGGGAGGGGAAGGAGAAAGGGGAGTGGAAAGGGAAGGGGAAGGGCAAAGGGTAAGGGGAAAGGGAAGGGAAAAGTGACCCTCCTCCTTTCTCAGCACGTACTTGGGACCGGCCGTGGAGTTATTAAAAAACAACGGAAAGAGAAGGGAAAGGGGATAGGGAAGGGGAAAGGGAGGAGGGGAAAAGGGACGGGGAAGGGGAAAAGGAAAGGGACCCTCCTCCTTTCTCAGCATGAACTTGGTACTGCCATGGTGGAGTTAGCAAAACAAGGGAAAGGGAAGGGTAATGGAAGGGAAAGGGAAGGGGGAGAGGAAGGGGAAAGGGAAAGAGGAAAGGGAAAGGGAAGAGAAAGGGAAAGGGAAGGGAACCCTCCTCCTTTCTCAGTCTACAGTATGTCATGTCCAGCCTGGTGTACAAATAAGTAAATCTGGAGTGTTCCACTTATAGCAGTGTAAAAAAGGTGGAAAAGTCTGACGTATATCATTAAAAGCACAATGTAAATAGTGGAGTTGTCTAGAGTAAGCTATGTCCAACACAGTATACAGAGCAGGGCAGTCCAATTATGTCACGTACAACACAAAGTGCAAAGTGGGACAGATTAGAGTACGTCAACCACAACACAATGGTGCGTTTTTTTGAACAATGTAGCATACAACACAGCCAAAATATGTTCATGATTTGAAGTATTATTGTGAACATAAAGCTGTCTGTCTGTATCATACATCACACTAAACTATGTGATATGAGACTGGAGGGTAGGGCTATTTTTCACTCACTTTCTAGGTTTCCTCTTTAATATATTGTAACTATGAGACTGATATCACAGCTAGAAAGCAAAGATGGCTTTAATTTTATTATGATACCTAAGGTTTTTTTCTCTTTAGACTTATGCATACAAATGATATGCTGAGAAGGAAGAGTATCCACTAGAGGTACACCGAATAGAAATTTTGGTGCCAAAACCGAAAAAACAGTTTTTAAAAAGAGAATATATTATAATTTATATATATATATATATATATATATATATATATATATATATATATATATATATATATATATATATATATATATATAGTATTATATTCGACTTTTTAATTAATATCTCAAATCCAAATGAATAATCATGAGTTTAAATGAATATGAATTTATTGGCGGCCATTATTGGCATCTTTAGCACAAGAAAAGTTCAACAAAAATGTTTATTACTTACTTTAAGTTCTATATATATATATATATATATATATATAACCCAAACAATTTTTTCAGTATTCTCTGTGTCCTTTAATACTAAAAAAATTGCCATTTTCCTAATCGAAGTGGTTCCATCAAGTTGTTTATGTCTGAAAGTGGGCTTAGACAGGCCATACATGGTTCGAATCTCGGCCGGTTCAGCAGGAACCGGCTGAAATTCGAACTGTCTATGGGCAGGCTGAATGTACCAAGTTAAATTGATCGATCAACTTGTGTACAACCAGCAGGCTGGGTTTTACCTGCAATTATCGCTAGGGGTTGCTATAGCCGCTAGCAATAATCACTGTCTTCTCCTGGCAAAAACGGCTTCCCCGGCGGGAATGAGGGAATGAGAATGTTGATGAGGAAATTGAGCAAATTTCTTTCCAGCAACCTGTGGTTGCTAGAAAAAAATTTGCTCCATGTATGGCTGGCCTTACAATCTAAAATGTTTAGATATTTCTGATCTAAAAGCGTCTTACCACATCTACAGCCTGTCATAATCTGTCCCTTGGAATGTGATCAGATAGAAAGGAGCAGTTTTCCTGGAGCAGCAGGACAGATTTTAGACCTACAATCTGCCACAATCCAACCTCTGTCACGGGTGCTGAATGGAATCCCTCCCTGTCATACAGAAAACATAGGAGCGTAGAGTCAATGCTATATAGAGGACTAGTTTCCAGGAACAGTTTAATGCCTCTTTCCAAAACACTGACATCTGGGAACCTGTATGATATTACAGGAATATGGCTATTGTTGTAGCAATTACAGTGAAAATCAAGATGAGTAAAAATGAACAAAACACAATTTAACAAATTTTTGAGTGAACAAATATAGATTCAAAGGCTAATAATAAAGAAGAATAAAATACCAAAAAAGAGGAAAGAAGCCATTGATAATCTTTTTTACTAATACAGGCGCTCCCCAAGTTACAAACAAGATGGGGTCTGTAGGTTTGTTCTTAAGGTGAATCTGTTTGTAAGTCTGAACAGGTCAATTTTTTAAGTGTAGCTCCAGCCAAAAAAACAATTTTTATGTTTTTTTGGATAGCATAGGGAAGGGTTAACATCCCTGTAATGGCCACACCAAATTCCGACCTTCCAGAACACGATGACGTACAACACGTACGACGAGACTAGAAAACGGAAGTTCAATAGCCAGTAGCCAATAGCTTCCGTCTCGTACTTGCTTCAGAGCATGAGTCCTTTTTGGTACATCGGAACAGCATACAGACAAGCGGTTTTCCCAATAGGAATTGGTTCCGTCGGAAAAATTTAGAACATGTTCTCTTTCTAGGTCCGTCAGCATTTTTGATGTAAAAAGTCTGATGGGGCATACACGCGATCGGAATATACGATGAAAAGCTCCCGTCTGACTTTTTCTGTCGGACATTCTGCTCGTGTGTTACAGGAGTGAATTTCTCTTCCTAGGGGTAGATTTCCTCTCACTTCCTGTTGTCTCCCTCTGTTTGTAACTAGGGAGAAAGGAGGGTCCCTTTCCCTTTCATTTCCCTTTCCCCTTCCCTTTCCCTTCCCCTTTCACCTTCCCTTTCTCTTCCCTTTCCCTATCCCCTTCCCTCTCCTCTTCCACTTCCGCTTCCTTTTCCCCTTTCCTTTCCCTTTCCCTTCCCTTTCCCCTTTCCCCTTTCCTCTTTCCCCTTCCCTTTTCCTTTCTCTTTCCTCTTCCCTTCTCCCTTCCTGCCTTCCTGCAAAATTAGCCAGCTAAATGTGTCGGCTGAGCCAAAAAGTCAGAGGCTTTAAGCTGCAAACTAGTGGTCCTGTCTGATGGTGCATACTCGAGCATAAAAGAAAATGGACAAATATGGCAAGGAAGAAGGAGAGGGAACCATTTCCAGTATACAATGTTTTTGTTAACTTCACCATGGCCGGTCCCAATTCTGTGCTGAGAAAGGAGTAGGGTCCCTTTCCCTTTCCCCTTCCCTTTCCCCTTCCCCTTCCCTGTCCCCTTCCCTTTCCCTTTCACCTTCCCTTTCCCCTTCCCTTTCCCCTTACCTTTCCCCTTCCCTTTCCCTTTCCCCTTCCCCTTCCCCCTTCCCTTTCCCTTTCCCCTTCCCCTTCCCTCTTTCCTTTCCCTTCCATTTCCCATCCCCTTCACTTTCCCTTGTTTTTGTTAACTCCAGCTTGGTCGGTCCTAATTTTGTGCTGAGAAAGGAGGTTCCCTTCCCTTCCCTTCTCCCTCCCCCTTCCCTTTCCACTCCCCCTTCTCCCTTTCCTCTTTCTCTTTTCCCTTTCCTTTTCCCCTTCCCTGTCCCTTCCCTTTCTCAACATCAGGGAACCGTTTCTCCACCATGGCCAGTCCCAAGTCCATGCTGAGAAAAGAGGAGGGTCACTTCCCTCTCCCTTTCTCCTTCCCTTCCTTTTTCTCTTCCCTTTCCCTTCCCCTTCCCTTTCTCTTGTTTTTGTTAACTACACCGTGGCCGGTCCCAAGTCCATCCTGGAAAAGAAGGAGGGTCCCTTTCCCCTTTCATCATCCCCTTCCCTTGCCCTTTTACTTTCCCCTTCCCTTTCCCTTTCCACTTCCTCTTTCTCTTCCCTTTCCATTTCCCTTCCCCTTCACTTTCCCTTTTTTTTTTAACTCTACCATCGCCGGTCCCAAGTCTGTGCTGAGAAAGGAGGGTCCCTTTCTATTTCCTTTCTCCTTCCCCCATCCCCTTCCCTTCTTCCATCACCTTCCCTTTCCCCTCCCCTTTCTCCTTCCCTTTCCCCTCCCCCTCCTCCCTTTCCCCTACCCCTTTCACCTTTCTTTTCCCTTTTCCCTTTCCCCTTCCCTGTCCCTTCCCTTTCCCAACATCAGGGAACCATTTTCTCCACCATGGCCAGTCCCAAGTCCATGCTGAGAAAAGAGGAGGGTCCCTTCCCTTTCCCTTCCCTTTCCTTTGTTTTTGTTAACTCCACCATGGCTGGTCCCAAGTCCATGGTGGACTTTCCCTTTCCCTTTTCCCTTTGCCTTTCCCTTTCCCTTTCCCCTTTCCTTTCCCCTTCCATTTCCCTGTCCCCTTCCCTTTCCCCTTCCCTTTCCCTTTCCCATTCCCCTTCCCCCTTCCCCCTTCCCATCCCCCTTTCCCTTTCCTTTCCCTTCCATGTCCCATCCCCTTCACTTTCCCTTGTTTTTGTTAACTCCACCTTGGCCGGTCCCAAGTCTGTTCTGAGAAAGGAAGGGACCTTTCCCTTTCCTTCTCCTTTCCCCTTCCCTTTCCCCTCCCCTTTCCCATCCCCCTCCTCCCTTTCCCCTTTCCCCTTTCCCTTTTCCCTTTTCCCTTTCCTTTCCCCTTCCCTGTCCCTTCCCTTTCCCAACATCAGGGAACCATTTTCTCCACCATGGCCAGTCTCAAGTCCATGCTGAGAAAAGAGGAGGGTCCCTTCCATTTCCCTTCCCTCTCCCTTTCTCTTTTCCTTCCTTTTTCTCCTCCCTTTCCCTTTCCCTTCCCCTTCCCTTTCCCTTGTTTTTGTTAACTCCACCGTGGCCGGTCCCAAGTCCGTCCTGGGAAAGGAGGGTCCCTTTCCCCTTTCCCCTTTCCCCTTCCCCTTCCTTTTCCCTTTTCCTTTCCCCTTCCCTTTCCCTTTCCATTTCCCCTTACCCTTTCTCTTCCATTTCCATTTCCCTTCCCCTTCACTTTCCCTTGTTTTTTTAACTCTACCATGGTCGGTCCCAAGTCCATGCTGAGAAAGGAGGGTCCCTTTCCATTTCCCTTCTCCTTCCCCCATCCCCTTCCCTTCTCCCATCACCTTCCCTTTCCCCTCCTCTTTCTCCTTCCCTTTTCCCTCCCCCTCCTCCCTTCCCCCTTTCCCTTTCCCCTTTCCCTTTCCCTGTCCCTTCCCTTTCCCAAAATCAGGGAACCATTTTCTCCACCATGGCCAGTCCCAAGTCCATGTTGAGAAAAGAGGAGGGTCCCTTCCCTTTCCCTTCCCTTTCCCCTTCCCTTTCCCCTTCCCTTTACCTTCCCCTTCCCCTTCCCTTCCCCTTTCTCTTCCCTTTCCCTTCCCCTTCCCTTGTTTTTGTTAACTCCACCATGGCTGGTCCCAAGTACATGGTGGACTTTCGCCTTCCCTTTCCCCTTTGCCCTTCCCTTTCCTCTTTCCCCTTCCCTTTCCCTTCCATTACCCTTCCCTTTTCCTTGTTTTATGTTAACTCCACCATGGCCGGTCCCAAGTCCGTGCTGAGAAAGGAGGAGGATCCCTTTCCCCTTCCCCTTCCCAATCCTTTTCCCCTATCCTTTCCCCTTCCCTTTCCCCTCCCCCTCCTCCCTTTCCCCTTCCCTTTCCCCTTTCCCTTACCCCTCCCCCTCCTCCCTTTTCCCTTCCCTCTTCTCTTTCCCTTTACCCTTCCCTTTCCCTTTGCCATTCCCTTTCCCCTTCCCTTTCCTTTTCCTTTCCCATCATCGGGGAACCATTTTCTCCACCATGGCTGGTCCCAAGTCAATTCTGAGAAAGGAGGAGGGTCCCTTTCCCCTTCCCTTTTCCCTTTCCCCCTTCCCCTTTCCCTTTCCCTTGACCTTTCCCCTTCCCTTTCCCCTTCCCTTTCCCCTACCCCTTCCCTCTTCCCTTTCCCTTCCCTTTACCTTGTTTTTGTTAACTGCACCGTGGCTGGTCCCAAGTCTGTGCTGAGAAAGGAGGGTCCCTTTCCATAACCCTTCCCCTTCCCCATCCCCTTCCCTTCTACCATCACCTTCTCTTTCCCCTGCCCTTTATCCTTCCCTTTCCCCTCCTCCTCCCTTTCCCCTTTCCCTTTCCCTTTCCCCTTTCCTTTCCCTTTCCCCTTTCCTGTCCCTTCCCTTTCCCAACATCAGGGAACCATTTTCTCCACCAAGGCCAGTCCCAAGTCCATGCAGAGAAAAGAGGAGGGTCTCTTCCCTTTCCCTTCCCATTCCCTTTCCATTCCCCTTTCCCTTCCACTTCCCTTTCCCTTCCCTTTCCCTTGTTTTTGTTAACTCCTCCATGGCCAGTCCCAAGTCAATGCTGAGAAAGGAGGAGGGTCCCTTTCCCTTCCCCTCCCCTTTTCCTTTCCATTCCCCTACTCTTTCCCAACATCAGGGAAATATTTTCAGTATACAATGTTTTTGTTAACTCCACCATGGCCGGTCCCAAGTCCATGCTGAGAAAGGAGGGTCCCTTTCCCTTCCCATTCCCTTTCACCTTCCCTTTCTCTTCCCTTTCCCTATCCCCTTCCCTCTCCCCTTCCCTTTCCCCTTCCCCTTTCCTTTTCCCCTTTCCTTTCCATTTACCTTTCCTTTCCCCTTTCCCCTTTTCTTTCCCCTTCCCATTCCCTTTCCCTTTCTCTTTCCTCTTCCCTTCGCCCTTCCAGCCTTGTAGAAAATTCAGCCAGCTAAACGTGTCGGCTGAACCACCAAAGTTAGAGGATTTAAGCTGCGAACTAGTGGTCCCGTCTGATGGTGCATATTCGAGCATAAAAGAAAATGCACAAATATGTCAAGGAAGAAGGAGAGGGAACCCTTTTCAGTATACAATGTTTGTTAACTCCACCATGGCCATGCCCAAGTCTGTGCTGAGAAAGGAGGAGGGTCTCTTTCCCTTTCCCTCTCCCCTTCCCTTTCTCTGCCCCCTTCCCTTTCACCTTCCCTTCCCATTCCCTTTCCCTTTCCCCTTCCATTTCCCTTTCCCCTTCCCCCTTTCTTTTCCCTTCCATTTCCCATCCCCTTCACTTTTCCTTGTTTTTGTTAACTCCACCTTGGCCGGTCCCAAGTCCGTGCTGAGAAAGGAGGGTCCCTTTCCCTTCCCTTCTCCCTTCCCCTTACCTTTCCCCTCCCCTTTTCCCTCCCCCTCCTCCCTTTCCCCTTCCCATTTAATTTCCCCTTCCCTTTCCCCTTCCCCCTTTCCTTTCCCTTCCATTTCCCATCCCCTTCACTTTCCTTTGTTTTTGTTAACTCCACCTTGGCCAGTCCCAAGTCCGTGCTGAGAAAGGAGGGTCCCTTTCCCTTCCCTTCTCCCTTCCCTTTCTCCTCCCCTTTCCCTTCCCCCTCCTCCTTTTCCCCTTCCCGTTCCCCTTCCCATTCCCCTTCTCCTTCCCTTTCCCTTTCCCCTTCCTCCTTTCCTTTCCCTTCCATTTCCCATCCCCTTCATTTTCCTTT
This sequence comes from Aquarana catesbeiana, assembly GCF_042186555.1. Lineage (NCBI taxonomy): Eukaryota > Metazoa > Chordata > Amphibia > Anura > Ranidae > Aquarana > Aquarana catesbeiana. The sequence goes on from NC_133329.1 coordinate 295,563,174, forward strand.
GTTTTTGTTAACTCCACCTTGGCTGGTCCCAAGTCCGTAATGAGAAAGGAGGGTCCCTTTCCCTTCCCTTCTGCCTTACCATTCCCTTTCCCCTCCCCTTTCCCCTCCCCCTCCTCCCTTTCCCCTTCCCTTTCCCCTTTCCTTTCCCTTTCCCTTTTCTTTTCTCCTTCCCTTTCCCTTTCCACTACCCCTTTCTCTTCCCTTTCCACTTCCCTTCCCCTTCCCCTCCCCCTTTCCATTCCCCTTCTCTTTCCCAACATCAGGGAACCATTTTCAGTATACAATGTATTTGTTAACTCCACCTTGACCGGTCCCAAGTCCATGCTGAGAAAAAGGGTCCCTTTCCCTTCCCTTCTCCCTTCCCTTTCCCTTCACCCTTCCCTTTCCACTTCCCATTCCCTTTCCCCTTCCCCTTCCCTTTCCCCTTCCCCTTTCCTTTCCCTTCCATTTGCCATCCCCTTCACTTTCCCTTGTTTTTGTTAACTCCACCTTGGCCGGTCCCAAGTCCGTGCTGAGAAAGAAGGGTCCCTTTCCCTTCCATTCTCCCTTCCTTTTCCCTTTCCCCTTTCCCCTTCGCTTTCCCCTTTCCTCTTCCCTTTCCCCTTCCCCCTTACCTTTACCTTTCCCCTTCCTCATATCCTTTCCCTTCCATTTCCCATCCCCTTCACGTTCCCTTGTTTTTGTTAACACCACCTTGGCCGGTCCCAAGTCCATGCTGAGAAAGGAGGAGGGTCCCTTTGCCTGTCCCCCTTCCCTTTTCCCTCCCCTTCCCCTCCCCCTTTCCCTTTCCACTCCCCTTCTCTTTCCCAACATCAGGGAACCATTTTCAGTATATAATGTTTTTGTTAATTCCACCATGGCCGGTCCCAAGTCCATGCTGAGAAAGAAGGTTCCCTTTCCATTCCCATTCCCTTTCACCTTCCCTTTCTCTTCCCTTTCCCTATCCCCTTCCCCTTCCCTCTCCCCTTCCCTTTCCCCTTCCACTTCCCCTTTCCTTTTTGGCTTTCCTTTCCCTTTCCCCTTTCCCCTTTTCTTTCCCCTTCCCATTCCCTTTCCCTTTTCTCTTTCCTCTTCCGTTCTCCCTTCCAGCCTTGTAGCAAAATCAGCCAGCTAAACGTGTTGGCTGAACCACCAAAATGAGAGGATTTAAGCTGCGAACTAGTAGTCCCGTCTGATGGTGCATACTTGAGCATAAAAGAAAATGCACAAATATGTCAAGGAAGAAGGAGAGGGAACCCTTCTCAGTATACAATGTTTTTGTTAACTCCACCATGGCCGGTCCCAAGTCTGTGCTGAGCAAGGAGGAGGGTCTCTTTCCCTTTCCCTTTCCCCTTCTCTTTCCCTGTCCCCTTCCCTTTCACCTTGCCTTTCACCTTCCCTTCCCCTTCCCCTTCCCATTCCCTTTCCCCTTCCCCCTTTCCTTTCTCTTCCATTTCCCATCCCCTTCACTTTCCCTTGTTTTTGTTAACTCCACCTTGGCCGGTCCCAAGTCCGTGCTGAGAAAAGAGGGTCCCTTTCCCTTCCATTCTCCCTTCCCCTTCCCTTTCCCCTCCCCTTTCCCCTCCCCCTCCTCCCTTTCCCCTTTCTCCCTTCCCTTTCCCTTTCCCCTTCCCTTTCCCTTTCCCCTTCCCTTTCCCCTTTATATTCCCTTTCCCCTTCCCCTTTCCTTTCCCTTCCATTTGCCATCCCCTTCACTTTCCCTTGTTTTTGTTAACGCCACCTTGGCCAGTCCCAAGTCCGTGCTGAGAAAGGAGGGTCCCTTTCCCTTCCATTCTCCATTTCCCTTCCCTTTCCCCTCCCCTTTCCCCTCCCCCTCCTCCCTTTCCTCTTTCCCCTTCCCTTTCCCCTTTCCTCTTCCCTTTCCCCTTCCCCCTTACCTTTCCCTTTCCCCTTCCCCCTATCCTTTCCCTTCCATTTCCCATCCCCTTCACGTTCCCTTGTTTTTGTTAACTCCACCTTGGCCGGTCCCAAGTCCGTGCTGAGAAAGGAGGAGGGTCCCTTTCCCTTCCCCCTTTCCTTTAGATTCCCCCTTCCCTTTTCCCTCCCCTTCCCCTCCCCTCCCCCTTTCCCTTTCCATACCCCTTTTCTTTCCCAATATTAGGGAACCATTTTCAGTATAAAATGTTTATTCCACCATGGCCGGTCCCAAGTCCATGCTGAAAAAGGAGGGTCCTTTTCCCTTCCCATTCCCTTTCACCTTCCCTTTCTCTTCCCTTTCCCTATCCCCTTCCCTTTCCCTCTCCCCTTCCCTTTCCCCTTCCACTTCCCCTTTCCTTTTCGGCTTTCCTTTCCCTTCCCTTTCCCTTTCCCCTTTCCCCTTTTCTTTCCCCTTCCTATACCCTATCCCTTTTCCTTTCTCTTTCTCTTTCCTCTTCCCTTCTCCCTTCCAGCCTTGTAGCAAAATCAGCCAGCTAAACGTGTCGGCTTAACCACCAAAGTTAGAGGCTTTAAGCTGCGAACTAGTGGTCCCGTCTGATGGTGCATAATCGAGCATAAAAGAAAATAGACAAATATGGCAAGGAAGAAGGCGAGGGAACCATTTCCAGTATACAATGTTTTTGTTAACTCCACCATGGCCGGTCCCAATTCTGTGCTGAGAAAGGAGGAGGGTCCCTTTCCCTTTCCCCTTCCTTTTCCCTGTCCCATTCCCTTTCACCTTCCCTTTCCCTTTCCCCTTCCCCTTCCATTTCCCCTTCCCATTCCCTTTCCCCTTCCCCTTCCCCCTTCCCTTTCCCCTTCCCCCTTCCCTTTCCCCTTCCCCTTTCCTTTCCCTTCCATTTCCCATCCCCTTCACTTTCCCTTGTTTTTGTTAACTCCACCTTGGCCGGTCCCAAGTCTGTTCTGAGAAAGGAAGGTCCCTTTCCCTTTCCTTCTCCCTTCCCCTTCCCCCTTACCTTTACCTTTCCCCTTCCCCCTATCCTTTCCCTTCTATTTCCCATCCCCTTCACGTTCCCTTGTTTTTGTTAACTCCACCTTGGCCGGTCCCAAGTCCGTGCTGAGAAAGGAGGCGGGTCCCTTTCCCTTCCCCTTTCCTTTCC